>NW_027516909.1:2637500-3007500 GCF_048772815.1 Callospermophilus lateralis
ACACTGGTGTGATTCCCCTAGAGACTGAGTTCTGGAACTGACCTCCAAGAAGTATTGCTGTGTATTGTGTTGGGATTTTAGGAGGCCACGCATGAGATTCGCCCTTGGAAACTGAGATCTAGGCCCAGGGTGGCTTTCCACAGAGCACTGGGAATCTCAGGAATGATATTACATGATTTTATTCTTAAAGACGTGGCAGCCATTGTTCCAAGTCAAAACACACATGGACCTCACATTGTAGACCTCAATGGACCTGGCTTCATGTGACCTTTTGGCCTGTCTTTGGGAAGCCTTGCCTGTTAACGTTTTCTAGAGCTTTCATTGAAATGAGCTTTTTCTCCATTCAATGGTTCCTGAGTGAATTGAATCCCACAGTGCCTCCAATGTCATTGTTGAAAAATGGCTAGATAAATACCATTAAATTTTTGAATTCCCATGACCAGGTCGCACTGGAGAAACTTTGTATGTCCTATTGATGATCATGAGTGTATCAGACAGTGCCTTGATTGACTGGTGTTCATGAAAATGGTGTAGAAGAGAGATGCCAGTAATTTGGAACCTGATGAGTAGTCGGCCTAGAGCAGTGGAGTGCAGGTGTGTGTTAAAACATCTGTGGTGGGGTCATTTGGATTTGCATTGGCTTCCAAATAGTTTGTGACTGACATAGTGTAGCCTCTAGATCCTTGTATGTAAAGGCATCTTGTTATATGGAGAGGTTTCAGTGCAATGTTTAGAATCAGATTGCTATGGTCAAGGGGGCAAGCTATGTGGGATTGAAGCCTGGTTGGTGCATTCTCTTGCAGACCCTTACCCACCACACATGACAGAACTCCCTCGAGCACTGTGTCCCAGTTGAACTCCTTGCATTTTGAGAAGCAAATACCAAACTCCCAGTGCAGCTACAAGAAACACCACAAAAGTGGAGGATGATTAAATGTCTTCAGAGTCCACACTGGGAGACACTTAGCCCCCATTGGCAACAGTTTACCTACAAAGAGAGAATTCAGCACTACTGCCTCATATCCATTGAAAAATATGAAACCATGTCCTCCAGGTCACATAGATGCAGACCCAGATTTGATGGTCTCAATACAAAGGAAGGTAAAGCTCCTGAAAACAACATATATTTCAAGTGCCCAACCTCAGAAGCAGTTTCTCAAGAAATCTTTATGCCGGCAGAGCTCCATGTTTGTGGAGTTATTACCCTGTTCTTTGCTTTTGGAAACTCCTCTACCACCTTCAAGTTTGTGAACTCCTGAGCATTTTCCATTCCAGTTGTGTATTCACAGATTTTCAAATCTTCTCTAATTGTGTCTTACTTGGGGTGAAGGTAATGTCAAGGCATTGTTCTGAATGAAAGTGGGAAGATTTTGGGGTAGCACATATTTGCATACACATTGCATTCTTTTTTCAGTTTTCCATTGGAAATACTGAATCCCTGACTGTCAGGGGTAGAAGAAATCCCTGACACTTATAAGAAACAACACCCAGGGAGACATCATCTCTTGGAGAAATCATTTAGCCATCTGTGTCCCTGAGACATCCTGTTGCCATCTGTCTTCCTGAAATATCCTGAGGTTATCTCACCTTGTGTAGACATCCAGGAACTGCTGATAAGAGAGCTTTCCCATCTCCAGCATATAAAATCCCCTGTGTGAACAATGTATTTTGAAGGTTGATCAGAACTCCTGTCTTCCTGTCATCTCTCGTGTCCCTTGTCCCTTCATTCCTCCCTATCTTGGTTCGCTGCCCACGTTGATGTGTCCTGCCAGCCGGGACATCTGGCGCCCACTGACTGGGGCTCGAGCCTTTGAGTCATAGGGAACCCCGTCTTCCTGGAAAACTTAGTCAAGCGGAGCTCACAATTGCCTCAGCAGACACCACCGAGAGACAGATCCAGGAGGAGAGTGGGGATGACGCACTGGGAGTGACCCACCATGGGTCAAGCAGTTTTGTCACATGATTTGTATTTGTCGGGCCTCAAGGATTCCTTCAAGACATGGGGGGCACGTGTTAAGAAAAAGGACTTAAAATTTTTCTTTTCATACATAGGGGAATTGTGTCTATGATTTCACCTTGAAGGGACCATTAATGGTAAAAGATGGCTTAGAGTAGGAAACTGTTTAAAAGATTATTATGAATCCTTTGGACAGAAAAATTGCCTGTTCCCACCTTTTCTTACTGGAAATTAATTAATGAATTTCTTAAAAGTTCACCCTTTGACAATGGTACCTTAAAACTTTTCAGGATTAGGAAAGAGACTATGCAAAAGACCTCTCGTCCCCCCTCGCATGCCCATCAGTTAGTATAGACATAGACCATTCTCAGTCTCCCCAGGACCCTGGAAACCTTCCTGGTCCCCCTCAAAATACCACCCTAATGAATAGGGCTCCAATGTTTACCAACCGCCTTTATCCAGTTTTAAATCCTGGAGACACATTGACCCCTGGGGAGAAGGCTAACTTGGAGAAGGAAGCAACTCCCTATGATACAGAAGACCTGCCACTGCTTAGGACCCAGCCACAGCCTATAGGACTTACACATCCACCTCCCTCCTATATCTCTCCTGCTTTTTGTGCTCTGGCCCTTCAGGGGCCAAATCCCCCCACCAGATATTTTTTCCCCAATTCCCTTGCCTAACCTGGCTCCCTTGGGAGAGTCTCTCCAACATAGACTGGAAGAGATCCAAGTTTAAAAAGAATTAAGATCCCTTGACTCTGAGCTTTATTCATTAGCCTTAGGCATGGAGTCAACACAAGCTGGCCCAAAGTGGTCTAATACAAAGGCTAAGCTGCTCCATTGGACTGTTCTAACTTTTCAGTCACCCTCAGTTAGATAGTTAAGCCTGCCCAGGTTGATGTCAAAGACTTAGACGAGAATCAAGAGGAGGAAGCGGGGGAAATGGATCAAGGAGATCAGGACTCAGAGGATGAGGACTTCATCCCTAGGCAGGAAGGAACCCAGAGTGTCTACAAAACATTAAGCCTGCGTTTTCTTGAAAAAACTTAAAAAGTCTTGTGCTCACTATGGACCCATTGCACCCTACACGTAGGCTTTATTAGAAAGCTACATGACACAATGTCTTTCTCCCAATGATTGGAAATTTTTAGACCAAGCTACCCTCAATGCCGCAGACTTCCTGTTATGGAATGCAGATTTCAAAGAGCACTGTCAGGAAACTGCTCAGAAAAATTTAACTAAGCTCTCCTCTAATTCCTGGACTTATGTTAAGCTAGTGGGCAATGCGCCTTTTGACACTAAAACTTAACTGGCACGTTTCCCTGCTGGACTTTTGACACAGATTCAGATGGCTGGCTTACATGCTTGGAGACACCTCCCTCAAAAGGCCTCTGCTACGACTTCCCTGGCAAAAATTCGACAAGGGCCCGACAAGCCTTATAGCGACTTTGTTCCCCGGCTTAACCTAGCTGCGGGATTCTTGCTTGGACCAAGCGAAAGCGAAAGCACCTTTGTAAAACATCTTGCCTTTGAAAATGCCGACCTGGCATGTCAGGATGTTCTTCGACCACATAAGAAAAAAGTGAAACTTTCTGACTTTATTGGACTCTGTGCAGCGTTGGGTTTAGCCCTTGCCATGGGTCTCACCCTCGGTGCCGCCTTTACCAAGGCCTTTCACAATCCTGGCTCACGTAGTTGCTTTACTTGTAAACAACCTGGCCATTTTGCACGTGAGTGTCTGACAGGCAAACAAAGCCTAAGAATAGTGTCTTTTCAAACTGAGGCTAAAGTGCCCCCAGCTACCCTTTGCCCTAGATGAGGTAAAGGTCATCACTGGGCCAGTGAGTGTAGATCTAAGACAAATGCCCTCAGCAGCCTATCTCAAAATCCTTCTCCACAATTGCCTCATTTCAATTAGCCACCCCAGGCAGCACAGGATTGGACCTTTTTGCCGCCACCGATACAATATTAGACTCAATGCAAGGGCCCCAGATAATACCCACTGGAATTATGGGTCCCACTCCATCTCATATGTGTGCCCTTATTCTTGAAAGAGCCTCTACTACCTTACAAGGTGTTCAGGTCTTCCCTGGCATTAAAGATAATGATTTCACTGGAGAAATAAAAATACTGGCCACAGCTATTAATGGAGTTGCGGCCATCCCAGCAGGAACAAGACTTGCACAATTAATACTCCTTCCCTTGGATTCAGGAGGCACTTCCACCACTCAAACCTACCGAGGGGGACTACCTCCTTGGGCTCCTCTGATGTATATTGGGTTCAGCCCATTTCTCACAATAGACCCACCCTTATCTTACTTATTGAAGGAAAGGAATTCCAAGGAATTCTTGATACTGGAGCTGATGCCACAATTATTTCTCAAAAATACTGGCCAACAGGTTGGCCCCTCACCCCATCCTTGACAGACCTTAAAGGGATAGGACAGTCAAAAAATCCTCTGGTCAGCTCTAGGGCTCTTAGCTGGACTGATACAGAGGGTAATATGGGAACTGTCACTCCTTTCTTTGTTCCTGACCTTCATCTTAACCTATACGTCCGAGATATTTTGAGTCAAATGTAAGTTATTCTTTCCAGTCCCAATTCCATGGTGACTCATCAAATGCTTCATATGAATTTTGTCCCTGGTACAGGCATGGGGAGACTGAGACAAGGACTGGTTGAGCCTATACAACCCTTACAAAAAACAAATACATATAGACTTGGGTATTTGGATTTTTAGTGTTGGTCCCTGACCCTCCTGTACCCCATGCAGATAAAATTATTTGGGAGACTCAGACTCCTGTGTCGGTGGATCAGTGGCCCCTTACCCAAGAAAAATTGGAGGCTGCCTCCATGTTAGTGCAGGAACAGCTGGCAGCTGGCTATGTAGAGCCATCAAGCTCACCATAGAATAATTCTATTTTTGTTATCAAGAAAAAATCAGGCAAGTGGCGCCTTTTACAAGATTTGTGTGTCATTAATAAAGTTATATGCCTGATGGGAGCACTACAGCCAGGCATTCCCACACCAGTGGCTATTCCCAAAAACTATTGTAAAATGGTTGTTGACTTAAAAGATTGCTTTTTTACCATTGCTTTACATCCTGAGGATAGACCCTATTTTGCCTTTAGTCTCCCTCACATTAATTTTCAGGGCCTTATGCAGAGATTTCAATGGAAGGTTCTTCCCCATGGTATGGCCAACAGCCCTAGTCTTAGCCCAAAATACGTTGCTCAAGCAGTAGACCCTGTGAGAGAGCAATGTTCACAAATTCATATTTTACATTAATTGGATGATTTGTCAATTGCTGCACCTAATATCCATGACGTTAATAATTGTTACCTGGACCTTTACAAAACCCTCACTACCTTGGGACTACAGATAGCTTCTGATAAGGTTCAAACACAGGACTGTTATACCTATTTGGGCCTTAAACTTCAAGATAATCAGATTCAAATTCCTAAAATACAACTACGTGTGGACCATCTTCACACTCTTAATGATTTTCAAAAATTACTGGGGGATATTAAATGGCTAAGAACATATTTAAAATTACCCACTTGTGTAATTTTGTCCCTTAATTATATTTTGAGAGGTGATTCCCACCCCTCCTCCTCTCAAAAGCTTACACACGAGGCATTACAGGCATTAAACCAAGTCACAGAAGCCATTGCCCAACAGTTTGTTACACAAATTTCTTATAACCTTCCTCTGGTTCTGGTTATTTAACAAACTCCTCATACACCCACAGGAATAATTTGGCAGCGAGATCCACATTTTAAAAATAAAGGCTGCCCCTTGCTTTGGGTCCATTTACCCACCACATCCTCCAAGGTTATTACTGTTAATCTTGCTCAGGTAGCTTCTATTATTATTAAAGGTCATTTGATTCTCGACAACATTTTGGCAAAGAACCTCATAATAATTTAATTCCATATATGAAGGACCAAACCAAATTTTTAATACAGACACGGGATGAATGGGGTATTGCCCTATCAGGCTTTTGGGGAACAATTGATAACCACCTCCCCAATGACCCCCTTTTACATTTTGTCCAGTTACATCCATTTATTTTTCCCAAAATTACTCAAAAGGCTCCCATTCCTCAAGCCCTTAATGTCTTTACAGACGGTTCCAGTAATGGCTGAGCGCTCTTTGTTGTCAATAACCAGCCTACCATCTTTGATACTATCTATCAGTCAGCACAGGTTGTGGAATTGTTTGCCATAACACAAGTTTTTTATAATATTTTTTGATAATCCTGTTAATATTTATACAGACAGTGCCTACATTGCTCATTCTGTGCCCCTGCTGGACATTTCCCCCACCATTAAGGCTTCTTCCAATGTGGCCTTTCTTTTTCATCAGCTTCAGCAGCTAATTCAGGCCAGACAACACCCATTTTTCTTAGAACACATCAGGGCACACTCTGATCATCCCAGGCCTCTAACACAAGGTAATGCCCAAGCTGATGCAGCAACTCGTTCCATCTTTCCAATTTTTGTGGGCTCCATTCAAAAGGCCACAGAGTTACACAATCTTCACCATCTAAATTCCAAGAGCCTTCAATTACTTTGTAAAATTACCATGCAACAGGCACGAGAAATAGTAAAAGCATGCCCAGGTTGCACTGTCTCCCTCCCCATTCAACACATGAGAGTTAACCCCCGAGAATTACTGCCCAATCAGTTTTGGAAAATGGATGTTACTCATTTTCCTGAATTTGAAATTACCAAATATATACACGTTTCTATAGATACCTTCAGCGACTTTATTTTTGCATCACCACATTCAGAAGAGGCTACCAAATATGTTCTTTCTCCTCTTATTTCAGCCTTTTCCATAATGGGTAAACCAATACATATTAAAACAGATAATTATCCTGCATATACCTGTGCCAAGTTTAAATAGTTTTGTGCTACCTTGCAAATTCGTCATACTACTGGAATTCCATACAACCCTCAGGGCCAAGGCGTTGTGGAACGTGCCCACCTTACCTTATAGACTTGGATAACCCTCCATAAGGCTTCCGCCCTTGTATTTACCACTCCCAGCCATCGCCTTAACCATGCCTTACTTGCCCTTATTTTTCTTACCCTAGACAGTGAAGGCCATTCGGCCGCAGACAGAAACTGGCATCCCTTGTCCAATTCTGTTCGCCCACCTCTTATGTGGTGCAATTCCCTTACAAATAAATGGAAAGGTCCAGATTCTGTTCTCATCTGGGGACGAGGCTCAGCTTGTCTTTTGGACAAAGAGCAATCAGCCCCAAGATGGTTACCAGAATGCCTGGTTAAACAGGTTAATGACTTACCTCAACACAGGGATGGAGGGCCTCCCCCTGAGGACAAATTTTGTTCTTTTTCAGATGTAGCCAACAATCTGTGTGAGGATCCTGATTTAGGCACTTCTGCTTAACAGGTTTGTACATGGAGGCCTTGGCCCTCCACGTTCCAACATCATGGTGTAAGTTTTTGGGCCCCACTGTGAATGCAAGTGATGATCTTGGACTCAGGCTCCCACTAGTTGGACCGAGACTGCTGACTGCGTGACTAAGGTGGCTTACCTCCATGCCGAGGTTGACCATAAACTTGGAGGAGTTCATCAGCCTAAATGGGTATGTGTTAACAAGCCAAAGTTTATTCCCCCTAGTACAAGTAAAGCTCTCCAAAATTCTTCTGCAACCTGTTCGCATACCCAGGCGAGGCATGACTCTTGTTATGTGTCGCCCTCAATTTGTGTTAACAAGCAGGGAGAACAATTTTTTGAAGCCTCCCAAACTAAAACTCATGCAGCAGCGGGGACCACTATTCATTATACCTCCGTTCTATTTGACCAGGGAGCAGAAGGCAAATACACCAAGCTACAGTCAGCTGGTTGCCAAGGCCCTGTCGGTAAACCCTCCTGCTGGCCCATTAAGGCCCCTACAGGGGTCACTGATGGTGGAAGAACCACTGATGCTGTCAAACATCCTCACATAATCAAACTTTTGAAACCCCAAATCCCTGAGCTCACATATCATCCCTTAATGTTGCCTAAATCTCAGCTCCCAGGTTTAGATACCAATACATTAGATATTTTGGAAACTACCTTCTACTTGCTTAATAATTCCAACCACACCCTTGCTGGTGATTGCTGGCTCTGCATGACAACAGGGGCAATTATGACTATGGCAGTTCCTATTAATTCTGTCATAGACAATGATAATACATGCCAACCCGGATTTCCTTTTTAAGTACAACTTATAGGCACTATTACATTATGTCTTTTAGGCGCGATGCAGAATAACACCTATGATATTGATGTTGGAGTTACTTTCTTTGAAAATTGCTCAACATACAAAATTATTCCTCACCCACCCCAACTCTTTGTCCTCCCAATGGCAGAGTTTTAATGGGTGGAGGAAACTTGGCCTTCCCCAGGCTTCCAGCGAATTGGACTGGTGGCTCTGTTCTTGCCTTATTACTCCCTGATATAACTATAGTCCCAGGAGACGAACCTCTACCCATTCCTAGCCTAGACACCTTAGTCAAAAGACACAGGCGGGCAATACAGGCCTTACCACTCATTGCCAGCTTTGGAATAACAGCTGCTGTGGGCACAGGTACACTGGCTTAGGCACAGCTATACACTCTTACCATCGCCTGTCTCAACAACTTATAAATGATGTACAAACTCTATCAGGAACCATTAAAGATCTGCAGGACCAAATAGACTCCCAGGCAGAAGTGTTCCTTCAAAAAGACGAGACTTTGATTTGCTGACAGATAACCAGGGAGGTATTTGCTTGGGCTTAGGGGAACGATGCTGCTTTTATGCCAATAAATCAGGCATAGTATGCACTAAAATTAAGCACCTTCAATAAGATCTAGAAAGAGATGACGCGAACTATTTGAAAATCCCCTCTGGACTGGGCTTTATGGATTTCTACCCTACCTTCTTCCCCTATTAGGCCCTTTGTTGGGTTTACTTATAATTGGGTCCATAGGACCCTGCATTATAAACAGGCTGGTACAATTTATTAAAGAACAGATTAATATTTTGGCCTCTAAACCCATACAGGTCCATCATCGTCTGGAGATGGAAGACCGTGCTGCCAACATTTAAAAGGATGTTCTACCCTTCTCACAGGCTTATTTCTTAAGTTTACATCCCCACAGATCTCTCTTTCTTATATAAAAGTATGAGTAACAGCTCTGACCAACTATCTTCTGCCCTTGCCATAAGGGTTCGTCCCCCATGGGCCCCTCCACTTGGCGGAGGATGCACCCATGGAGTGAGGATGTTATCCCAGTTCATTATTGTGATTGACTCTTCACATGTGCTGACATTTATATTCAATCTCTTCGCAAAAGCCTATTGCTAAAGAAATTTTGGTCCCACTCCTATACTCACTCTTGTTTCTAAACGTACCAACTATCATCCTAATCCTACTTACTATCCCTTTTTGACTGGATGTTCTCTTCAACATTCAATCATCGAAGATACAAGGTCCTATGCCATTGAATATCGATTCATCTGAGACGTCTGTGCAGAATATAATTCAAAACTAAGTATCCCACTCGAGCGCCTAATGCCTTACTGGGCTTCAAATCTTACCTAGATTTCTGTTGGTTCCAATACCATTATTCATCTCGCAGAAGGATTCCTAACCCAAATCGAACCTGTTATTAACCCTAACCATACACTGTTCGCTCAATCTCACTTTACAGAAGAGCAGGTACAGAGTTGGTCTTACAATACAAGAATGTAGGGGATCTTCCACCTGCTGAGAACCTCAAAGGTCCATGCAGAAATGATCCCTGGATAAGATGTAGGCAGCTATGGAGGACCTAAGAGAGCAAAAATCATCTTCCATGGCAAAAACCCTGGTCAGGACGAAGGGATGTGTCTGAAACAGCCGCTTTCTTCTTAATATAGAGAAGATGGACCAAACCAGACCTGTGTGGAGAGCTGTTCCCAGGTGCCTATGGTTGAAATACCATTCATACTTTGGAAAGTGTCACAGGAAGTAGGGGCAGCCTCCATTTCAAGGGACCCTATGAAACAACTGTTAGCACAAAGTGGTTGTCAAGGCAGTGACCTCTTTCAGTTTCTGAAGGAATTGACCTACCTAACTTCCTTGGTGTTTGAAATCTCTGAACTTGGGATCCAGGAAGCAAGGCATCCAGAGCCAGTCCCAGTCTCAGTCACATTGGGCTCACTTGTTTGGATTTACCAAAGATAGGGTCAGTCTTTCTTGGTACCTACTGATGTGAGGATGGCCAAATGCCAGGAGAGCTCTGAAGAGGGGCCTTTCCAGGGAAAGCAGATAGTTGCTCACCAATGGCTCCTGGCAACTTCACAGAGTTGGAAAAGGAGACAAGATCTGAGACCCTACAGGGCATTTCGGTGGAACAGAGTATGGCCCACCAGTCAGAGGAAACTCCATATATTCACACACCTACTTGGGAGAAGGAGGTGCCGTTTGAGTATGGGTGTGAGTATGCGGTTTTGTCTCATGTTCTGAGAATAGATAGGAAAGTCGGTTTGTTTGGTTTGGAGTGGACTGTTTCTTGTATGTCATTTGACAAGGCAAGTGTTTCTATATCTGTGTATCCTACTGTGTCCGTGGTTGTAGACATTAGAAAAGACAATGCATCAATGGATGTGTCCTGTCTAATAGAAAGCTCCCATCATTCATCCGGCCCAATTTATGAATGGACTGCAGCTTGCCTTATAGATGGGCAAAACCTATTATCTTCCCAAGTTCCAGTTGTCTTCCTGAATTCTGGAAACTCTCCAGAATAGGCTCATGGTTTTGTGTCCAAGATATAAACCACTTCCACACTCTGTGAAATGGCCATGTACTGAATAGCTGAAGGGAATGGGGGCATCTCAGAAAACTCAGATATCAGTGTGACCAGGAAAGTCTCAGAGGAGAAACCCTGCTTTGGGCCTTTTGCTTGCCTATTGTACTGTTGCCCTTAATGTCAGGATGGTTTTTGCCTCAGGCCACACTTTGTGAAGCGTGAAGAAATTAATTTGTATATGGAAAAGAATGGGCATCACCTGTGGCTCTTTGCTTAATTGCTTTGGAAAGGGATGCGTCTGAATCAGCATCTTGGCCCTGTATGAGGCTGTGGCTTAAATTCTCAGCACCAGATGGATCTAAAGAAAGATCCCATGTGTGCATCCAAAAAAAATGGCAAAAAGTTCAGTTTTTGTGGATGAAGTTTCTTGCCTTTCTCTCTTAGTTTCATGACCTTTATCAAGTGAGAATAGGGATCCTTTGGGTCAAATGAGTTCTTGAAAGCCATGCAAAGGTGCTTGGGTTTCCTCATGACTCCAAATCACATGAAGGGTCTATACCTGACAGGCAGTAGGCCTCAAATTGGAGAAGCAGAGCAGTATTAAGAGCTGGCCTACTTGATCACTCCTGGTTCACAGGAAGGGTGTCCAGGCCACAATGACTTTAGGCAAATGAGGGGCAAGGGAGCTTTTTTTGAACACTGTCTTTGGATGTGCCCCTCATGGAAATATCCAGCCACAGTTTATGATGAGTGTATATATGGAAGAATATGAGGGCTATGTGGGAGTGTTTTGGTTTTAATTCTGGTCATTTGTGTGGCGGTTGGGAGATGACTGGGTCCACCGGGGTTTAAACTCTGGTGTGATTCTCCTTAGAGACTGTGTTGTGGAACTGACCTCAGAGAATTATTGCCATGAAATGTGTTGAAATTTTTGGAGGCCACACATGGGAGTCACCCTTGGAAACTGAGATCTAGACCAAGGGTGGCTTTCCACACAGCACAGGGAATCTCAGCAATGATATCATGTGATTTTATTCTGAAAGGCTTGGCAGCCATAGTTGAGAGTCAAAACAAACATGGACCTCACATTGTAGACTTCTATGGGCCTGGCTTCATATAACTTTTTGGCCACTCTTTGGGAAACCTTGCCTGTGAGAGTTCTCTAGAGCATTAATTGAAATGAGCTTCCTCACCATTTAATGGTACCTGAATGAATTGAAACCCAGAGTGCCTCCAAATTCATCCTTGAAAAATGGCTACATAAATACCATGACATTTTTGAAATTCCCATGACCAGGTGGCACTGGACAACCATGAATGTCCTGTTGCTGATTTGAGTGTACCAGACACTGCCTTGATTGACAGGGTTTCATGATAATGATGTAGAACAGAGATGTCAGTAAGTTGGAGCCTGCTGATTAGTGGTCGTAGAGAAGTGTTGTGCACGTGTGTGTTAAAAAATCTGTGGTGCGGTCATGTGGATCTGCCATTGGCTTTCAAATGGGTTGTGACTGACATGGAGCAGCCAGCAGAACCTTGTATGTAGAGGCATCTTGTTATATGGAGAAGTTTCAGGGCAATGTTCAGAATCAGGTTGCTATGGTCAAGGGGGCAAGCTATGTGGGATAGAAGCCAGATTGGTGTATTCTCCTGTAGACCCTGACCCACGACACGTGACAGAACTCCCTCCAGCAGTTTGTCCTAGTTGAACTTTTTGAATTTCGTGAAGCAAATACCAAACTCCCAGTGCAGCGGCAAGAAACACCACAAAAAGTGGAAGGTGACCAAATAGCTTCACACTCCACATGGGGAGACACTTAGCCCCCAGTGGCCACAATTATCTACAAAGAGAGAATTCAGCACTGCTGCCTAATGTTCATTGGAATATAAGAGACCATGTCCTCCAGGTCACATAGATGCAGACCCAGCTTTGATGGTCTCACTACAAAGGAAGCTAAAGCTCCTGACAACAACATATATTTCAAGTGCCCAACCTCAGAGGCAGTTTCTGAAGAAGTCTTTAGGCCAGCAGAGCTCCATGATTGTGGAGTTTACACTGTCCCTTACTTTTGGAAACTGGTCTACCACCTTCAAAGTTCTAAACTCCTGAGCAATTTTCATTCCAGATATATATTCACAGAATTTATAACTCTTCTCCTCAAATTGTGTCTTACTTGGAGCGAAGGAAATGTCAAGGAATTGTTCTGGATGAGAGTGGAAGGATTTTTGTGTAGCACATGTTTGCATACACATTGGATTCATTTTCCAATTTTCCAATTGAAATACTGAATCCCTGACACTACCCCATACCCTACTAGACTCTGTGTACTAATCCTAATATGATGGAGAAAAATAACCCCCAAAATATTGAAATACAAGCATTTCAAACGAGGCCTGGTGTATATTTGGACTTGCCTTATGCACTGTATAGGGTAGGAGTTATAAATCTAGTCAATTTTTTGTTGAAATAGTTCTCCAGTTGTTTTTAAAGTTAACCAATATGTGAATTCCTGTCTCCCTTTCGCTGTAGCCTATTCAGCATATGCATTTTTATAAGCACATATACAATCCTACCTGGTACCACACGTACACTATTTTGTGGTTGCTGACTTGGCAGATACAAATTGTGAGAAGAGATCACTCCTCCTAAATGCTGATGGAACTGAAAATTCAACCTATGGGTGAGTTTCCTAACTGAACAACATTATATATAAATCCATGTTCAGTAAAATGAATATTTTTGATCTGTGAATGATATATATTTCATGGTGAATTTCAATTGGCATATAGTGCTAATTTTTAATATCTGTATATATATATATATATATATATATATTATCCAGATTTTTCAAAATATGAAATATATCTGTCTTATTATACATTTCTAAATTTATTCATATTCATGTATGTGGATTTATGATTATCTTTTCACAAGATTATTCTCAGAAATATTCATCCACCTGAAATACATATTTGTTTCCTACTACTGAAAACTAACTTCAGTGAATGGTGTATACAAATCCTAATATTTCTTCAGTAACTGACCAAGTTTAACATCAATGCAAGTAGACTCCTATGGAACATGATGTGTATTTTGATGTTAATTTTTTTCAACACTGGTGCATTACAATTTCTTTAGTTTATGCACATCATTGGATATAGATTTCATCCACAAGTTTGCAAATTTATAGGCATTTGTTTCACTTTCAATCACTTTCTACTTCAGAACACATATATTTCTTCATGTTTCTTGACTGGTCTTTTCATGAGACTTCTTTCCAAACACATTATTTTTGATATCCATAAGTACTTTTGAAGCAAATCTCACACACCCTACATGATGAACCATAACCCTAATATTACGATTAGATGTATAACTGGTTAGAATGAATGATTGTATATCAATATATGATTTCTTATATATTTTCAGATATCAATTCAATCCATTATTTAAAGTGGAACCAGTTATATTATTTATACACAATATTGTCTATTCATGCATTATCTCTATATTCATAGACACAGGGTACACCTCTTTATACCCCCAATACTAATTTACATGTCTTCAAAATATTCCTCCTTGAAATGGTGGAAGAAATACTCATGTCACCTGACCTATGTATACATTTTATCACAGTAATATTCTGGACATAAAAAGCAAAGGTCACACTTATGATTGTACCAATGTAAAGGTTGGTGGAGCGTTGGAGTAAGAGACCACCAAGAGACTGTCACATGCAACAGCAAAGTGTTTATTGGGGGTCCAGCATGCTGTGGCTCAGAGCTCACTTGAATTTAGCAGAGAGCCCTGAGAACAGCTTAAGCAGAGCTTATATACTTTCCTTAGAGAGGGCAGGGAGTGAAATTTATTGATGGGTCATGGCAAGAGGGCGGTTTGTTTGCAAATGTGTGAGGGAGTACATTCTGCAGTTTGGCAATTGGGGACAGTACATTTGGGGAACAAGATAAGCAAACAGTTCTCAAGATTTCAACAGTGTTTTGTTAAGCATACAGAAAAACAGAAATTGACAAGTACCTATTTTATTATCCTTTCATTCCCCACTTCTTGTTCTGGTTAATTTTAATCATAAAAGTGATCATTGGAGGGTGTCACAATTCATGTCTGCTAGTCGGAAACATTGTTGTCTGATTACCATAAGTTTAACTTGTCCAATTTGAGCTTGGAGAAAAGAAACTACACGGTTGAGCATACAGGGCACTACAGTTAGCAATAATATGAAGATTATTAAAGGACCGGCCAAGGCTGATAAAAGTGTAGTTACCCACGGGGACTGTGTGTACCAAGACTCAAACCACCCTTTTTGGGCCTCTGTCTCTCGTTGACACTCTTCAAGGCGTTTTTTTTTTTTTTTAATTTACTCATAGATTCTTTTACAACTCCAGTATCGTCAGCATAAAAACAATATTCTTCCCTCAATGCAGCACAAAGGCCCCTTCTCTCATGAAGAGAAGGTCCAAATGTCGCCTGTTCTGTAAAACTACTTCAGAGAGCGAGGTTAAAGATTCCTGTAAAGCTGTGATGGAGGTTTTTAATATCTTTAAGTTTTGGTCTATTGGTACTTGTCATTGGGTTACTTGTTGTGTCCCATGGACTAGGGCAGTGGTTCCTGTGCCCACCCCTGCAGCAACTCCTATTCCAAATAGGATGGCTAAAGTGAGGAATACAGCTCCCAGCGGAACCGAGTTTTTTGCCCCCCTATTTGATTTTTAAATGAACCTGTTTAATGATAGAGCACTCTGGGAATCATCTGCACCATTACATAATTAATCACATCTGTTGACCATTTTATGAACCCATTAACAATGTTTAAGTATATAGAATTACACTTTTGTAGGGACAGACAAGCAAGGCACCTAAGATAGCACCGAAGCTAGGGAAACAATCCTATTTGGTTGCAAACGGATTTAGAGGGCATTGCTTCTGTTGTAATCAATTAATCTGCTGAACCCCAAGTTTAGGTAGTTTCAGAATTTTGTACCCAACATGTAGGTAAAGTGGCTCAGAAGTTCACAGTCTGCAGAAGTTCACAAAAAGCTGTTTTTGTTTCTGTTTTATTTCCTCTGTTCTATGCAAGTTTAGTTTTTAAGGACACTTGGGAGGGGGAGAGATTTTGTCTTCTCTTTTTTTTTTCTCCCTGCCAGCTATTACCATGGAGCCCAGTTGGTAACTTCTTTATCTTAGAAATGTAGCCATCTCTGTGAAGCCCCAGCTCAAGGCCAGAGGCCTTGTTCACATATTTTGTGAAAAACTAGTAAAGGGGTGTCTAGCATAGCAGAGCTAATTTTTCCAGCCCATGGTACGTAGAACAGGGCAACAAGAAAAGAGGAAGTTTATCTACATTGAACTCCTTCATTGGGACTCTTTTGCTAAAAGTTCTAAATTCAGCCATGGTGAAGACTTCTGGAGAAGGTCAGTTAAGAATTTTCTGTGGTCCTGGTACAGAGGGGGAAGACGTGAAAGGCGGGTGGTGAGAGCAGCTCCGTGGATCTGAGAATGAGGAAGAAGAGATGTAAAAGAATAATGGGAAAGGGCTTTGGGATTTTCCTAGCATAAAAAAGTTGAGCAGTAGAACAGATAGACCAGAGGGGAAGATGGGAGTGAGTATCTCAAAAAGCCTGTGAGGGACTTCAAATTCTTAGTAACCTGTTTTCAGTGTTGACAAAGCAACTTTAAAGGCCATTTTCATTACATCTTGGATAGGGGTCTGAGGGCTCTCCTCTGCCTGTTTGAGCTTTGGGTTAGCTGGTAAAAGGACCTGTTGGGACCCGGTGCGGACACTGACAGGAGAAGAGAGGAGTGAGTGGGAAGAGGGGTATCTCAGTACCTGCTACCTCAGCAAGGGGGCAATTGTCTGAGAACCAGCGGTGGTTTGGGTATTTGATCTAGTAATTGGAGAGGAGAAATCAGGTTGCTGAGGTGGGATTGACAGCAGAGCATCTGGAGTAGATGGCAGAGGGTGAGGATCTATTGGAGATGTATAGTTCAGGATTTGAGTGAAGGAGGAAAAAGGCCTCCACATAGGGGAATTTCCTTCCACGCTATTGAGCACTTGCCGCAGTTAAAAAGGTCACACAGAATTTGAGGTTTTAGAGACCCCCCTGGGGGCCATCGGTTTTGGTTGTTAATTGGTAATATGGCCAATGCTGTGTACTGAATTTGATGAAAAGTTTGGGTTCCTCTAGGCAGCCCCTATATGCTCACATCCCTATGACTCACAGAAGAAGTCGGCTTTTTCCTCACACAGCCTTGGCTTTTGTGGCTTTGATAACTGCCGGGTAAACATAGTAATCTAGGCTAGCCAACCTGCATCTGGCTCGCGTTTTCCTTCACCCACAATAGCAAAACTCACACACTCTTCCTGATAAACCATAACCCTAATATTACCATTAGATGTTTAACTCGTTGGAATGAATGTATGTATATCAATATAAGATTTCCTGTATATTTTCAGATATCAATTAAATCCATTATTTAAAATTGGAACTAGTTATATTATTTATTCACATTATGATTTATTAATACATTATCTCTGTATTCATAGATACAGGGTAAACTTATTTGTATCCCGAATACTAATTTATAAGTCTTCAAAATATTGCTCTGAGAACTGGTGGAAGAAATACTCATGTCACCTTATCTACAAATATATTTTATCACAGTAATATTCTGGACACAAAAACCAAAGGTCACACTTATGCTTCTACCAAAATCTAAATGGAAAGTGAGCAGGGATTACTAAAAACATCCACGTTCAGTTTGCCTAATGCTCTCTAATGTCAATCCTATTGGTAATTACATATTTGTTTCTTCCTAAGATTATATATTCTCTCAAGCATGTTGAAATTGTCTAATCCAATCACTCACTTTATACTTTGCCTGATTTCCTAATGTCTCTATTGATATCTGCTTTCCTACATATTTTCACCAGTTCATCATTGTGACTGACTCTTCACATGTGCTGACATTTACAGTCATTCTCTACAAGAAACCCTATTTCTAAAGAACTTTTGGTCCAAATCCTATACTCACTCTTCTTTCAAAATATACCGATTACCTTCCTAATCCTGCTGACTCTTCCTCTTTCACTACATTCAATCATCCAAGGTAAATGGTCCTATACCATTGTATGTCGATTTATCTGAGACAACTGTGCAGAAAGTAATTCAAAGCTAAGTATCCCCATCAAGGGCCCAATGCCCTTCTGGGCTTCAAATCGTACCTAGATTTCTGTTTTCATACGTATATTTCTCCTCTATATTCTTAAAAATATCGCAGGTTCCCTATACCATTATTAATCCAGCAGAATGATTCCTAATCCAAATTGAACATGTTATTAATACTAACCATACACTGTTTCCTCAATCTAACTTTACAAAAGAGCAGGGACAGAGTTGGTCTTAAAATACAGGAATGTAGGGGATCTTCCACCTGCTGAGAACCTCATAGGTCCATGCAGAAATGATCCCTGGAGAAGATGTATTCAGCTATGAAGGACCTGAGAGGGCAAAAGTCATCATCCATGGCAAACAACTTGATGTGGATTGTCTGAATGAGGCACTCTCTTCTCAATGTAGAGAAGGTGGACCAATCCAGGCCTGTGTTGAGAGCTCTTACAGGGTGCCTATGGTTGATATACCATTCTAACTTGTAAAAGTGTCACAGGAAATAGGGGCAGCCTCCATCGCATGGGACTCTTGGAAGCAACTGTTAGGACATATGGTTACCAAAGCAGTGATCTCATTCAGTTCCTGAAAGAAGTGACCTCACCTCATTTTCTTGTTGATTTAACTCTCTGAACATGGGATACAGGAAGCCAGGCATCCAGAGCCAGTCCCAGTCCCAGTTTCTGTGTGCTCACTTGATTGGAATTAACAAGGATAGGGTCAGTCATTCTTGGTACCTTCTAATATGAGGATCGGCAAATGCCATGAAAGCTCTGAAGAGGGGCCTGTCCTGAAAAAGATGGTAGTGGCTCAGCACTGGCTACTGACAACTTTGGAGACTTGCCCAAAAAACCAGATCTGAGACAGGACAGGACATTTCAGGGAAAGTCTGTCAGTCAGAGGACACTCCAGTTAGTCACATACCTACTTGCTGGAAGGAGGTGCCTTTGTGGGTGTGGGTGTGTGTTTGTGGTTATGTCTCATGGTCTGAGAATAGGTAGGAAAGGCGGTTTGTTTGGTTTGGACTAGACTGCTTCTAGAATGTCATTTGACAAGGGGAGTGTTTCTATATCTGTGTATCACACTGTGTCTGTGGATGCAGACATTAAAAAAGAGAATGCATCAATGATTGTTTCCTGTCTAGTAGACAGCTTTCCAGCGTTCATCCTGCCCAATTTATGAATAGAGTGTGGCTAGCCTTATTGATGTGCATCACCTGCTACCTTCCTAAGTTCCTGTTTTCTTCCTGAATTTTGGCCACTCTGCTTTAGGCCTTTTGCTTACCTAATGTTCTGTTGCCCTGAATGTCAGGAAGGTCTTTGCCTCAGGCCACCCTTTTTTGAATCCTGAAGAAAACAGTTTTCAAATGGAAATGAATAGGCATCACCTGTGTTTCTTTGATTAAATGCTTTGGAAAAGGATGTGTCTCAATCAGCCTCTTCACCCTGTGTGAGGCTGTGGCTTAGATTCTCAGCACCTAATTTATCTAAAGAAAGATCCCATATGTGCATCCAAATCCACAATGGCAAAAAGATCAATCATTGTGGATGAAGTCTCTTGCCTTCCTCTGTTAGGTTCCTGACCTCTATCAAGTAAGAATAGGGATCCTTTGGGTCAAATGAGTTCTTCAAAGCCATGCAGAAATTCTTGGGTTTTCTCATTACTCCAAATCGCATAAAGAATTTATACCTGACAGTCAGTAGGCCTCAAATTGGACAAGCAGAGCAGTATTAATGGCAGGCTTATCTGATCACTCCTGGTTCACCGGAAGTGTGTCCAGGCCACTCTGACTTTAGGCAAATGAGTGGCAAGGGAGCATATTTTTGACACTGTCTTGAGCTGTGTCCCTCATGGAAACCACCAACCGGAGTTTATGATGAGTGCCTAAATGGAAGAAGATGAGGGCCATGTGGGAGTGTTTTGGTTTTAATTTTGGTTATTTGTGTGACAGTTGGAAGAGATGACTGGGTCCACCTTGGCTTGAACTCTGGTGTGATTCCCCTTAGATACTGAGTTCAGGAAATGACATCAGAGAAATATTGCCATGAACTGTTTTGGGATTTTAGGAGGCCACGGATAAGAGTTGCCCTTGGAAACTGATCTAGGGCCAGGTTTGCTTTCCACAGAGCACTAGGAATTTCAGCTAGGATATCACATGATTTTATTCTGAAAAACTTGACAGCCAGAGTTGAGAGGCAAAACACACATGGACCTCACATTGTAAACCTCAATGGGCATGGCTTCATGTGACATTTTGGCCACTCTTTGGGAAGTCTTGCCTGTGATAATTCTCCACAGCTTTCTATGAAATGAGCTTCCTCACCATTTAATGTTTCCTGATAAATACCATGAAATTTTTGAAATTCCCATGAACAGGTGGCACTGGAGAATCTTTGGATGTCCTGTTTCTGATCATGAGTGTACCACACAGTGCCTTGATTGACTGGGTTCCATGAAAATGGTGTAGAACAGAGATGCCAGTAACTTGGTGCCTTCTGAGTAGTGGGCCTAGAGGAGTGGTGGGCAGGAGTGTGATAAAACATCTGCGGTGGGGCCATGTGGATCTGCCATTGTCTTCAAAATGGCTTGTGACTGACATGGTGCAGCCAACAGACCCTTTTAAGTAAAGGCATTTTGTTATATGGAGAGGTTTCAGGGCAATGTTCAGAATCAGGTTGCTATAGTCAAGGGGGCAAGCTATATAGGATAGAAGCCTAGTTGGTGCATTCTCTTTCTGACCCTGTTTCACCACACGTGACAGAACTCCCTCCAGCACTGTGTCCCAGTTGAATTCCTTGTATTTCGTGAAGCAAATACCAAACTCCCAGTGCAGCTGCAAGAAACACCAGGAAAAATGGAGGATGACCAAATGACTTCACGGTCCACAGGGGGGGAGACACTTAGTCCCCAATGGACACAGTTGACCTAAAAAGATAGAATTCAGCACTGCTGCCACATGGTCATTGGAAAATAAGAAACCACTTCCTCCAGGTCACATAGATGCAGACCCAGCTTTGATGGTCTCACTACAAAGGAAGCTAAAGCTCCTGACAACAACATATATTTCATGTGTCCAAACTCAGAGGCTGTTTCTCAATAAGTCTTTATTCCACCAGAGCTCCATGTTTGTGGCGTGTTTACCCTGTCCCTTACTTTTGGAATCTCATCTACCACCTCCAAGTTTGTAAACTCCTGAGCATGTTCCATTCCAGATATATAATCACGGATTTTCAAACTCTTCTCTTCTAATTGTGTCATACTTGGGGTAATGGTTATGTCAAGGCTTTGTTCTGGATGAGTGTGGGAGGATTTTTTGTAGCACATATTTGCCTACTCATTGAATTCTTTTTCTAATTTTCCTTTGGAAGTACTTTATCCCTGACACTACCCCAAACCCTACTAGACTCTGACTACTAATCCTAATATGATGGAGAAAAATAACCCAAACAGATTGGAAATGCAAGCAGTTCAGAAGAGGCATGGTGTACAGTTGGAATTGCCTTTTGCATGATAAAGTGTAGCTGTTGTAAAACTTGTCAATTTTTTGTTGAAATAGTTCTCCATGTGTTTTTAATTTAACAAATAAAAAAAATCCTGTCTCCCTTTCTCTGTAGCCTATTCAGCACATGTAATTTCATATGCACATATAGATTCCTACCTGGTATCACATGTACATTCTTTTGAGATGGCTGATTTGGCAGATACAAATTGTTAGCAGAGATCACTCCTACTAAACGCTGTTGGAACTGAAAATTCAAACTATTCATGAAGTTCCTAGTTGAACAACATTATACATAAATCATGTTGAGTAAAATAAATATATTTGGACCTGTGGATGATATATATTTCACAACAAATTTCGATTGTCATATATATTGCTACTTTTTAATGTCTGTGTGTTATATGTATATCCAAATATATGTGGGTGATATATATTTCACAACAAATTTTGATTGTCATATGTATTGCTACTTTTTAATGTCTCTGTGTTATATGTATATATATATATATATATATATATATATATATATACATATACAAACACACACACACACTCCAGATTTTTCAAAATATGAAATATATGTGTCTTACTGTACACTCTATAAATTCATTGATGCTCATGTATGTGGATTTATAATCAATATTTCACAAGATTATTCTCAAAAATATTCATCAACCCGAAATACATATTGTTTCCTAGTACTGACAACTAACTTCAGTGAATGGTGCATACAAATCCTAATATTTCTACAGTAACTCATCCTGTTTAACATCAATGCAAGTAGATTCCTATGGGATATGATGTCACTTTTGACATTCATTTTTATTTAACACTGGTACTTTACAATTTCTTCAGTTTATGCACATCATAGGATATATATTTCATCCACAAGTTCGCAAAATATAGGCATTTGTTTCACTTTCAATCACTTCCTGTTTTAGAATACTTGTATTCCTCCAGGTTTCTTGACGGGTCTTTCAGTGAGACTTCTTTCCAAAAACTTTATTTTCGATTTCCATAATCACTTTTGAAGCAAAACTCACACACCCTTCATGATAATCCATAACCCTAATGTTAACATTAGATGTACAACTGGTTGAAATGAATGAATGTATATCAATATAAGATTTCGTATATATTTTCAGTTATTAATTCAATCCATTATTTAAAGTGGAATCAGTTATATTATTTATTCACAGTATCGTCTATTCATGCATTATCTCTATATTCATAGACACAGGATACACCTCATTGAACTCCAGTACTAATTAATATATCTTCAACATATTGCTCCCAGAAATGGTGGAAGAAATACCCATGTCACCTGATCTACATATACATTTTATCACAGTAATATTCAGGACACAAAAAACACAAACGTCACCCTTATGATTGTACCAAACCTAAACGGAAATTGAACATGGATTACTAAAAACATCCATGTCCAGGTTGCCTAATGTGCTCAAATGAAAATCCTATTGGTGACTACATATTTGTTTCTTCCAAAGATTATATAATCAAACTCAACCCTTTTGAAAAAGTCTAATCCTGTCACTCACTTTATACTTTGCCTGATTTTGTAATGTCTCAATTGATATCTTCTTTCCTAGATATTTTCCCCAGTTCATCATTGTGACTGAATCTTCACATGTGGTGACACTTACATTCACCCTCTAACCGAAACCCTATTGCTAAAGAACATTTGTTCCAAATCTATTATTCCCTCCTTCCTAAACCTACCGAATATCTTCCTAATCCTAACTTCTATCACTTTTTGACTGGATCTTCTCTTCTACATTCCATCATCCCTGGTACAAGATACTATGCCATTGTATATCGATTTATCTGAGACATCTGTGCAGAAAGTAATTCAAAGCTAAGTATACCAATCAAGGGCCCAATGACCTTCTGGGCTTCAAATCTTACTTAGATTTCTGTTTTCATAATTATATTTCACCTATATATTGTTGTAAATATTGCAGGATCCCAATACCTTTATTCATCCTGTAGAATGATTCCTAACTGAAATTGAATCTGTTATTAACCCTAAGCATACACTGTTCCCTCAATCTTACATTACAGAAGAGCAGGGACAGAGTTGGTCTTAAAATACAGGAATGTAGGGGATCTTTAACCTGCTAATAACCACAAAGGTCCTTGCAGAAATGATCCCTGGAGAAGATATAGGCAGCTATGAAGGACCTGAGAGAGCAAAAGTCATCTACCATGGAAAGCAACCTGGTCAGGATGAAGGGTTGTGTCTGAATCATCCTCTCTGATCTTAATGTAGAGAAGATGGACCAAAGCAGGCAATTATGGAGAGCTGTTCCTGGGTGCCTATGTTTGATTTATCATTCTAACTTGTGAAAGTGTCACAGAGAGTAGGGGAAGCCTCCATCTCATGGGACCCTTGGAAGCAACTGTTAGGACAAACTGGTTGCCAAGGCAGTGACCTCATTCAGTTCAGGAAGGAAGTGACCTCACCTCACTTCCTTGGTGATGGAATTCTCTGAACTTGGGATTCGGGAAGCCAGGCACCCAAAAGCAGTCCCAATCCAAGTCCCATTGGTCTCACTTGTTTGGATTTACCGAGGACAGGGTCAGTCTTTTTTGGTACCTACTGATGTGAGGATGGCCAAATGCCAGGAAAGCTCTGAAGAGGGTCCTTTTCTGAGAAAGCAGGTAGTGGCTCAGCACTCGCTTCTGACAATTTCAGAGAGGTGGCCAAAGAGACCAGATCTGAGATAGGACAGGCCATTTATGGTGAACATAGCATGGTCCACCACTCAGAGGAAACTCTGGATAGTCACAGACCTACTTGGGGGAAGGAGGTGTCTTTGTGGGTGTGGGTGTGGGTTTGTGGTTTTGTCTCATATTCTGAGAATAGGTAGGAAAGGCGGTTTACTTGGTTTGGAGTGAACAGCTTTTACTAAGTCATTTGACAAGGCGAGTGTTTCTATGTCTGTGTAACCCACTGTGTCCGTGGTTGTAGATATTAGAAAAGAGGATGCATCATTGGATGTGTCCTGTCTAGTAGAAAGCTTCCCAGCATTCATCCTGCCCAATTTATGAATGTACTGCAGCTTGCCTTATCGATGGGCAACACCTGCTATCTTCCTAAGTTCCTGTTTTCTTTCTGAATTCTGGCCACTCTGTAGAATAGGCTCATGGTTTTGTGTCCAAGGTATGTACCACCTCCAATCTCTGTGACATGGCCATGTACTGAATAGCTGAAAGGAATGGCGACCATGTCAGAAAACTCAGATATCAGTGTGACCATGAAAGTCTCAGTGGAGAAACCCTGCTTTGGGCCTTTAGATTACCTATTGTTCAGCTGCCCTGAAAGTTGAGAGAAACAAAAACCATGAGTACTGAATAAATGTTGCAGCAGTTGGAACATGTCGCTGTATTGAGGTTCCCTCACCAGACTTTAGTTTCCCCAGTTATCTGGACTGTCAACGTAACCTTTTAATTTTAGTGTTACAGTTGTCCTTCCCCATTAGATACAGTGTAATAATTTCATGTCATCTGATCTTGCAAAATCCTTTTACTAGTATGACCTTTGTGTCGAATAGAGAAATCTTCACTTCTGTTACTCAGGGCTGGATAATCGTACTAGCAGACACGAAGACTACCTGTTTAGGTTAGGAATATAAGTAGGTCTTAACCTAAAAAATCTGCCTCTGGCAGCTCCTCTTGATAGTCTCTTTTTATAGTTATCAGGCATTCCTGTCTGAGAATCCTTCTTTTAGTTTCCAGTCTTACTTATTTTGGGAGGCTAACATAAATTGTATACCTTAAAATTTTATTATTATTATTATTATTATGATGATGATGATGATGATGATGATGATTATTAATTAAAATGCCCAGGAATGGCTGTATTTTCGTTTTAACTGTCTTTGCTAACTGTTTAAGATGAAACAGTCAAACTGACTTCTGTTTCTATTTATTTTTCACAGTCAGCTGAGCTTTTATGGGAGTCAATTCTGGGGAAACTTGAGAGCAGCTTCTCAGTTCTGATAGTGCCATTTTCGTTAGGTGGGTCCAGGTCTTGCTTGACCATGTGGTTTCCCTCAGAAGCATAAGAATGTCTCCCTTCTCTGATAACTCTCCTCTTCATGGCAAATGCACTCATTGGCTTTATGTTCTCCAGTGGTCTCATTATTTTTCCTGATCTGGAGGTTATTTGGCCCAGAGTTGCAAAGCTCTTTAGAGAAGTCCCCTGTTCCCTGGATTCAGACTGACTCAGAGGGCAAGAGCCAAATATTGGTTTTCTTGGCCCTTTTCATTTAACTTTAATTAAATCCTAATCTGAAACATCCAGCAAATAAATTTTAACAGCCTTATATTACAAGTACTGGGATTTAATGTCTATAACTTTATAATTATTTATCTTTTAATTAATTGGGATCTGTATTATTCTGTCTTATAGGTGATGACTTATTATCTTAAATTAACCCATGTTGTGTTCTTAAAGCAACACTTCTGTAAAACACTAACAGGGAATCTTTAGATCACTTATAAGGAAATTACAAAATAAAAATTTTTAACAGGAGTAAAAATACTTAGTTCGTGTAACAGCTACCCTAAATTTTTTGGCTGAGTTATACACTATATCCCCTGTTTAAATCCTAGTAATCTTGACACAAATCAAAAACCAAAGAAACTTTTGAACATAACTTTAAATGAAATAAAATCTGACCTACTGCTTTCGTAGTCATTCTCACATGTTGTAAGATGGGACACACAGCCTTATTTCAGTTAAGGCAGGGCTCTATATGAATCTTTAGTGTTTTAGATCTAAAGGTGATCTTTGTTTTTTAAATATCATTTTACAAAGTTTACATAAATTGTGTAAGGTCACATGAACATTTGCTAACACCGTATGGTATCAGATTTAAAACATGAATTAAAGAAAGGCTGAAAGTTTTTAACCTTTACATAGATTAGGCTCTCAATACCTTAAAAATACATTTAAATGGTTCTCCAATGTAAAAAGTAACATAAAACTTTACATATCTTATTGATAACAGGTAAATAAATCCCCAATATATTTTTTACCATATAACTTTAGAACAACAGATTGATATAATGCTCTTTTCAAGTTTCTACCTTACAGACTTGTATACCTGGAAGATATGAGCACATTGACAGCAACACAATTACATTGATGTTTCTACATTAACCAAGTTTAGCTTTTAAAGAAATGGCAGTACAGTTCTCTAAAATAACAGTTCTTATTTATTCAGTTGTTTAATTTTTATGGTTGTTTGCTCTAGAAAAAAATAAAACTTAATAACACAGTTTTATGGGTAAACTTATGTTTTCAGAAATTTTTGTCTCTTTAACACATGACTGAATTTTACAATCTTATACACACTTTAGTACAAACTTATACAGACCTTAGTAAATCAATCAGATATCAAACAAAACTACTCATGAATGAGTAATCCCATATGAAATTTACTTTACTTATTTATTAAAATATTAGACAATTGTATTGAAAATTGTAAACCATTTTTTTGTTGTTGAAGGAAAAGTCCTTGAACAAAGGCATATTAGACCTTTTGTAGACATTAATATTTTATTAGATTTTTGAACACCTAGAAAACCTTGTGAGCTTAAATTTAAAGAGCAATTCCCTACAGAACAGAACAGAGGACAGAACCATTCTCATTACTGTCCCAGAGAGGGGTATATGTTAGCCTACCCAGGCCACCTCCCTGTCATCAGAAGTACTCTCCCTTAACTGGATAGCAGATGTTATAAAGGTGTCACTTACCTATGGAGGCCTCCTCTACCAGGAGCTTGCTAATAATTTTAGTGCTTTGGTTCTCTGCAGTGCTCCACGGACTGAAGGCTCAATCCAAGGCCTTGGAACGTCTTAAGTTGCACACCCCCTAGAGTGGCTCTCCAGTGTGGAGCCCTAGAGGGCAGGCCAGCTTCAGAATTTCCACAGTCTGGTCTTGTGATCTGGTCGGGCAGGGTTATCTCGCTTTGGAACTCCAAAATGTAAGACCAGAATGCAAGAAAAGACCACTGACTCCAATTAAAATCAAATTAAGGCAAGCTTATTATTTCAACCGGCCAGGCTGCCTCTCCCTCCCAAAATGGCGGGAACAAGACAGCAACCCAACTTTTCTACAGCCCAGATATGTAGCCCAGAAAGATACACAAAAGGGGGGTTACAGAAAAGAGAACTTTGACAAGCATCACACTAATGGTATATTACATTTTTTTTTTTTTTTGCTGGCCCTAACATCAGAATTTATGAGGACCATTAGAGCCTCAGAGACACGTTGTCTGGCCAGGGAAAGAAAAATATTTATGAGGTATCATTAAAGTTTTAGAGAGCGCTGCTATCTGGTCAGAGATCCAGACATGGGTGAGTTCAAGGCACTGGTAGGCATTCCAAGCAGGTTCAGAATTTGCGCTAATTTATAGTAAAGCCAAAATTATCTTTTCATGGCTTTGTGCCAAGATGGCCCCCAATTTTAATGAAAGATCAGGTTGGATCTATCAACCCTGTCCCTTACTTTTGGAAACTCCCCTACCACCTCCAAGGTTGTAAACTCCTGAGGATTTTGCATTCCTGATAGGTATTCACAGATTTTCTAACTGTTCTCCTCTAATTGTGTCTTACTTGGGGCCGAAGTAATATGAAGGCATTATTCTGGATGAGAGTGGAAAAATTTTGTGTAGCACATATTTGCATACACATTGGATTCATTATCTAATTTTCCATTCGAAATACTGAATCCCTGACACTAACCAATAGCTGACTAGACTCTGACTACTAAACCATTATGATGGAGAAAAATAACCCAAACAGAATAGAAATACAAGCAGTTCAGAGGAGGAATGGTGTACAGTTGGACTGGTCTTTTGGATGATAAAGGGTTGGTGTTATAAATCCAGTAAATTTTTTGTTTAAATAGTTCTCAATGTGTTTTAAAGTAAACAAATATGTGAATTCCTGTCTCCCTTTCTCTGTAGCCTATTCAGCACATGTAATTTTATATGCACATATAGAATCCTACCTGGTATCACACATACATACTTTTGAGGTTACAGTTACTAGGAAGATACAAATTTTGAGAAGAGGTCACTCCTCCAAAACGATTTTGGAACTGAAAATTCAAACTATGGGTGAGCTTCCTAGTTGAAAAACATTATACATAAATCCATGTTTACTAAAATAAATACTTTTGCATCTGTTGATGATATATATTTAATGATGAATTTCGATAGGCATAAATATTGCTACATTTTAATGTCTGTGTATATATATATACACACTCTCCAGATTTTTCAAAATATGAAATATATGTGTCTTACATTAACTCCCTGAATTCATTCATGTTCATGTATGTGGATTTATAATCAACTTTTTACAAGATTATTCTCAGAAATATTCATCCACCTGAAATACATATTTGTTTTCTAGTACTGAAAACTAACTTCAGTTAATGTTGCATACAAATCCTAATATTTCTACAGTAACTGACCCACTTAAACATCATTGCCTGTAGATTTGTATGGGACATAATGTGTATTTTGACGTTCATTTTTTTACAACACTGGTACATTATTATTTCTTCAGTTTATGCACATCATAGGATATATATTTCATCCACAAGTTCACAAATTTATAGGCATTTGTTTCACTTTCAATCACTTACTGCTTTAAAACACATGTATTCCTCCAGGTTTCTTAACTGGTCTTTTCATGAGACTTCTTTCCAAACACATTATATTTGATTTCCATAATCAATTTTGAAACAAAGCCCACACACTCTTCATGATAAACCATAAACCTAATATTAAAATTAGATGTATAACCGGTTGGAATGAATGATTGTTTATCAATATAAGATTTCCTATATATTTTCAGATATTAATTCAATCCATTATTTAAAGTGGAATCAGTTATATTATTTATTCAGAATATCGTCTATTCATGCATTATCTCTATATTCATAGACACAGGATACACCTCATTGAACTCCAGTACTAATTAATACATCTTCAACATATTGCTCCCAGAAATGGTGGAAGAAATACCCATGTCACCTGATCTACATATACATTTTATCACAGTAATATTCAGGACACAAAAAACACAAACGTCACACTTATGATTGTACCAAACCTAAACGGAAATTGAACATGGATTACTAAAAACATCCATGTCCAGGTTGCCTAATGTGCTCAAATGAAAATCCTATTGGTGATTACATATTTGTTTTTTCCTAAGATTATATATTCAAACTCAAGCCTGTTGAAAATGTCTAATCCTATTACTCACTTTATACTTTGTCTCATTTCGTAATGTCTCTATTGATATCTGTTTTCCTACATATTTTCCCCAGCTCATTATTGTAACTCATTCTTTACATGTGCTTACATTGACATTCACTTTCTAACCAAAACCCTATTGCTAAAAATATTTTGGTCCGAATCCTATACTCACGCTTTTTTCTAAACCTACTGACTATCTTCTTAATCCTACCTACTGTCCCTTTTTGACTGGATGTTCTCTTCGACATTCAATCATCCAAGAAAAAAGGTCCTATGCCATTTTATATCGATTCAGCTGAGGCATGTGTGCAGAACATAATGCAAAACTAAGTCTCCCAATCAAGGGCCCAATGCCCTTCTGAGCTTCAAATCTTACCAGGATTCCTGTTTTCATACTTTTATTTCACCTATATATTCTTGTAAATATCGCAGGTTTCCAATACCATTAATCATCCCGCAGAATTATTCCTAACACAAATCGAACATGTTTTTAACCCTAACCATACACTGTTCCCTCAACCTAACATTGCAGAAGAGCAGGGAAAATGTTGGTCTTACAATACAGGAATGTAGGGGATCTTCCACATGCTGAGAACCTCAAAGATACATGCAGAAATAATCCCTGGAGAAGATGTATGCAGCTATGAAGGACTTTTGAAAGTGAAAGTCATCTTCCATAGCAAACAACCTGGTCAGGATACAGGTTTGTGTCTGAATCAGCCTCTCTCTTTTTAATGTAGAGAAGATGGACCAAACCAGGCCTTTGTGGAGAGCTCTTCCCAGGTGCCTATGGTTTATATACCATTCTAACTTGTGAAAGTGTCACATGAAGTAGGGGCAGCCTCCATCTCAAGGGACCATAAGAAGAAACTGTTAGCACAAAGTGGTTGCCAAGTCAGTGACATCATTCATTTCAGGAGGAAGTGACCTCACCTCACTTCCTTGTTTTTGGAAGTCTCTGAACTTGGAATCCAGGAAGGCAGGCACCCAGAGCCAGTCCCAGTCCCACTCCCAGTGGTCTCACTTGTTTGGATTTACCAAGGTGAGAATCGGTCTTTCTTGGTGCCTACTAATGTGAAGATGGCCAAATGCCAGAAGAGCTCAGAAGAGGGGCCTTTCCTGAGAAAGCCGGTAATGGCTCACTGCTGGCTCCTGTCAGCTTCACACAGTTGGCCAAGGATACTAGATCTGAGACAAGATAGTCCAATTCCGTGAAACATAGAATGGCCCACCAGTCAGAGAACACTCTGTATAGTCACAGACTTCCTTGGGGGAAGGAGGTGCCTTTCTGGGTGTGGGTGTGCGTTTGTGGTTTTGTCTCATGTTCTGAGAATAGGTAAGAAAGGCAGTTTGTTTGGTTTGGTGTGAACTGTTTCTGGTAAGTCATTTGACAAGGCGATTGTTTCTATTTCTGTGTATCCCACTGTGTCTGTGGTTGTAGAAATTAGAAAAGACAATGCATCAATGGATGTTTCCTGTCTAGGAGAAAGCTTCCCAGGATTCATCTTGCCCCAGATATGTACAACCTCCAAGATCTTTGACAAAGCCATGTATTGGACAGCTGAATGGAATGAGAGCATCTCAGAAAACTCAGATATCAGTGTTACCAGGAAAGTCTCAGTGGAGAAACCCTGCAATGGGCCTTTTGCTTGCCTATTGTTATGTTGGCCTGAATGTCAGGAAGGTCTTTGCCTCAGGCCACCCCTTTGTGAAGCCTGAAGAAAACAGTTTTCAAATGGAAATGAGTGGACATCACCTGTGATTCTTTCCTTAATTGCTTTGGAAAGGGATGTGTCTGAATCAGCATTTTGGCCCTGTGTAAGGCTGTGGCTTAGATTCTCAGCACCTGATGGATCTAAAGAAAGATCCCTGGTGTGCATCCAAAACCAACATCTCCAAAAGAGCACTCATTGTGGATGAAGTCTAACCAACTCCACTAACCAACTCACAGTTATAGTAAATAACTTTTGAAGTTGAAGGGACCCCAGTAAACTTTGAAGTAGATACAGGGGCATTATACTCAGCCTTTAAGGCCCCATTGGGCCCTGTATCAAATAAAAGGTCTCTAGTTCAAGGGGCTAATGGCAGTAAATATCGGGCTTGGACAACTAAGAGGTACATGGACCTGTGGAAAGGAAAAATCCATCACTCCTTCCTAGTAATCCCAGAGTTCCCGGCCCCATTGATGGGTGGAGATCTGCTCACCAAACTCTGGGCCATAATGACTTTTAACCCTGAAGGCCCCCAAGTGGAATTTCTAAATCCTTCAGTAAAAACTCCTATAGTCATGGCTTTAACAATGTCAGTAGAAAATGTACATCAACTCACTCACCTTAGTTCAAAGAAATTGCAGGCATTCCTGAAAGATCAAGAACAGAGTTTTCTACTAACCGACTCACAGCGAAAGGAAATAACTGAATGGGTATCAAAAGCGTCTCATTTCCATCAATTGGTTAATGCTTACCCTTTTAAGCTTCCTGCAGGAAAACACCTTCGAAGAACCAGACCAGAAAAATTTTCAGAAGTGAACTTTACTGAAATTAAGCCAGCAAGGTATGGACTTAAATATCTCCTAGTCTTTGTAGATACATTTTCAGGATGGATTGAAACCTTCCCCCCCCCAAAAAAAATGGCTCAAATCGTGGTCAAGATGATACTGAAGGATATTTTTCCAAGATACGGCCTGCCTAAGGTAATAGGGTCTGACAATGCACTGGTGTTCATGGCCCAGGTAAGTCATGGGTTAACCTGTACCCTGGTGATTAATTGGTAGTTACATTATGCTTATAGATCCCAGAGCTCAGGACAGGTAGAAAAAATAAATAGAACCATTAAAGAGACCTTAATGAAATTAAGCTTAGAAACCAGCTAAAAGATTGGACTATACTCCTGCCTTATGCACTGTATCATCTAAAAAATACTCCCTCTGTTTCTTTGTGTAACCTCTCCCCCTGTGAAATTCTCTATGTTGCCCCTCCTCCAGTAAGGGACCTAACCCCAACTCTAAGACCTAAGGATCCCTTCCACACCCCCTTGCTTGACACACTTAAAGCTCTTGAAAGAACTCAGTGATACCTGTTAAAACAGCTGGCCACGGCCTACCAACCTGGGGACAAGGAGACTCCACATCGATATCAAGTAAGAGACTTCATCTACATAACATGACATCAGGTGTCATCCCTGGAACCCCGCTGGAAAGGAAATACCACGTGCTACTTATAACACCTACAGAGGTAAATGTAGACGGAATCCTTTCCTGTATCCATGCCTTCCATCTCAAGCCTGTGCCCTGTCCAGACTCTGGCTGGAAACTGGAAATGACTGGTAACCCTTTCAAATTGTGTATTTGGCATGTGTATAAGGCTATAGACTCTCCCCTTGGCCACCACTAGTTCTAACCCTCATCAGCGAATTCAGCAGCAATGGCTGATCACAAATCCTCATAAACCAGAAGAATGGTCTATCTCGCTTACAGCCCACATAGGGACCTGTTGGTCATCTCAACATTTGTCAGCTGCCTATAGGTTTTTCCTATTGGGATATCCCTGATAAAGCAGATCCCACTAAAATTTCATTAAATCCCTTTCGTATCATAGATAATGAAAACAAATATTATGGATGTAGGGACACGTGAGCCAGATGCAGGTTGGCTAGCCTAGATTACTATGTTTGCCTGGAAGACTATCAAAGCCACAAACAGCCACGGCTGTGTGGGGGGAAAGCCGACTTCTTCTGTAAGTCATGGGGATGTTAGCATACAGGGACTGCCTGGTGGAACTCAAACTGCTCATCAAATTCAATACACAGAATTGGCCATATTACCAATTAGACAACCAAAACCTGTGACCCCCAGAGGGGTCTCCAGATCCTCACATTCTGCATGACCTTTTTAACTTCTGCAAGTGCTCAAAAGGGTTAAAGGAGATTCCCCTATGTGGAGGTTTTTTCCCTCCTTTGCTCACATCCTGAACTATACTTCCCCAATAGTTCCTCAAACTCAGCCTTCTGCTCCAGACTCTCTGCTGGCACTCCCACCTCAGCAACCTGATTTCTCCCCTCCAATTACTAGATCAAAAATCAAAACCTCTGCCAGTTCTCAGACAATTGCCCCCTTGCTGAGGTATCCGGTACTGAGGTACCCCTCCACACACTCACTCCTCTCTTCTCCTGTCAGTGCCCGCACTGGGTCCCATAAGGTCTTCTTACCAGCTAACCCAAAGCTCAAACCAGCTGAGGAGATCCCTCAGACCCCTATCCAGGATGTAATTAAAATGGCCTTTAAAGTTGCTTTGTCATCACTGTAAACAGGTGACTAAGAATTTAAAATACCTCACATGCTTTTTGGGATACTCACTCCCGTCGTCCCCTCTGCTCTACCTGTTCTACTGCTCAAGTTTTTGTTGCTAGGAAAATCCCAAACCCCTTTTCCAATATTCTTTTACATTTCTACTTCCTCATTCTCAGATCCATGAAACTGCTCTCAGCCTTGCCTTCCACGTCTTCCCCCTCTCTACCAGGCCCACAGAAAAGTCTTAAATGACCTTCTCCAGAAGTCTTCACCATGGCTGACTTTAGGACTTTCAGCAAAAGAGTTCCTTTAAAAGAGTTCACTGTAGATAAACTTCTTCTTTTCGTGTTGCCCTGGTCTACTTGGCAACTGGCGAAAAAAAATCAGCACTCCTGAGCTAGACACACCCATACTAGTTTTTCACAAAATATGTGAACAAGGCCTCTGTCCTTGAGTGGGGGCTTCACAGAGATGGCTACATTTCTAAGATAAAGAAGTTACCAACTAGGCTCCATGGTAACAGCTGGCAGGGCGAAAAAAAAAGAGAAAAAAATCTCTCCCCCTTTCAGGTGTCCTTGAAAAGTTAACTTGCCCAGAACAGAGGATAAAATAAAAGATAGAAAAACAGCTTTTTGTGAACTTCTGCCGACTTTGAACTTCTGAGCCCCTTCCCTTACATGTTGGGAACAAATTATGAAACTACCTAAACTTGGGGTTCAGGGGATTAATTGATTACAACAGAAGCAATGCCCTCTAAATCCGTTTGCAACCAAATAGGACTGTTTCCCTGTCTTCAGTGCTATCTTAGGTGCTTTGCCTCGTCCGTCCCTATAACAGAAAGATTCTATATACTAAAACATTGTTTATGTTTTCATGAAATAGTCAACAGATGTGATTAATTATGTAATGGTGCAGATGTTTCCCAGAGTGCTCTATGATGACGCAGGTCCATTTAAAGATCAAATAGGAGGGCATGCAACCCAGTTCCGCTGGGAACCTGTATCTCTCACTTTAGCCATCCTATTAGGAATAGGAGTTGCTGCATGAGTGGGCACAGGAATCAATGCCCTAGTCCAAAGGACACAACCAATGCCCTAATTAGAAGCATCTATAGACCAAAACTTAAAGATAATAAAACCTCCATCACAGCTTTACAGGAATGTTTAACCTCTGTCTATGAATCTGTTTTACAGAACAGGCGAGCGATAAAACCTCCTCTTCATGAGAGAAGGGGGACTTTGTAGTGCATTGAGGGAAGAATGTTGTTTTTGTGCCGGCCACACTGGAGTTGAAAAGAATCTATGAGTAAATAAAGAAAACGCATTGAAGAGCGTCAACGAGAAAGAGAGGCCCAAAAAGGGTGGTTTGAGTCTTGGTTCACACAGTCCGTCTGGTTAACTATGCTTTCATCAGCCCTGGCTGGTCCATTAACAATCCTCATATTATTGCGAACTGTAGGACCCTGTTGGCTAAACCATGGAGTTTCCTTTCTCCAAGCTCAAATTGGACAAGTTAAACTTATGGTAATCAGACAACAATATACCACACTAGAAGACATAAAATGTAACACCCATCAGTGATGACTTTTATGATTAAAAGTAACCAGAAGAAGAAGTGGGGAATGAAAGGTTAATGAAATAGGTACTTGTCACTTCCTGTTTTTCTGTACGCTTAACAAAACACTGTTGAAATCTTGAGAACTGTTTGCTAATCTTGTTCCCAGAATGTGCTGTCCCCAACTGCCAAACTGCAGAATGTGCTCAGTCACGCAGTTGAAAGCAAACGGCCTACTCTCCCTGACCCATCAATAAACTTCCATCCCTGCCTTCTCCAAGAAAAGTACATAAGCTCTGCTTAAGCTGTTCTCAGGGCTCTCTGCTCTATTCAACTGAGCTCTGAGCCCCAGCATGCTGGACCCACAATGAACCCTTTGTAGTTGCATGAGACAGTCTCTTGGTCATCTCTTCCTCCTATACTCGCCTGACCATTACAATATTTCACCTCTATATTCTTAAAAATATCTCAGGTTCCCAACATCATTATTCATCCAGCAGAATGATTCCTAACACAAATCAAACATGTTATTAATCCTAACCATACCATCTACCCTCAATCTATCTTTACAGAAGAGCAGGCACAGAGTTGGTCTTACAATACAGGAATATAGGGGATCTTTCACCTCCTGAGAAATTCAAAGGTCTATGCAGAAATGATCCCTGGAGAAGATGTAGGCACCTATGAAGGACCTGAGAGAGCAGAAGTCATCTTCCATGGCAAACAACCTGGTCAGGATGAAGGGTTGTGTCTGAATCAGCCTCTCTCTTCTTAATGTAGAGAAGATGGACCAAACCAGGCCTGTGTGGAGAGTTGTTTCCTGGTGCCTATGGTTGATATACTATTCTAACTTGTGAAACTGTCACAGGTAGTAGGAGCAGCCTGCATCTGAAGGGACCCTTGGAAGCAACTGTTAGGACAAAGTGGTTGCCAAGGCAGTGACCTCATTCAGTTCCTGAAGGAAGTGACCTCACCTCACTTCCTTGTTGATGGAACTCTCTGAACTTGGGATCCAGGAAGCCAGGCACACAGAGCCAGTCCCAGTCCCAGTCCCAGTGTTCTCACTTGTTTGGATGTACCAAGGACAGAATCAGTCTTTCTTGGTACCTACTGATGTGAGGAAGGCCAAATGCCAAGAGAGTTCTGAAGACGGTCCTTTCCTGGGAAAAAAGGTAGTTGCTCACAGCTTGCTCTTGACAACTTCACAGAGTTGGATAAGAAGAGGAGATCTGAGACAGGACATGCCATTTTGAGGGAACATAATATGCCCCACCAGTCAGAGGACACTCCTGATAGTCTCAGAATTACTTGGGGTAAGGAGTTGCCTCTGTGGATTTGGTTGTAGGTTTGTGATTTTCCCTTGTTCTGAAAATAGGTAGGAAAAGTGGTTTGTTTGGATTTAGTGAACATTTTCTAGAAAGTCCCTTGACAAGGCGAGTGTTTCTGTGTCTGTGTATCCCACTGTGTCCATAGTTGTAGACATTAGAAAAGAGAATGCATAAATGGATGTGTCCTGTCCAGTAGAAAGCTTCACAGCATTCATTTTGCCCAATTTATGAATGGACTGCGGCTTGCCTGATCGATGGGCTACACCTGATATCTTCCTAAGTTCCTGTTTTCTTCCTGAATTCTGGAGACTCTCCAGAATAGGCTCATGGTTTTTTGTCCAAGTTCTGTACCACCTCCAAGTTCTTTGACATGGCCATGTACTGGATAGCTGAAGGGAATGGCGAGCATCTCAGAAAACTCAGAAATCACTGGGACCAGGAAAGTCTCAGTGGAGAAACCCTGCTTTGGGCCTTATGCTTACCTATTGTTCTGTTGCCCTGAATTTCAGGAAGGCCTTTGCCTCAGGCCACACCTTTTTGAAGCCTGAAAAGAAGAGTTTTGCAATGGAAATAAATGGGCATTACCTGTGGCTCTTTGCTTAATTTCTTTGAAAAGAATGTGTCTTATTCAGACTCTTGAGCCTGTGTGAGGTGGTGGCTTAGAGTCTCAGCACCTGATGGATCTAAAGAAAGATTGCATGTGTACATCCAAAACCAAAATGGCCAAAGAGCAGTCCTTGTGGATGAAGTCTCTCACCTTGCTCTGTAACTTTCCTGACCTCCATCAAGTGAGAATAGGGATTCTTTGGGTCAAATAAGTTCCTCAAACCCTGCAGAGGCTAGCCCATAGGTGCTTAGATTTTCTCATGACTCCAATTCACATAAAGAATCTAAAACCCACAGTCAGTAGGCCTCAAATTTGAGAAGCAGAGCAGTATTAATGGCAGGCCTTTTTGATCATTCCTGGTTCACAGGAAGGGTGTACAGGCCACCCTGACTTTAGGCAAATGAGATGCAAGGGAGATTTTTTGGACACTGTCTTGGGGTGAACACCTCATGGAAACTTCCAGCCAGAAGTTATGATGAGTGCCTAAATGGAAGAAGATGAGGTCATGTGGGATTGTTTTGGTTTGAATCGTGGTCATTTGTGTGGCGGTTGGAAGAGACGACTGGGTCCACCTTGGCTTGAACTCTGGTGTGATTACCCTAAGAGACTGCATTCTGGAACTGACGTCATCGAAGTATTTCCATGAATTGTGTTGGAATTTTAGGAGGCCACGCATGAGATTTGCCCTTGGAAACTGAGATCTAGGCCCAGGGTTGCTTTCCGCAGAGCACTGGGAATCTCAGCCAAGATATCACATGATTTTATTCTGAACGACTTGGCAGCCATAGTTGAGAGTCAAAACACACATGGACCTCACGTTGTAGACCTCAATGCACCTTGCTTCATGTGACCTTTTGGCTACTCTTTGGGAAGACTTGCCTCTGAGAGTTCTCCAAAGCTTTTATGGAAATGAGCATCCTCAACATTTAATTGTTCCTGAATGAATTGAAACCCACATTGCCTCCAACTTCATGCTTGAAAAATGGCTCGATAAATACCATGAAATTTTTTTTTTAAATTTTCATGAACAGGTGGCACTGGAGGACCTTTGGATATCCTGTTGATGATTATGAGTATACCAGACAGTGCCTTGATTGACTGGGTTTCAAGAAAATGGTGTAGAACAGAGATGCCAGTAAGTTGGAGTCTGCTGACTAGTGGGCTTATAGCCGTGGTGGGCAGGTGTGTGATGGAATATCTGTGGTGGGGCCATGTGGATCTGCCATTGGCTTCCAAATGGCTTGTGGCTTACATGGTGCAGCCAACAGACCCTTACAAGTAAAGGGACCTTGTTATATGGAGAGGTTTCAGGGGAATGTTCAGAATCAGGTTGCTATGGTCAAGGGGCAAGCTATGAGGGATAGAACCTTGGTTGGTGCATTCTCCTACAGACCCTGACCCACCACATATGACAGAACTCCCTTCAGCACTGTTTTTCAGTTGAACTCCTTGTATTTCGTGAAGCAAATACTAAACACCCAGTGCAGCAGCAATAAACACCACAAAATATGGAGGATGACCCAATGACTTCACAGTCCACAAGGGGAGACACTTAGCCCCCAGTGGCCCCAGTTTACCGACTAGAATTGAATTCAGCACTGCTACTGCATGTTCATTGGAAAATATTAAACCATGTCCTCCAGGTAACATAGATGCAGACCCAGCTGTAATGGTCTCACTACAAGGAAGGTAAAGCTCCTGACAACAACATATATTTCAAGTGCTCAAACTCAGAGGCAGTTTCTCAAGAAGTCTTTATGCCAGCACAGCTCCATGTTTGTGGAGTGTTTACCCTGTCCCTTACTTTGGGAAACTACTCTACCACCTCCCAGGTTGTAAACTTTTGAGCATATTCCATTCCAGATATTTATTCCCAGATTTTCTAACTCTTGACTTTTAATGATGTATTACTTGGGACGAGGGTAATGTCAAGGCATTGTTCTGGATGAGAGTGGGAAAATTTTTGTGTAGCATATATTTGCATACACATTTGGTCCATTTTCCAATTTTCCATTCGAAATACTGAATACCGGATACTGACACCTAATCTACTAGACTCTGACTACTAATCCTAATAAGATGGAGAAAAACAACCCAAACAGAATAGAATTACAAGCATTTCAGAGGAGGCATGGTGTATAGTTGGACTTGCATTTTGCATTATATAAGGTAGGAGTTATACATCTAGTCAATTTTGTGTTGAAATTGTTCCCCATGTGTTTTTCTTTCGATTATTTTATTTTATTTTATTTTATTTTATTAGTTGGTTGTTCAAAACATAACAAAGCTCTTGACATATCGTATTTTATACATTAGATTCAAGTGGGTTATGAACTCCCATTTTTACCCCAAATATGGATTGCAGAATCACATCGGTTACACATCCACATTTTACATAATGCCCTATTAGTAACTTGTATTCTGGTACCTTTCCTATCCTCTACTATCCCTGCTCCCCTCCACTCCCATCTTCTCTCTCTACCGAATCTACTGTAATTCATTTCTCTCTTTGTTTATTTTCCCATTCCCCTCACAACCTCTTATATGTAATTTTGTGTAACAATGAGGGTCTCCCTCCATTACCATGAAATTTACCTTTTCTCTACCTCCCCCCCCAACTCACGTCTCTGTTTAATGTTAATCTTTTCTTCCTGCTCCTCCTCCCTGCTCTGTTCTTAGTTGCTCTCATTATATCAAATAAGACATTTGGTATTTGTTTTCTACGATTGGCTAGCTTCACTAAGCATTATCTGCTCTAGTGCCATCCATTTCCCTGCAAATTCCATGATTTTGTCATTTTTTAGTGGTGCATATTACTCCATGGTGTATAAATGCCACATTTTTTTAATCCATTCATCTATTGTAGGGCATCTGGGTTGGTTCCACAGTCTAGCAATTGTGAATTGTGCTGCTATGAACATCGATGTGGCAGTATCACTGTAATACGCTCTTTTAAGATTCAGGGAATAGTCCGAGAAGGGCAATAGCTTGGTCAAATGGTGGTTCCATTCCCAGCTTTCCCAGGATTCTCCATACTGCTTTCCAAATTGGCCGCACCAGTTTGCAGTCCCACCAGCAATGTACAAGAGTACCCTTTTCCCCACATCCTCAGCAGCACTTGTTGTTGTTTGACTTCCTAAAGGCTGTCAATCTTACTGGAGTGAGATGGTATCTTAGGGTGGTTTTGATTTGCATTTCTCTGACTGCTAGAGATGGTGAGCATTTTTTCATGTACTTATTGATTGATTGTATGTCCTCCTTTGAGAAGTGTCTTTTCAGGTCCTTGGCCCATTTGTTGATTGGGTTATTTGTTATCTTATTGTCTAATTGTTTGAGTTATTTGTATACTCTGGATATTAGGGCTCTATCTGAAGTGTGATGAGTAAAAATTTGTTCCCATGATGTAGGCTTCCTATTTACCTCTCTTATTGTTTCTTTTGCTGAGAAAAAACTTTTTAATTTAAGTAAGTCCCATTTGTTGATTCTTGTTATTAACTCTTGTGCTATGGGTGTCCTATTAAGGAATTTGGAGCCCGACCCCACAATATATAGACCAGAGCCAACTTTTTCTTCTAACACATGCAGAGTCTCTGATTTGATATCTAGTTCCATGATCCACTTTGAGTTAACTCTCTTGTGCATGGCGAGAGGAGGGAATTAAGTTCCATTTTGTTGCATATGGATTTTCAGTTTACCCAACACCATTTGTTGAAGATGCTATCCTTCCTCCATTGCATGCTTTTAGCTCCTTTATCAAATATAACATAGTTGTAGCTTTGTGGATTAGTCTCTTGTGTCCTGTATACCGTACCACTGGTCTACCCGCCTGTTTTGGTACCAGTACCATGCTGTTTTTGTTACTATTGCTCTGTCATATAGTTTGAAATCTGGTATCACTATACCGCCTGATTCACACTTCCTGCTTAGAATTGCTTTTGTATTTCTGGGTCTTATATTTTTCCATATGAATTTCATGATTGCTTTATCTATTTCTACAAGAAATGCCATTGGGATTTTGATTGGCATTGCAGTAAACCTATAGATAACTTTTGGTAATATCGCCATTTTAATGATGTTAGTTCTGCCTATCCATGAACAGGGTATATTTTTCCCTCTTCTAATATCTTCTTCTACTTCTTTTTTTAGGGTTCTATTGATTTATTGTATAAATCTTTCACCTCTTTTGTTGGGTTGATTCCCATGTATTTAATTTTTTTGAGGATGTTTTGAATGAACTGCTTTTCCTCATTTCCGTTTCAGAAGATTTGTTGCTGATATACAGAAAGGCCTTCGATTTATGCGTGTTGATTTTAGATCCTGCTACTTTGCTGAATTCATTTATTAGTTCTAGTAGTTTTTTTTGTAGACCCTTTTGGGTCTTCTATGATTCTATAGAATCATGTCACCAGCACATAGTGATAATTTACGTTCTTCTTTTCCTATTTTTATGGCTTTGATTTCTTTCGTCTAATTTCTCTGGCCAGTGTCTTGAGAACTATATTGAATTGAAGTGTGGATAGAGGGCATCCTTGTCTTGTTCCAGATTTTAGAGTGAATGCCTTCAATTTTTCTCCATTCAGAATGATCCTAGCCTGAGGCTTAGCATAGATAGCTTTTACAATGTCGAGGTAAGTTCCTGTTATCCCTAGTTTTTCTAATGTTTTGAACATAAAGGGATGCTGTACTTTGTCAACTGCTCTTTCTGCATCTATCAAGATGATCATATGGTTCTTATCTTTAAGTCAATTGATGTGGTGAATAATATTTATTGATTTCCATATATTAAAACATCCTTGCATCCCAGGGATGAATCCTACTTGATCGTGGTGCACAATTACTTTTTATGTGCCTTTCAATACGATTCTCCAGAATTTTACTGAGGATTCTTGCATCTAGCTTCATCAGAGATATTGGTCTGTACTTTTCTTTCTTTGAGGTGTCTTTGTCTTGTTTCAGAATAAGGGTGATGTTGGCCTCATAGAATGAATTTGGCAGAGCTCCCTCTTTATCTGTTTCTCGAAATAACTTGAAAAGTATTGGTATTAATTCTTCTTTAAAGGTTTTGTAAAATTCCGCTGTATACCCATCTGGTCCTGGGCTTTTCTTGGTTGGTAGTCTTTTGATTGCTTCCTCTAAATCATCCATTGATATTGGTATGTTTAAATTGTGTGTATCCTCCTGACTCAGTCTGGGCAAATCATGTAACTTAAGAAATTTACCGATGTCTTCATATTTTCTATTTTATTGGAATATAGGTTTTCAAAATAATTTCTAATTGTCTTCTGTATTTCTGTAGCATCTGTTGTGATATTGCCTTTTTCATCCTGTATGTTTGTAATTTGAGTTCTCTCTCTTCTTCTCTTCATTAGCATGGCTAAGAGTCTGTTGATCTTATTTATTTTTTCGAAGAACCAACTTTTATTTTTGTTAGTTTTTTCAATAGTTTCTTTTGTTTCAATTTCATTGGTTTCCACTCTGATTTTAATTATTTCTTGCCTTCTGCTACATTTGCTGTTGTTTTGCTCTTCCTTTTCTAGGGCTTTTAGATGAAGTGTGAGCTCATTTATTTGTTGGTTTTTGCTTTTTTTGATGAATGACCTCCAGGTGATGAATTTCCCTCTTAAAATTGCTTTCATTGTGTCCCATAGATTCCGATATGTTGTGTCTGTATTTTCATTTATCTCTAAGAATTTTTTGATTCCCTCCTTTATGTCTTCTGTAACCCATGGATTATTCAGTAACATATTGTTTATTTTCCTAGTGATGTAGAATTTTTCCTTCCTTCTTTTATCATTGATTTACAGTTTCATTCCATTATGATCAGATAAAATGCATGGTATTATCTGCACCTCTTTATATTTACTGAGTGTTGCCCTATTGCATAATATATGCTCTATTTTTGAGAGGGATCCATGTGCTGCTGAAAAAAAAGTATATCCACTTGATGATGGTTGATATATTCTATATATGTCAGTTAAGTCTAGGATATTGATTGTGATATTGAGTTCTATATTTTCTTTATTCAACTTTTGTTTGGAGGATCTGTATAATGGTGAGAGAGGTGTGTTGAAGTCACCCATAATTATTAGGTTGTGGTCTATTTGATTCTTGAACTTGAGAAGAATTTGTTTTATGAACACTGCAACACCATTATTTGGTGCATAAATATTGATAATTGTTATGTCTTGTTGGTGAATGGTTTCTTTTAACAGTATATAATGTCCTTCTTATCCCTTTTGATTAACTTAGTCTTGACTTCGATTTTATTCTATATGAGGATGGCCACCCCTGCTTGCTTACAAGGACCATGTGCATGGTATAAATTTTCCCAACTTTTCACCTTCAGCCTGTGTATGTCTTTTCCATTCAGATGTGTCTCCTGGAGGCAACATATTGTTGGATTTGTTTTATTAATCCAAGTTACCAGCCTATGTTGCTTTATTGGAGATTTTAAGCCATAAACGTTTAGAGCTACTATTGATGTATGGTTTGTACTTCCAGCCATGTTTAATTATTTATCTTTGTTTTTAATTTACTTTGTTTCTCCATGATTAGCTTTCCCCCTGCACTCTGTCATTACCCAGTCACTTCCCACTGATGGTTTTGGTTGTTGTTTTTCATTTCTTCCTCATGTAGTGTTTTTCTCAAGATGCTTTGCAATGCTGGTTTTCTGGCTGCAAATTCTTTTAGCTTTTGTTAATCATGAAAGATTTTTATTTCATTTTCATACCTGAAGGTTAATTTTGCTGGATCCAGAATTCTTGGTTGGCATCCATTGTCTTTCAGTGTTTAAAATACGTTGTTCCAAGATCTTCTCGCTTTCATCAACTGTGATGAAACATCCTTTGTTAACCTTATTGATTTACCCCTGAATGTAGTCTGCCTCCTTTTTCTTGTAGCTTTTAATATTTTCTCTTTGTTCTGTATATTAGATATGTTTATAACAAATGTCTTGGTGTTGGTCTAGTGTGATTTTTTGTGCTCAGTGTCCTCTATGAATCTACAATTTGTATATCCGTTTCTTTTTTTATTTCTGGAAAGTTTTCTGTAATTATTTCATTCAGTAGGTTACTCATTCCCGTGGTTTGAATCTCTGGACCTTCCTCTATCCAGATGACTCATAAATTTGGTTTTTATATGTTATCCCATATCTCTTGGATGATTTTCTTGTGATTTTTTACCAGCCTTTCTGAGTTGGCTAGACTCTTTTCAAGATGATATATTTTGTCTTCATTATGTGACATTCTGTCTTCTACTTGCTCCACTCTTTTAGTAATTCTCTCAATTGAGTTTTTAATTTGGTTTATCGTTTCCTTCATTTCTAGAATTATTGTATGATTTTTTTTATTATCTCTATCTCCGTATAAAGATGCTTAACTTCTTTTTTTTAATCTGTTCATGTAATTCATTTTCAATGTGTTCTTTCACTGTTTGGATTTGCTGTCTCATATCTTCTTTAAGGTTCCATTCCATCTGTCTAAGGTATTCCTTGAGTTCTTTATATGATCATTTTTCTGATGACTCTAGGTCCTCCTGAGTATTTAGGCTGTCCTTCAGTGTTTGTACTCTTTTTCTTTCTTGCTTTCTTATGCTGCTCATGTTACTTCTTGTTCTGTTTGAGTGCTGAGTTACTGATTAGTCTTATAAATTTATTTCATGCTTGGGAGGAAAGATATTAGAAGGGAAGGGAAGAAGTCAATAAGAGAATGAGAGTAGGCAGGTAGAATTCAAGGAAGGAGGAAAAAGAAAATTGAAAAGAAATGAAAAGACAAAAGAAAAAAACAGAAAATAAAGAATGAAAGAAAAATTAAAAAAATAATAATTATAATAAAAAAATGAAAATTACAATTTAATAATAATAATAATAATAATTAATAATAAAATAAAGAAATTTAAAAACTTAAAAACATTAAAAAAGTTAAAGAAAAACAACAACAACAAGAATGAAAATGAAAGAAAAAGAAAAAAAAGCAAAAAAACCCCAAATTTAAAAAATAAATAAATAATGATAATAATAAATGCAGTCATAGAGTTTGATTAACTTCTCTTCCAAAAGGTGGTGCTGTGCCCACTGGGCCGAGGTTCTCCTCTCAGTAGATGGGAACCAATCACTATGCAGCTGCTCTTCCTTCCAGACTGGGCGTGTGTCCAATCCTGACACCCTAGGGCCTTCTCTTGTGTTTCCTCAAGCCATGCCCTGCTCACCTGCGACGCTCACCACAATACTGACAACACGCCAGGTCTGCTGCTCCTGGGAGACCTGTTTTTATGAATACCTGGGCACACTCTCCCGGTTTGCTTCCCTCAGACCCTAAGTTTGTAGAGCTTGGGGCTGAGATCCCCAAGCGAATTTGTTTGCCCTCCGGGAGCCACGCCCCAGTAGCTGGTGCAAGAGACCTCAGTTGTCAGCACTGGTGGGAGCGGTAGCCTGGAGTTCTGTGCCACAAGTCCCGTGCCACTCCTGATTTTCTCGGTCTGGCTATCGCGCTCATGGTAGAGCTGAGAGGGACCCTTACGGGAGAGCTGGGAGGGGCCCTTAAGGATTCCCTGCTGTGTGGAGAGAGATGGCTAGGGAATTACAAACCTGTCGCGCTGGTTTCAATGAAGTTATCTCCTCCATCCTTGACGTCAGTTCTATGCCATGGTGGTATCCCATGCAAATGGTGATCATTCGTTCCCTTTGCCGGGTGACCGATGCAACTGGTGGGTCCTGACTGTCTCTCCCATGCCCCGTTTCAATCCTTTGGCCACTGCCTATGAAGGCTAGGTTGGCTTCTACCTCTGTAAGTTCAGAAGGGCAGACCAGTTATTTCAGCTGGATCGTTAGTGCTGAGTCACGAAACGCAGGCAAACCAGAGGTTGAATGCAACCGATCCGGGCTCGGTGTGTGTTCTGCGTGGCCCAGACTGTTCACCCCAGATTCATGTCAGTGCATCATTGCCTAGTGATCCTGAGAAAACAGTATTTAGACAGTTTATGACTCCCTATTCCAGCGCAGCTGAAGAGGTCAGAGACTTGATCTCTCCATACCCGCCGCCATTTTGGATATCTCTCCATGTGTTTTAAAGTTAACAAATATGTGAATTCCTATCTCCCTTTCTCTGTAGCCTATTCAGCAGATGTGTTTTGATATGCACATATAGAATCCTAACTTGTATCACATGTACATTCTTGTGAGGTGGCTGACTTGGCAGACACAAATTGTGAGAAGAGATCACTATCCTAAACACTGCTGGAACTAAAAATTCAACCAATGGGTGAGCTTCCTAGTTGAACAACATTATACATAAATCCATGTTCAGTAAATTGAATATTTTTGAATCTGTGGATGATATATATATCTCGATCAATTACAATTGGCATATCTATTGCTACTTTTGAATGTCTGTGTGTGTGTTTTGTTATATATATATATATATATATATATATATATATATATATATATACAATCTCCAGATTTTTAAAATATGAAATATATGTGTCTTATATACACTCCCTAAATTCATTCATGTTCACGTATGTGGATTTATAATCAACTTTACACAATATTATTCTCAGAAATATTCATCCAACTGAAATACATATTTGTTTTCTAGTACTGAAAACTAACTTCAGTGAATGGTACATATATATCCTAATATTTCTAGAGTTACTGTCCCAGTTTAACATCAAGGCAAGTAGATTCCTATGGTACATGATTTGTATTTTTACGTTCATTTTTATTCAAAACTGGTACATTACTATTTCTTAAGTTTATGCACATCATAGGATATATATTTTATCCACAAGTTCGCAAATTTATACGAATTTGTTTCACTTTCAATCACTTCCTGCTTCAGGACACATGTATTCTTCCATCTTTCTTGACTGGTCTCTTCCTGAGACCTCTTTCAAAACACATTATTTTCGATTTCCATAATCACTTTTGAAGCAAAACTCACATCCCCCTCATGATAAATTATAACTCTGATATTTCCAATGGATGTATAACTGGTTGGAATGAATGATTGTATACCAATATCAGATTTCTTATATATTTTCAGATATCAATTCAATCCATTATTTAGAGTAAAACCAGTTATATTATTTATTCACAGTATGGTCTATGCATGCTTTTTCTTTATATTCATAGACACAGTGTACACCTCTTTGTACCCCCAATACTAATTTATATGTCTTCAAAATATTGCTCCCAGAAATGGTGGAAGAAATACGCATGTCACCTGATCTACATATACATTTTATCACAGAAATATTCTGGACACAAAATGCAAAGATCACACTTATGATTGTACCAAAGCCTAAATGGACAGTAAATATGGATTACTAAAATCATCCATGTCCAAGTTGAATAATGCTCTCAAATGTCAATCCTATTGGTGACTACATATTTGTTTCCTCTTAAGATTATATATTCAAACTCAACCCGATTGAAAATGTTTAATCCTATCCCTCACTTTATACATTGCCTGATTTCATAATGTCTCTATTGCCATCTGCTTTCTTACATATTTTCCACAGTTCACCACTGTGACTGAACCTTCACATGTGCTGACATTTGCTTTCACACTCTAATTGATAACTTATTGATGAGGAACTTTTTTTCCAAATCCTATACTCACTCTTCTTCCTAAACCTACTGACTATCTTCCTAATCCTACTGACTATCCCTTTTTGACTGGATATTCTCTTCTACATTCAATCATCCAACGTACAAGGTCTTATGCCATTGTATATCGATTTATCTGAGACATCTGTGAGAACGTAATTCAATGGTAAGTATCCCAATCAAGGGCCCAATGATTTTCTGAGCTTCAAATCTTACTTAGATTTATTTTTTCATACATGTATTTCACCTCTATATTCTTATAAATATCGCATGTTCCCAATACCATTAATCATCCAGCAGAATGATTCCTAAGCCAAATGGAAAATGTTATTCACCCTAACCATACACTGTTCCCTCAATCTCATTTTACAGAAGAGCAGGGACAGTGTTGGTCTTACAATACAGAAATGTAGTGGATCTTCCATCTGCTGAGAACCTCAAAGCTCCATGCAGAAATGATCCCTGGAGAAGATGTAGGCAGCTATGAAAGACCTGAGAGAGCAAAAATCATCTTCCATGGCAAACAACCTGGTCAGGATGAAGGGTTGCATCAGAATCAGCCAATCTCTCCTTAATGTAGAGAAGATGGACAAAACCATGCCTGTGTGGAGAGCTGTAACCATTTGCCTACAGGTGATATACCATTCTACCATGTGAAAGTGTGACAGGAAGTAGGGGCAGCCTCCATCTCATGGTACCATTGGAAGCAATTGTTATGATAAAGTGGTTGCTAAGGCAGTGATCTCATTCAGTTCCTGAAGAAAGTGATCTCATCTCACTTCCTTGGTGATGGAACTCTCTGAACTTGGGATACAGAAAGCCAGGCAACCAGAGCCAGTCCCAGTCCTAGTCCCAGTGGTCTCACTTTTTTGGATTAACCAAGGACAGAGTCAGTCTTTCTTGGTACCTACTGATGTGAGGATGGCCAAATGCCAGGAAAGCTCGGAAGAGGGGCTCTTCCTGAGAAAGCAGGTAGTGGCTCAATCCTGGCTCCTGACAACTTCACAGAGTTGGCCAAGAAGACCAGATCTGAGACAGGACAGGCCATTTTGGGGGATCACAGTATGACCCATCAGTCAGAGCACACACCGGACAGTCACAGACCTATTTGAGGGAAGGAGGTGCCATTGTGGGTGTGGGTGTGGGTTTGTGGTTTTGTCTCATGTTCTGAGAATAGGTAGGAAAGGCGGTTTGTTTGATTTGGAGTGAACAGTTTCTAGTAAGTCGTTTGACAGCGCAAGTGTTTCTATGTCTGTGTATCCCACTGTGTTTGTACTTGTACACATTAGAAAAGAGAATGCATTAATGGATGTGTCCTGTCTCGTAGAAAGCTTCCCAGCATTCATCCAGCCCAATTTATGAATTGACTATTGCTTGCCTTATTGATGGGCAATACCTGCTACCTTCCTAAGTTGCTGTTTTCTTCCTGAATTATGGCCACTTTCCAGAATAGGCTAATGGTTTTGTGTCCAAGATATGTACTACCTCCAAGCTCGGTGACATGGCCATGTACTGGATAGCTGAAGGGAATGGCGAGCATCTCAGAAAACTCAGATATCAGTGTGACCAGTAAAGTCTCAGTGGAGAATCCCTGCTTTGGGCCATTTGCTTACCTATTGTTCTGTTGCCCTGAGAGTCAGGAAGGATTTTGTCTCAGGCCACAGCTTTTTGAATCCTGAAGAAAAGATTTTTCAAATGGAAATTAATAGGATTCACCTTTGGCTCTTTTCTTAATTGATTTGGAAAGAGGTGTGTCTGAATCAGCCTCTTGGCCCAGTGTGATTCTTTGACTTAGATACTCAGCACCTGATGGATCTAAAGAAAGATCCCATGTGTGCATCCAAATCCAAAATGGCAAAAAAGAGCAGTCATTGTGGATGAAGTCTTTTGCCTTCCTCTGTAAGGTTTCTGAATTCCATCAAGTGAGAATAGGGATCATTTGGGTCAAATGATTTCTTCAAATTAATTCAGAAGCTTTCCAATAGGTGCTTGGGTTTTCTCATCTCTCCAATTTACATAAAGAATGTGTACCCGACACTCGGTAGGCCTCAAATTGGTGAAGCAGAGCAATATTAAGGTCAGGCCTATTTGATCACTCCTGGTACACAGGAAGGATGTACAGGCCACCGGGAATTTAGGCAAATGAGGGCAACGGAGCTTATTTTGGACACTGTCTTGGGCTATGCTAATGCTCTCAAATGTCAATCCTATTGTTGACTTCATCTTTGTTTCTTCCTAAGCTCATACATTCAACCTCAACCCTGTAGAAAATATCTAATCCCATAACTCACTTTATTCTTTTCCTGATTTCCTAATGTCTCTATTGATATCTGCTTTTCTACATATTTTCCCCTGTTCATCATTGTGACTGACTCTTCACTTGTGTTGATATTTACATTGACTCTCTAACCAAAACCCTATTGGCAAAGAACTTTTGTTCCAAATCCTATACTCACTTTTCTTCCTAAACCTACCAACTATCTTCCTAATCCTACTGACTATAACTTTTTGAATAGATGTTCTCTTCTACATTCAATCATCCAAGTAAAGTTTGGGCGAGTGCCGGAGAAAGAGACCACCAAGAGACTATCTCATGCAACAGCAAAGGTTTTATTGGGGGTCCAGCATGCTGGGGCTCAGAGCTCACTTGAATAGAGCAGAGAGACCTGACAACAGCTTAAGCAGAGCTTATATACTTTCCTTGCAGAGGGCAGGGATGGAAGTTCATTGATGGGTCAGGGAGAGTGGATGGTTTGTATTCAACTGGGTGAGGGAGTACGTTCTGCAGTTTGGTAATTGGGGACAGCATATTCTGGGAACAAGATTAGCAAACAGTTCTCAAGATTTCAACAGTGTTTTGTTACGCATACAGAAAAACAGGAAGTGACAAGTACATATTTTATTAACCTTTCATTCCCCACTTCTTCTTCTGGCTACTTTTAATCATAAAAGTGATCATTGTGGGGTGTCACATTCTATGTCTGCTAGTGGGGTATTACCATAAGTTTAATTTGTCCAATTTGAGCTTGGCGAAAAGAAATTACACGGTTGAGAAAACAGGGTTTTATAGTTAGCAATAATATGAGGATTATTATTGGACTGGCTAGGGTTGATAAAAACGTAGTTAACCAGGGGGACTGTGTAAAAAAAGACTCAAACTACCATTCTTGGGCCTTTCTCTCTCTCGTTGTCGCTCTTCAAGGCATCTTTTTAATTTACTCATAGATTTTTTTTACAACTCCAGTATTGTAGACATAAAAACAACATTCTTCCCTCAATGAAGCACAAAGGCCCCCTTCTCTCATGAAAAGGAGGTCCAACCCTCGACTGTTCTGTAAAACAACTTCAGAGAGAGAGGTTAAAGATTTGTTCAAAGCTGTGATGGAGGTTTCTAATATCTTTAATTTTTGATCTATTGCTGCTTTGGGTCATTTGTTGTGTCCCATGGGCCAGAGCAATGGTTCCCGTGCCCTACCCTGCAGTAACTACTATTCGTAATAGAATGGCTAAGGTGAGGGACATATGTTTTCAGCGGAACCGTGTTCTATGCCCCCCTCTTTGATCTTCAAATGAACCTGCATCATGATAGAGCACTCTGGGAAACATCTGCACCATTACACAATTAATCACATCTGTTGACCATTTCATGAAAACATAAACAGTGTTTAAGTATATAGAATTATACTGTTGTAGGGACGGACAAGGCAAGGCACCTAAGATAGCACCAAAGACAGGAAAACAGTCTTTTTTGGTTGCAATCAGATTCAGGGGGCATTGCTTCTGTTGTAATCAATTAATCCCCTGAGACCCAAGTTTAGGTAGTTTCAGAATTTTGTACACAACACGTAAGGAAAGGGGCTCAGAAGTTCACAGTCTGCAGAAGTTCACAAAAAGCAGTTTTCGTTTCTGTTTTTTCCTCAGTTTGGGGCAAGTTAACTTTTCAAGGACACCTATGTGGGGGAGAGCTTTTTCTTCCCTTTCTTTTTTTTCAACCTGCCAGCTGTTTCCATGCAGCCCAGTTTGTAACTTCTTTATCTTAGAAATGTAGCCATCTCTGTGAAGCCCCAGCTCAAGGCCAGAGGCCTTTTTTTCACATATTTTGTGAAAAACTATTAAGGGTGTGTCTAGATTAGGAGTGCTGGTTTTTTTTAGCCAGTTTCCAAGGAGACCAGGGCAACACGAAAATAGGAAGTTTATCTACAGTGATCTCTTTTATAGGGACTCTTTTGCTGAAAGTCGTAAATCAGCCATGGTGAAGACTTCTGGAGAAGGTTAATTAAGAGTTTTCTGTGGACCTGGTACAGAGGGGGACGACTTGGAAGGCAGGGATGAGAGCAACTTCCGTGGATCTGAGAATGAGGAAGGAGAGATGTAAAAGAATATTGGGAGAGGGCTTTGGGATCTTAATAGCAAGAAAAATTTGAGCAGTAGAACAGATAGAACAGAGGGGGAAACTGGAGTGATTATCCCAAAAAGCCTGTGAGGGACTTTAAATTTTTAGTAACCTGTTTTCAGTGATGACAAAGCAACATTAAAGGCCATTTTCATTACATTTTGGATAAGGGTCTGAGGGTTCTCCTCAGTGGGTTTGAGCTTTGCATTAGCTGGTAAGAGGACCTGGAGGGACCCAGTGCGGGCACTGACAAGAGAAGAGAGTAGTGAGTGAGTGGAGTGGTACCTCAGTACCTGCTACCTCAGCAAGGGGGCAATGGTCTGAGAACTGGCGGAGATTTGGGTTTTTGATCTAGATATTGGAGGGCAGAAATCAAGTTGCTGAGGTGGGAGTGACAGCAGAGAGTCTGGAGCAGAAGGCTGAGGGTAAGCATCTATTGGAGAAGCATAGTTCAGGATGTGAGCAAAGGAGGGAGAAGGCCTCCACATAGGGGAATCTCCTTTTACCCTTTTGAGTACTTTCAGAAGTTTAAAAGGTCACACAGAATTTGAGGATATAGAGACCCCTCTTGGGGCCATCGGTTTTGGTTATCTAATTGGTAATATGGCCAATGCTGTTTACAGAATTTGATGAGGAGTTTGGGTTCCATCTGGCAGTCCCTGTATGCTCACAGCCCCATGACTTACAGAAGAAGTCTGCTCTCCCCCCCGCACAGCCGTGACTGTTTGTGGCTTTGATACTCCGCCGGGCAAACATAGTAATCTAGGCTAGCCAACCTGCATCTGGCTCACGTGTCCCTACATCCATAATGTTTGTTTCCATTTTCTATGGTACTGAAGGGATTTAATGGAATTTTAGTGGGATCCTCTTCATCAGGGATATCTCAATAGGAAAGACCTATAGCCAGCTGAAAAATGTCTGGGTGGAGAGATGGCCACCAGGTCCATAAGGGGGCTGTATGTGAGATAGACCATACTTCTTTTCCAGTAGGATTTGTGATCAGCCATCGCTGCTTAAGGGGCTGATGAGGGTTAAGACTACTGGTCGTCAAGGGGAGAATAAATGTCTTCCAGGATCTTCTTGACAACCATTTGCTCTGTTTCTTTTTTTTTTTCTTTTTTCTTTCTTTTTTTGTGGGGAAGGCTTCAATCCGTCCTGAAAATGTATCTTCAAAGACTAGAAGATATTTAAGTCCATACCTTGCTGGCTTAATTTCAGTAAAGTCCACTTCCCCGAATTTTCCTGGTATGGTTCCTCGTAGGTGCTTTCCTGCAGGAAGCTTGGAAGGGTAAGTATTAACCAATTGATGGACCTGACAGGCTTTTGTTACCCATTCAGTTATTTTCTTTCACTGTGAGTCGGTTAGTGGAAAACTCTGTTCTTGATCTTTTAGGAATGAATGCAGTTTCTTTGAACAAAGATGAGTGAGTTGATGAACATTTGCTACTGACATAGTTAGAGCCATGATTATAGGAGTATTTACTGAAGGATTTAGAAATTCCACTTGGGGGCCTTCAGGGTTAAAAGTTATTTTGGCCCAGAGCTTGGTGAGCAGATCTCTGCCCATCAATGGGGCCGGGCATTCTGGGATTACTAGGAAGGAGTGATGGATTTATCCTTTCCCCTGGTCCATGGTCCCCTTAGTTGTCAAAGTCTGATAATTACTTCATTTAGACCCTGGAATTAGAGACCTTTTATTTGATAGAGGGCACAATGGGGCCTTAAGGGCTGAGTATATTGCCCCTGTATCTACTTCAAAGTTTACTGGGGTCCCCTCCACTTCAAAAGTTACCCTGAGGTCGGGGAGAGGATCTGAGCCCCGACTTTCTTAGTCATCCTCCAGAGTCAGAATGTCTGGCTGGCGTGGCTGTCTCTTTCTAGGGCACTCTTTGGCCCAGTGTCCTTTTTATTTAGAGTAGGCACATTGATCTGAGGCCAGGGGTGGCCTCTAGTGTGGGCCCAGGTATCCCTTTCTGTCTCTCTGTTTCTTAATTTCTGGCTTGTTTGTTGTTGTGACCAGGACCTTAGTCAATGCCTTAGTCTGTCTTTTGCTTCTCTCATCCTCCCTTTGCTCCCTTCTCTTCCTCAGTTTCACTCTTATAGTATACCTTGTTGGCTTCTCTAACTAAATCTCTCAAAATCATATCTTGTAATCCATCTAAGCATTGTAACTTTCTTTTAATATCTAGGGCAGCTTGCCCAATAAAGGCCATTGTGACAGATGCCTTTTGATCCTCTGCCTGAGGATCAAAAGTAGTATATCTCCTATATGCCTCCATAGTTCTCTCTAGGAACATAGAGGTAGATTCACCAGGCCCTTGAATAATCTCTCTTACCTTGGCCAAATTAGTTGGTCGCCTAGCGGCCACTAAGGTACCCACTATTAGAGCCTGGTGATAAGTGGACAGATGCTCCCTACCTTCAAATGTGTTGGGGTCCCACTTGGGTCGTTTCAAGAGAAAGCCGGCTTTGATTATGTTGGGAAGTTGTGTTGGTCACCCATCTAGTCCGAGGATATTGTTTTCTAGCATCCAGGAGGATTCTCTTTTGTTCCTCTGTCATGAAGAGAGTCCCTATGAGTTGTTGGCAGTCATCCCAAGTAGGCTGGTGTGAAAACATCAATGACTCAACCAGACCTGAGAGCCAGGTTGGGTCCTCGGTAAAAGGAGGATTGTTATTTTTCCATTTATATAGGTCTGAAGAGGAGAAGGCCAATACTGGTAGGCTTGCATTTTTCCTCCATGGCCGTTGTCAATCATTGGCCCATAGGAATGGAGGGAGAGCAACACGGGAGTTTCAGGGTTTTAAATCATTTGACGCTGTCGAGTTCCTTTAGCCAGGCCAGCTTCCTCCAGGGGAGGAGGGGCTGTGTGTGCTGCAGGGGAGTTATCTGGAGTGCGCTGGGCTGGCTTATCTTTCTCCAATGGCGGAGAGGCTGAGTCAGCAGCAGGGGAATCACTTAGAGGGTGTTGGGGGTTGTGGGATGAGGGTAGAAGATAAGGAGGGGGATGAGAGTCCAGTAGAGTCAAATCTTGTGACTCAGGGAGAACAGAGGGTGGAGGAGGAGGATGAGCAGAGGGTTTGAGAGATCGTGGGGAAAAGAGTAGGAGCGGGGACATGGCAAGGAAAGGCTTCACCCATGGAGGAGGAGATTTGCAGAGGTCCTGCCAAGTTAAGATATATGGATGTTGATCGGGATGGCTATGTGGCCCTGGCTGTAAGACAATATCTCTGACTTATTAAATTAGTGCGAAGTAGAAAGATCCTTCTAGGGGCCATCCGAATGCAAAGGTGGGCCATTCTGAGGCACAGAGAGTCTGCCAGGTCCAGCGTTTTACTGAAAAAGAAAGATTCTGAGCCCTTAAGCGGACTTTCGTCCAGTGATCAAGGTCAGAGACAGAGGCATTGAAGTGACCTGTCCCATAATGAAAGATACACAAACAGTAAAAGCAACTCTCACGACACAGACAAGACAAGATAATAAAGACAGGCAATGAACGTCCAACACTGAGACCAAGACTGAGCAGCCAGCAAAACCCGATGGGCTGGCAATACCGAATCTGAAACAAAACATCACTGAGTCGAGGAGACTATTGTTCCTTGATTCCCGAGTCCTCTGTGGCGTCCCCCAGAGCCTGTGGCTCTGTGACACATCTGCCAGCCACCGTCAAAGAGAGCTCATGCAACTTCATCAACAGCCATTTTGCCAAGCCCTAACCTGAAACCTGAAACCAGAAAGAGGCGCCTTACTTTCCCTGAGAGTAGCCCATTGAGGTCTCTCTTCCACCCCTGCCATATCTCGAAGGAACCTCCATATATAAAGGTCCGGAGAGCGTTGGGGGAAGAGACCACCAAGAGACTCTCTCATGCAAAAGCAAAGGGTTTATTGGGGGTCCAGCATGCTGGGGCTCAGAGCTAATTTGAATAGAGCAGAGCTCATATACTTTCCTTGAAGTGGGCAGGGAGGGAAGTTTATTGATGAGTCTGGGCGAGTGAGCAGTTTGCGTGCAACTGGGTGAGGGAGTACATTCTGCAGTTTGGCAGTTGGGGACAGCACATTCTGGGAAAAAGATTAGAAAACAGTTCTCAAGATTTCAACAGTGTTTTATTAAGCATACAGAAAAACAGGAAGTGACAAGTACCTATTTTATTAACATTTCACAACCAACTATACTTTGCCAGATTTCCTAAAGTCTCTATTGATATCTGCATTACTACATATTTTCCCCAGTTCTGCATTGTGACTGATTCTTCACATGTTCTGACATTTACATTCACTGTATACCCGAAACCCTATAGCTAAAGAACTTTTGGTCCAAATCCTATACTCACTCTCCTATATAAACCTACCGACTATCTTCCTAATACTACCGATTACTCCTTTTTGACTGGAAGTTCTCTTTTACAATCAATCATCCAAGTTACAAGGTCCTATGCAATTATATATCAATTTATCTGAGACATCTTTGCAGAACATAATTCAAAGCAAAGTATCCCATTTGTGCAGAAAATAAATCAAAGCTTAATACCGAAATCAAGGGCTCAATGCTTTTCTGGACTTCAAATCTTACCTAGATTTCTGTTTTCATACTCATATATTTCACCTATATATTCTTGTAAATATTGCAGGTTTCCAATACCATTATTCATCCAGCAGAATGATTTCTATTCAAAATCGAACCAGTTATTAACCCTAACCATACACTGTTCCCTCAATCTAATATAAGAAAAGAGCAAGGACAGAGTTGGTCTTAAAATACGGGAATGAAGGAAATCTTCCAACTGCTGAGAAACTAAAAGGTCCATGCACAAATGATCTCTAGAGAAGATGTAGGTAGCTATGAAGGAACTGAGAGAGCAAAAGTCATCTTCCTTTGCAAACAACATGGTCAGCATGAAGTGATGTGTCTGAATCAGCCTCTCTCTTCTTTATGTAGAGAAGAAGGACCAAACCAGGCCTGTGTGGAGAGCTGTTCCCAGTTACCAATGGTTGATATACCATCCTAACTTGTGAAAGTGTCACATAAAGTAGGGGAAGCCTCCATTTCATGGGACCTTTGGAAGTAAATGTTAAGACAATGTGGTTGCCAAGGCAGTGACCTCATTCAGTTCCTGAAGGAAGTGACCTCACCTCACATCCTTGGTGATGGAACTCTCTGAACTTGGGATCTAGGAAGCCAGGCACACAAATCTAGTCCCAGTCCCAGTCCCAGTGGTCTCACTTCTTTTGATTTACCAAGGACAGAGTCAGTCTTTCTTGCTACCTACTGATGTGAGGATAGCCAAATGACAGGAAAGATCTTAAGAGTGGCCTTTCCTGAGAAAGCAGTAAGTGGCTCACCGCTGTCTCCTTACAACTTCACAGAGTTGGCCAAGGAAACCAGATCTGAGACAAAACAGGCCATTTGATGGGAACATAGTATGGCCCAGCAGTCAGAGGACACACACGATAGTCAGAGACCTACTTTGAGGAAAGAGGTGCCTTTGTGGGTGTGGGTGTGTGTTTGTGATTTTGTCTAATGTTCTGAGAATAGGTAGGAAAGGCGGTTTGTTTGGTTTGGAGTGGACGGTTTCTAATAAGGGTTTTGACAAGGCGAAGGTTTCTATGTCTGTGTATCCCACTGTGTCCATGGTTGTAGACATTAGAAAAAAAGAATGCAGCAATTGATGTGTCCAGTCTAGTAGAAAGCTTACCAGCATTCTTCCTGCCCAATTTATGAATGGAATGCGGCTTGCCGTATGGATGGGTAACACCTGCTATCTTCCTAAGTTCCTGATTTCTTCCTGAATTCAGGCCACTCTCCAGAATTGGCTCATGGTTTTGTGTCCAAGATATGTACCACCTCCAAGCTCTGTGACATGGCCATGTACAGGATAGCTGAAGGGAATGGCGAGCATCTCAGAAAACTCAGATATCAGTGTGACCAGGAAAGTCTCAGTGGAGAAACCCTGCTTTTGGCCTATTGCTAACCTATTGTTCTGTTGCCCTGAATGTCAGGAAGGTCTTTGCCTCATGCCACCCCTTTGTGAAGACTGAAGAAAAAGTTTTCAAATGGAAATGAATGGGCATCTCCTGTGGCTCTTTGCTTAATTGCTTTGGAAAGGGATGTGTCTGAATCAGCCTCTTGGCCCTATGTGAGGTTGTGGCTCAGATTCTCAGCACCTGATGGATGTAAAGAGAGATCCCATGTGTGCATCCAAAACCAAATTGGTCAAAAGAGCAGTCATTGTGGATGAAGTCTCTCGCCTTTATCTTTAAAGTTCTTGAACTCGATCAAGTGAGAATAGGGATCCTTTGGGTCAAATGAGTTCTTCAAAGACCTGCAGAGGTGCTTGTGTTTTCTCATGACTGCAAATCACATAAAACTATATACCTGATGCTCAGTTTTCCACAAATTGGAGAAGCAGAGAAGTATTAAAGTCTAGCATATTTGATCAATCCTGGTTCACATGAAGGGTGTCCAGACCACCCTGATATTACACCAATGAGGGCAAGGGAGTTATTTTGGCCACTCTCCTGGACTCCGTCACTCATGGAAACCTACAGCCAGAGGTTATGATTAGTGTCTATATGGAAGAAGATGAGGGCCATATGGGAGTGTTTTGGTTTTAATTTTGGTCATTTGTGTCCGGTTGGAAGACATGACTGAGAAAACCTGGGCTTGAACTCTGGTGTGATTCCCCTTATAGACTGAGTTCTGGAACTGACTTCAGAGAAGTACTGCCATGAATTTTGTTGGGATTTTAGGAGGCCACCTATGAGAATCACCCTTGGAAACAGAGATCTAGGTCCAGGGTGGCTTTCCAAAGAGCCCGGGAAATCTCAGCCAGGATATCACATGATTTTATTCTGAAAGACTTGGCATCCATAGTTGAGAGTCACAACACCCATGGACGTCACATTGTAGACCTCAATGGGCCTGGCTTCATGTGACCTTTTGGCCACTCTTTGGGAAGCCTTGCCTGTGAGAGTTCTCCAGAGCATTCATTGAAATGAGCTTCCTCACCATTTAATGGTTCCTGAATGAATTGAAACCCACAGTGCCTCCAACGTCATCTTTGAAAAATGCCTTGATAAATACCATGAAATTTTTGAAATTTCCATGACCAGGTGGCACTGGAGAACCTTTGGATGTTGCTGATCATGAGTGTACCAGACAGTGCCTTGATTGACTGGGCTTCATGAAAATGGTGTAGAACAGAGATGCCAGTAAGTTGGAACCTGCTGAGTAATGTGCCTAGAGCAGTGGTGGGAAGGTGTGTGATAAAAAATTTGTTTTTGGGGCATGTGGATCTGCCATTGGCTTCCAAATGGCTTGTGACTGACATGGTGCAGCCAGCAGACCCTTACATGAAAAGGCATCTTGTTATATGGAGATGTTTCCGGGCAATGTTCAGAATCAGGTTGCTATGGACATGGGGCCAAGCTATGTGCGTTAGAAGCCTGGTTGGTGCGTTCTCCTGCAGATGCTGAATCACCACACATGACAGATTTGCCTCCAGAACTGTGTCCCAGTTGAACTCCTTTAATTTCATGAAGCAATTGCCAAAGTCCCAGTGCAGCAGCAAGAAACACCACGAAAATAGAAGATGACCAAATGGCTTCACAGTCCACATGAAAAGACACTTATCCCCCAATGGTCACCGTTTACTTACAAAGAGAGAATTCAGCACTGCTGCCTCATGTTTCTTTGGAAAATAAGAAACCATTTCCTCCAGGTCACATAGATGCAGACACAGATTTGATGGTCTCACTAGAAAGCAGCTAAAGCTCCTGACAACAACATATATTTCAAGTGCCCAACCTCAGAGGCAGTTTCTCAAGAAGTATTTAGGCCAGCAGAGCTCCATGTTTATGGAGTTTTTACCCTGTCCCATACTTTTGGAAACTCCTCTACCACTGCCAAGGTTGTAAACCCCTGAGCATATTCCATTCCATATATATATTCACAGATTTTCTAACTCTTCTCCTCTAATTGTGTCTTACTTTGGGCGAAGGTAATGTCAAGGAATTGTTCTGGATGAGAGTGGGAAGATTTTGTTTAGCACATATTTGTATACACATTGGATTCCTTTTTCTATTTTACATTTGAAATACTGAATCCCTGACACTAACCCCTAATAGATTCTGAGTACTAATCATAATATGATGGAGAAAAATAACCGAAACAGAATAGAAATACAAGCAGTTCAGAGGAGGCATGTTGTATTTTTGGACTTGCGTTTTGCATTATATAGGGTAGGAGTTATAAATCTAGTCCATTTTTAATTGAAATAGTTCTCCATGTTCTTTTAATGTTAACAAATATGTGAATTCCTGTCTCCCTTTCTCTGTAGTCTATTCAGCACATGTATTTTTATATGCACATATAGAATCCTACCTGGTATCACACGCAAATTTTCATGAGTTACATGACTTGGCAGATACAAACTGTGAGAAGAGATCACTCCTCCTAAACGATGTAGGAACTGAAAATTCAACCTATGGGGGAGCTTCCTAGTTAAAAAAAGTTATACATAAATCCATATCGACTAAAATGAATATTTTTGGATCTGTGGATGATATATATTTCACTGTGTAATTAGATTGGCATATATATATATATATATATATATATATATATATATATATATATATATATATACTCTCCAGATATTTCATAATATTTAACATATGTGTCTTATTATACACTCCCTAAATTTATTCTTGTTCATATATGTGGATTTATAATCAAATTTTCACAAGATTATTCTCAGAAATATTCATTCACCTGAAATACATATTTGTTTCCTAGTATTGAAAACTAACTTCAGTGAATAGTGCATATAAATCCTAATATTTCTACAGTAACTAACCCAGTTTAATATCAATGCAAGTAGATTCCTATGGGACATGACATTTATTTTGAAGTTCATTTTTATTCAACACTGGTACATTTCTATTTCTTGAGTTTATGCACATTATAGCATATATATTTCATCCACACGTTCACAAATTTATAGGCATTTATTTCACTTTCAATCACTTTCTGCTTCAGAAACATGTATTCCTCCATGTGCCTGACTGGTCTTTTCATGAGACTTCTTTCCAAACACATTATTTTCGATTTCCATAATCACTTTTGAAGCAAAACTCACACACTCTTCATGATAAACCATAACACTAAGATTACAATTAGACGTATAACTAGTTGTTATGAATGATTCTATATCAATATATGATTTCTTATATATTTTCAGATATCAATTCAATCCATTATTTAAAGTGGAACCAGTTATATTATTTATTAACTGTATGATCTATTCATGCATTATCTCTATATTTATAGACACAGGGTACACCTCGTTGTACCCCCAATACTAATTTATACATATTTTAAATATTGCTGCCAGAAATGGTCGAAGAAATACTCATGTCATCTGATCTACATATACATTTTATCACAGTAATATTCTGGACCAAAAAAGCAAAGGTCACTCTTAAGATTGTACCAAAGCCTAAATGAAAAGTGAGCATGGATTACTAAAACCTTCCATGTCCAGGTTTCCTAATGCTCTGAAATGTCAATCGTATTGGTGACTACATATTTGTTTCTTCCTAAGATTATATATTCAACCTCAAGCCTGTTGAAAATGTCTAATCCTATCACTCACTTTATACTTTGCCTGATTTAGTAATGTCTCTATTTATGTCTGTATTCCTACATATTTTCCCCTGTTCATCATTGTGACTGACTCTTCACATATGCTGACTTTTACATTCACTGTCTACCCGAAACTCTATTGCTTAAGATCTTTTGCTCTAAATCCTATACTCACTCTTCTTTCTAAACCTACAGACTATCTTCCTAATCCTACCGACTATCTCTTTTTGAGTGGATGTTCTCTTCGACATTCAATCATCCAAGGTACAAGCTCCTATGCCATTGTATATAGATTTATCTGAGACATTTTTGCAGAACATCATTCAAAGCTATGTGTACCATTTAAGGGCCCAATGCCCTTCTGGGCTACATATCTTCCCTAGATTTCTATTTTTATACTTATATTTCACCAATATATTCTTGTAAATATCATAGTTTCCCAATACCATTATTTGTCATGCAGAAATATTCCTAACCCAAATTGAACATGTTATTAACCCAAACCATACACTGTTCTCTCAATCAAACTTTTCAGAAGAGCAGGGACAGGGTTAGTTTTACAATACAGGAATGTAGGGCATCTTCCACCTGTTGAGAACATCAAAGGTCCATGCAGAAATGATCTTTTGAGAAGATGTAGGCAGCTATGAAAGACTGAGAGAGAAAAGTCATCTTCTATGGCAAACAACCTCGTCAGCATGAAGGGATGTGTATGAATCAGCCTCTCTCTTCTTAATGTAGAGAAGATGGACCAAATCAGTCCTAGGTGGAGAGCGGTTCCCGAGTGCCCATGGTTTATATACCATTCTAACTTATGAAAATGTCACAGGAAGTAGGGGCAGCCTCCATCTCATGGGACCCTTGAAAGCAACTGTTCGTACAAAGTGGTTGTCAAGGCAGTGACCTCATTCAGTTCCTGAAGAAGTGATCTACCTCACTTTCTTGGTGATGGAACTCTCTGAACTTCGGATCCAGGAAGCCAGGCACCTGGAGCCAGTCCAGTCCAATACCCATTGGCTCATTTTTTTGGATTTACCAAGGAGAGTGTCAGTCTTTCTTGGTACCTACAGATGTGAGGATGGCCAAATACCAGGAGAGCTCTGAATAGGGTCCTTTCCTGAGAAAGCAGGTGGTGGTTCACTGCTGGCTCCTGACAACTTCACAGAGTTGGCCAAGGAGACCAGATCTGAGATAGGACAGTCCATTTGGGGGGAACATAGTTTGGCCCACCACTCAAAGGACACTCCAGATAGTCACAGAGTTACATGGGGGAAGGATGTGCCTTTGTGGGTGTGATTCAGGTTTTGTCTCATGATCTGAGAATAGGTAGGAAAGGTGGTTTGTTTGATTTGGAGTGGACTTCTTCTAGTAAGTAGTTTGACAAGGCGAGTGTTTCTATGTCTGTGTATCCACTGTGTCCGTGGTTGTAGATATTAGAAAAGAGAATGCAACAATTGATGTGTCCTGTATAGTAGAAAGATTCCCAGCATTCATCTTGCCCAACTTATGAATGAACTGAGGCTTGCCTTATCCATGGGCAACACCTGCTATCTTCCTAAGTTTCTGTTTCCTTCCGGAATTCTAGCCACTCTCCAGAATAGGCTCATGGTTTTGTGTCCAAGATATGTACCACCTCCAAGATCTGTGACATGGCCATGTACTGGATAGCTGAAGTGAATGGCGAGCATCTCAGAAAACTCAGATATCAGTGTGACCAAGAAAGTCTCAGTGGAGAAACCCTGCTTTGGGCCTTTTGCTTATCAATTGTTCTGTTGCCCTGAATGTCAGGAAGGTCTTTGCCTAAGGCCACCCCATTGTGAAGCCTGAAGAAAACAGTTTTCAAATGCAAATGAATGAGCATCACCTGTTGCTCTTTGCTTAATTGCTTTGGAAAGGAATGTGTCTGAATAAACCTCTTGGCCCTGTGTGAGGTTGTGGCTTAGATTCTCAGCACCTGATTTATGTAAAGAGATATGCCATGAGTGCACCCAAAACCACAATGGCCAAAAGAGCAGTTATTGTGAATGAAGTTTCTCACATTCATTTGTAAGTTTCCTGACCCCCATCAAGTGTTAATAGGGATCCTTTGGGTCAAATTATTTATTCAAAGCCCTGCAGAGGCTAGCCCATAGGTTTTTGGGTTTTCTCATGACTCCAAATCATATAAAGAATCTATACCTACAGTCAGTAGGCCTCAAATTGGAGATGCAGAGCAGTATTAACACCTGGCCTATTTGATAACTCCTGGTTCACAGGATGGGTGTCCAGGCCACCGTGAATTTAGGCAAATGAGGGGCAAGAGAGCTTATTTTTGAGACTGTCTTGGGCTGCACCCCTCATGGAAAACTCCAGCCAGAGTTTATGATTAGTGTCTCTATGGAAGAAGATGATGGCCATGTGGGAGTGTTTTGGTTTTAATTGTGGTCATTTGTGTAGCGGTTGAAAGAGATGACTAGATCCACCTGGGATTGAACTCTGGTGTGATTCCTCTTAGAGACTGAGTTCTGAAACTGACCTCAGAGAAGTATTGCCATGAAATGTGTTGGGATTTTAGGAGGCCACGCATGAGAATCGCCCTTGGAAACTGAGATCGAGGGCCAGGGTGGCTTTCCAGATTGCACTGGGAATCTCAGCCAGGATATCACATGATTTTATTCTGAAAGACTTGGCAGCCATAGTTGAGAGTCTAAACACACATGGAACTCACATTGTAGACCTCAATGATCCTGGTTTCATGTGACCTTTTGGCCACTCTTTGGGAAGGCTTGCCTGTGAGTGTTCTCCAGAGATTTCATTGAAATGAGCTTCCTTACCATATAATGTTTTCTGCATGAATTGAAACCCACAGTGCCTCCAACATCATCCTTCAAAAATGGCTAAATAAATACCACCAAATTTCTGAAATTTCCATGACCAGGTGGCACTGGAGAACCTTTGGATGTCATGTTGCTGATCATGAGTGAAATAATTCCCCACGCAAAGACACTTCAAAGGGAGAATTCCAATTTTATTGCAAAAAAGCTGTGTGATTATATAGAACTAAGGGGTAGATGGTAGGGCTTAGATAAATGGCAGCAACCCGTTTATTGAAAGCAAGTTCTTTCAGATATCATCTCCAGAACCCAGGAATTAGTTCTAATTGGGGCTAAGGTTCTCCACCAGTGAGATTTGAAATTGGCGCTGGCGGGAGAGTTCACAAGGGTGGGAACTTTTCGCACCACTGCAGAAATGAAGAAGGTAGGAAGAAGAAGTCCTTAGGCACCATGTTGGGGTTTTTTTCTGGGGTATGGCTGCCATTTATACTTTTCACAACATTCCTCCCTTTTTGTTTTCTTAGGAAGTGGGGCGTCGTTTTTAGATCCGGCTGCTTCCTGCTGTATGGGGGTGCTGTGAGGCCTAGAAAGGGAAGGGGAGGAATGCTCGGGGGGCAGGTCTGGGAATATCATGGCAGCAAGAAATAAAACCCAGTGGCTATAGACAGCTACTTCCGTAGGGGTGAAGTCAATGAAAGTTCCCTGAAGCCACAAGTTGTCGATGGCATGGAACCAGTCCTGGATGGAGGAGATTGTTGGTATCAGCCACTGGTCCTGTAAAAGAGACTCTAGAAAATACTGGAAGCGTTGCCTGGACAAGGTGCCACAGGACCTGAAGAAGATCAGAGTGAATAAAAACAGAATGAAGATAAAAATTAAAGCAAAGGTCAATTTTTGGCAGAAGTTCCATGTTGGGGGAGTGACATAGAAGAGGCCAAGGGCCATGAGAAAGCTTAGAAGGTCATAAAGATTCAAGAATCCAGGATGGCAGATTAAGAGGTTTTCCGAGCTTGTTGTCTCCCACTGTCTGATGTCCATTGCATTCCATCATGCCTGGTAGTGAGCTTCATCACGGAGTGAACTGTTCTCTTGGAGATGTTGGGGGTTCGTCGGTCATCAGAGGCTGGTAGTGCCTAAGCAAAAGCTGGTTGAAAGTTTGATTACGAATTTTTTGCAGTTGGGTTTGAAGGAACTTCATTATGCAGGGCAAGAGAGCACAAAAAAGGAGCATCCCAATAAGGGGCCCAGAGAGAGGTAGTAAGTACATGGCAAGATAGGATTGGAAGAACCTCGTTATGGGATTGGAGGAGGTAGGTTTGAGCAATTGGGTCGATAATTCCTGCAATTTAACAACTTTTTTTTATTAGCCCAGATTCATTAACATAATAGCAACATTCTCTCTGAGGAATAGGCATGTACCCCCTTTTTCTGCAGTGAGGAGATCAATTGCCCTTCGGTTCTGTAAAGCCACTTGTGCCAATGAAGTAACCTGCCACTGCAAGGAGCCAAGAGACTCAGCAGTGGTATCGAGTGCTTCCTGCAGTTTTTGTTGCACGTCATTGGATGCCCATAGAGCATGACCTATAGCTCCACCAGAGAGACCGAGACTCGCCACTGAGGTTGTTAAAGTGAGGCCTACCAGAACCGGCAGAAAGACTGCCCTACGGGTGCGGGAAGGTAGGGCCAACTGTCGGAATTCAGTGGGAGTATACAAAGAAAGCAGAGGAACTACAGTAACCAAGATACAGGTGCCAGAGACATTGATCGTTGAGGTACTTAAAGACCAATTACACCAGATGAAATGTCCAGGTTGCATAAACGCAGGGCTCTATGGGGTGCTATAGCTCAAGGAACAAATGGGTAAAGGATTCATTATTGGCAGGTGGATACAGATGAAAGGAAATAAAGTATTGTTGGAATAACTTTCCCACAGTGGGATATGTGTCACATGTAGGGGTTGTCCTTACTTAGAGAAATTGTAGGTTTTTGCTGAAATATTTCCTGCCGCTAATGGGACCGCTGCTAGAAGTGGACGACTAAGTGAAGCACAGAGAAAGCACTGAGAAGTAGGCACCAAAAGAATGGAGGAGTTTAATAATAGAAGAGTTTGGTGTAGCAAATTGAGCCATGTGGAAGGGGGACCTTAGGGGGTTGAAGGCTCTGAATCCTCTTTGGATGAGCTATGGATAAGATCTCGAAGTTTTGATTCTGACTCCTTAATGTGTTCGACTACCTGGATGGTTGCCTTAGGTGGTGTAATCAGGGTGCGGCCAACAGTCATCCACCCTGTGGGTCTGGCTGAGGTTGTCCGAGCATAGACAGCAAACTCAACATAGCCCCAACGTTTGGCCTTGGGGTCAGGTGTATCTGAAGTATATGATCCATTGTTATCGGATGAAGAGCCTTTATGCCACTTTAGGTAACTAGAAGTCCACCCTTCAGGGTAGCCAAGTGAGTGGTAAGAACAGCTACTACGTTCATCATGGAACCTGCATGACCAATAGGGACACCCATTATATATCTCAGGCCACCAATGACAATAGTCTTTGGTTTGATTAAAAAGGAAGCAAATGAAAGGCCAGTTCCAGCTACCAGGGACGAAGGTCCTTGAAGGTGACAATTTTAGGGGAATAGAGGTGCAGTTGTGGATGAAGCAAGTAGTTGCATCCACTGCGCGGACCTTCTGCATGCCATGTTCTGAGTATCGTTCCCGAAGAGTGAATAAATACATGGTAGGTTAGGAGGGTAAAGACAAGTCCCAACAGAGCACAGAAAAGAAGCAGAGCACAAAAAAACAAGCAGTTAGAGAAGACTAGGGTGTTGGGAGAGCTCATTGTGCCTTCTTTAAGAGGAATTGGGCTGCAGGGAACACCGTGTGAGCCGCAACTTAAATGGGTGAGATGGGTGTGGAAAGCAGGAGTAAAGGGGAGGTTCAGGAGGTGATTCTTGGAGTTCCTCTGGGGTGGTCCTGTCGTCAGCAGGTGGGGCCTCCTGGTGATATGGCTTCAACCTAGAAATGGGAATCCAGGGAGTGAGATGGTTGTCTGATAAGGAGAGTTTGGCGGCGGTGGGGTTACAGAGAATGACAGGATAGGGGCCTTCCCATTTTGGTGCAAGAGTCCCTTTCTCCTCAGGGGTATTATAATAGACTAGACTCCCAGGTGTTAAGGGAGAAGTGTTTGGAGAGGAGACTGGGTCTGGAAGAAGCCAGTTCTGATATTTCCAGTGTTCCGAGCGGAGATGAAACAAGAGAGGCAAAGACAAATCTCGGGTGAGAGGTCCTTGTGAAATGACCAACCCAGGGGGTATAAGAGGTCTTCCATACATTATCTCAAAGGGAGACAGTAAAGATGGTTTCTTAGGGAGAGCTCTGATTCGAAGCAAAGCCAAGGGAAGGATTTTGACCCAGTCTAAGTTTAATTCCATTGTCAATTTGGTAAGGACTTCCTTCAGAGTACGATTTACCCTTTCCACTTTCCCTGAAGCCTGGGGGTAATATGGACAGTGGAAATGCCACTTGAAAGAGAGGGCTTGAGAGACCTTTTTTGTGATCCTAGAAATAATCTCAGGGCCATTGTCTTATTGTAGGGAAGTCGGCATACAAAACCTGGGGATGATGTCTGTCAGTTAGATTGAAGCTACAGTGGAAGCCTTTTTATTGGAAGTGGGAAATGCCTCAACCCAAACAGAGAAAGTGTCCACAAAGACAAGGAGGTATTTAGTGTGCCATACTGTGGGCATGTTGGTGAAGTCTACTTGCCAGTCAGCAGCGGGAATGTGTCTCCGGGCTTGGTGGAAAGGGAAAGGTTTGGGCCTTAAAGGAGTATGAGGGTTGGTCCGCTGACAGATCTGACAATTAGAGGCTATATTCTCTAGCATGGCTATGTCAGAAGGGTTGAGGGAGAAGAAGCTCTGTAAAAAAAGGGTCAAAGACTGAGAATTGGAATGGTGTAGAGTATGAAGGAACTTGAAAAGATTTTTGTTCTTACTGGAAGAAGTAGGGGCTTCAGATGAGCTGTCTAAAGTGGCCATAATATGTCCCCCATGGGGGCCATAATTGGAAGTGGTAGCAGCCATTCGTGCCGCCTGGTCAGCTTTGGCATTGCCCTCAGTGATAAGAGAGCCGTCCTTCTGATGTGACCTACAATGGACAACTCCCAACTGGGTGGGTAAGTGGGAGGCCTCTATCAGATTGGTTAAAAGAGCCGAATTAGTGATCGCATTACCTTTGGTGGTAAGTAGGCCTCGCTCCTTTCATATTGAAGCATGGGATAATAAGATATGGAAGACATATTTTGAATCAGTATAGAGGGTGAGGGATTTGCCTTGTGCTAGTAGGCAGGCACGAGTGGCTGCTATAAGTTCAATCTGCTGGTTGGTAGTTCCTGAAGGCATAGCTTTGGCCTCTATAATCTCAGTGGCTGAAACTACAGCGTATCCAGAGTAATGAGTGCCGTTCTGCCTAAAGGAACTGCTGTCAGTAAACCAGATAAGGTCAGGCTTGGTGAGTGGTTCCTCAGAAATGGAACAATGACAGCGGAGGAAATCATCTAAGGTTTCCAAGCAATTATGAGTTGGTGTGTTAGACGTGGGAGTCATTGGGAGCAGTGAGGCAGGGTTCAGTGCAGAGCATGGGAGGAAAGTAATATTAGGGTTTTCCTGAAAGAAAGTGAGGAGCGACAGAACTCTGGATGGAGGAAGGGTTTGAAGGCCCTTATAAGCTGTAAGATCTTTCAAGTGATGTGGGGAGTGGATAGTTCAAGGTGCCCCAAAAGTCAGCTTAGAGGCTTCTTTGTGTAAAATTTGTCCAGCAACCAGAGCTCTTAAGCAAGGGGCCCACCCACGAATGGTAGAGTCTAGTTTCTTGGAAAATATGCCACAGGTGCAAATGTAGGCCCATAGTTTTGACCTAAGACCCTAAGTGCTTGCCCCCCTTTTTCATGGACATATAGATGAAATGGTCTTGAAAGATCAGGAAGGTGAAGGGCAGGTGCCTTTAAAAGGAGTTGCTGAAGCCTCCGGAAGTGGTAGATGGGGGAGAAGACAAGAGATTCACTAGGGCGTCCATTTGCTAGGTCATACAGGGGTTTGGATAGAAGAGAATAATTTGGGATCCAGGCCCTAAAATAACCTGCTACTTCTAGGAATGATAGTATTTTGGCTTTCATATGGGGCACTGGAAGATCAGAGAGGAGTTGCCTTCTATCCAGTGTTATTTCCTTTTTCCCGGGTGTAAGGCAAAAACCAAGAGAGGTGACAGAAGACTGGGAAACCTGTGCCTTGTGTGGAGACTCCCTATATCCCTTGTCTGCTAGGAAATTAAGAAGCTGAGCAGTGTGGGATTGAGAGTGTTCCCAGAGGGACTACATAGAAGAAGGTCATTGACATATTGAAGGAGAATAGAGTCAGGACAGGTCGGGTGAAAGGATGTGAGGTCCTGGGCAAGAACTTGGCAAAAGAGATGGGGGCTGAATCCCCGTGGGAGGACAGTCCAGGAAAGCTGATGAGAATGGTGGATGTGAGAGTCAGTCCACGTAAAAGCAAAGATATTCTGAGATTCTGAGAACAAGGGGATAGAAAAGAATGCATCTTTGAAATCTAGGACCGAGAAGTGGGTAGTAGTGGCAGGAATCTGAGAGAGGAGGGTGTAAGGGTTGGGCACTAGTGGGTGGATGGGGACCACAGAGGAGTTGACAAGGAGAAGGTCTTGAACCAGCCTGTAGGACACGTTAGGTTTCTTAAGTGCCAAAATGGGGGTGTTGAAAGGAGAGTGTGTAGGCCTAAGATACCCCTTTCGTAATAAATCCTGGATGATGGGTTCTAATTCGAGGAGGGCTGTGGTTGTGAGTGGATATTGTGGTTGACTAATATATCTTGAAGGGTCCCGTAAGACAATATGAATAGGACTGCATTTAGCCATAAAGGGTGTAGTTGTGTCCCAAACCTCAGGCTTAACTAGTTTAGAGAGTCATGGAGGAGTGCATGAAGGAGGTGTATCTGCCCCTAGGAACATCATGAGGAAATGAGAGGTAGGAGAGGTGTGGGGTGATATGTGAATGGTGACTTTTCATAGTGAGAGTATGTCCCTTCCCAGAAGGGGAATGGGGCAATGGCTCATAACGAAAAAGAAGTGAGTGAAGGACAAAAGGGATCCCTGCCTATAACATGATGGGGGGGTTTGAGGGAAAATCTGTTTAACTCCTACCCTGACAATAGGAGTTTTTGAGGGTGTGGTAGAACCCCAATACTCCCTTAAGACTGATAAAGCGGCACCAGTATCCAAGAGGAAGGTAATGAAGCATCCATCCACCAGGAAGGTAACCCTAGGCTCTTGATTCTTGATGGTAATAGTCTGGAGGGAAAGCCCAGGACTCCATCAATCCTCCTCTGCCAAGCCCAAGAGAGGCTGTGGTTGCCGGGCGGCTGACCAATCTCCCTTTTGGGTTGTTGGGCAGTCTGCCCCCCAGTGTCCCCTTTGGTGGCATTTTGGGCAGGGGTTGTAGGGTGTCCTCAGTGAAGGACAATCCCTGGCCCAATGTCTCTCCTTACCACATTTGAAGCAAGCTCCCGGGGGTGTCATATTGGGATGGCGTGGTGATGGCCTTCTCTGAATGACCTGGGCCAACATTTGGAATTTGGCATTTTCAGCCCTCTGCCTACGGCATTCACTTTCATCCTCTCTATCATAAAAAACCTTGAAAATGAAGATTTTGGTCTAAGGAGTAGCAGGGCCCTGTTCAAGCTTTTTAAGCTTGGCTTTAATGTCAGGGTAGCTTTGGGCCAGAACATATGTCATTAAGACATGACGGCCATCAGGGGATTCTGGGTTGAGGTTTGTGTACTGTTGAAGGGCCTTGGTTAGTCTATCCAGGAATTCTGAAGGTGTTTCCTCCTTCCTTTGAAAGACCTCCTGCACCTTTTTAAAGTTAACAGCCTTACGGATGGCCTTTTTCAGGCCCGCCAAGAGGCAGGATGTAAAAAGGTCACGAGACTGTAAGCCTTCAGGGGTGTTGTAATCCCATAGAGAATCCTGCTCTGGGACAGCATGAGGGCCTGTGGGGTGGTTAGGATTGGTCCTATGATTTTCATCAGCATGGGCTTGGGCTAGCTCCCAGACCCATTGCCTTTCCTCAGGGAGAAGTGTATTGGCCAAGAACATGTCGATGTCATGTTGAGTGAGGCTATATGCTTGCAGGACCCATTGAAACTCCCGAATGTAAGTGGTGGGGTCAGTGGTGAATGAGCCTAACTTCCTCTCTAGCTGAGTAATGTCCCACATGGAGAAGGGCACGTGGACTCTGATGACACCCTCGGGACCAGCTACCTCACGAAGGGGTGCGATGGTCTTGGGGGTGGGAAGGAGTCCCTTAGACCTGGTAACAGGAGGACTGAAAGAGGCAGGAGGCGGACAGGAAGGAGAGGGAGGGGAAGGGAGTGTCTCTTTGGAAGAGGAGGAGGTGGAGCAGGCAGAAGAGGGCGGAGGGGGGGAGGATGAAATGGAAGGCTGAGGATCCTTGGAATCAGGCAGAGGAAGAGGAGGGTATAGCGGGAGAGAAGGGGCAGATAGAACTGGGGGATAAGGTGGGGGTTAATCTGCTGGGCTGAATGAGGAAGAATCTGTGAAGTCAGGAGTAGAAGTAGGGGAAGAGAAGGGTTTGCAAACAAGGAGGACCTGAGAGGGAGGGCAGGAGGAGCAGCGACAGGGTGCTGTGTGAGAAGGCTAAAACCTTAAATGCAGGGAATCTCACTCCACTTTTTCAGATGCTGGCAGTAGTTAAAAAGATCCCAGAGAAGGTTTGGATGTAAGGAGCCTTCTGGAGGCCAATGATTTCCATTATCCAGTGGATATGTAGGCCAATCTTGGGTACAGAATTGGATTAGAAGTTTGGGCTTGATGTCTGGTGTGAGGGAGAGTGTGGCCAGATTTTTTATTAAACATTTGAGAGGTGAGGCTTCAGGTACAGATGAAGAGGTGCCCATTGTCACAGGGAGAGAAGGAAGAGAGAGAGAGAGAGAGAGAGAGAGAGAGAGAGAGAGAGAGAGAGAGAGAGAGAATAAGAGTAAGCGAGAGAGACAAAGAGAAAACCCGGGCTGGAATGGCTTCCAGGAAGCTCAGGGCGAATGGTGGTCAGGTGGGCGTCCCCAAAATGACCAGCCGTCATGAGGAAATACAGAGGACACTACCTAGTCGTCACCAGTGAAGTGCGATCTGTGAGACCCAATGGGTTCGGAGCCAGGCGCAACCTGACGTCAGGAAAGTTTTCGAACGCAGCAGAAAAAGTCAGTAATGAAAACAGAACTCTGGTTCCGGCAGAATGCAGTTCCAGGACGGGAGTTCAGTTTTCCCCGAGCAGAGAGGCAGCTTCAGCCAGACACAGCAGCCCTGCAGCAAACAGCAACTCTAGCCAGCAGCGGCAGCGGCAGCAGAGGAGAAAAACCAAAGAGCCTCTCATGTAAACTCAGAAGCCTCACGCCCCAAAGGAAAACGGATCACCAGAGGGTCCACTGCGACCAGTAAAGGTCTTAGTGGCAGGAATTTCCTGTTCCCTACAGGGCGTCTAGAGTGTGCCAGATGATCACGGTCACAAAACCAGCGGTAGCCTGAAGGGAGTTGGAGAGCCAGGGTCAGGGGAGGCTTACATATATCAGATCTGTTGTGAGTGCAGGAAGCCGGCATCTGAAAAGAGTGGACCAGGGCGGAGTGTCTTGGCGGGGCAGGGGACGGGGCTCTTGTTAGAAACAGCTCACCCATATTCTCACACGGGGCAACAGAATGAAAGAACTTCCCACGCAAAGGCACTTTGCTGGGAGAATTCCAATTTTATTGCAAAAAGCTGTGTGCTTATATAGAACTAAGGGGAAGATGGAAGGGCTTAGATAAATGGCAGGCAAAACGTTTATTGGTAAGTTCTTTCAGATATCAGCTCTGGAGCCCAGGAATTAGTTCTTATTGGGGCTAAGGTTTCCCACCAGTGAGATTTCAAATTGGCGCCAGCAAGAGAGTTCACACGGGTGGAAACATTTTGCACCACTGCAGAAAAAAGAAGGTAGGAAGAAGAAGTCCTTAGGCACCATGTTGGGGTTTTTTTCTGGGGTATGGCTGCCGTTTATACTTTTCCCAACAATGAGTATACCAGACAGTGCCTTGATTGACTGGTTTTCATGAAAATGGTGTTTAACAGAGATGCCAGAAAGTTGGGTCCTGCTGAGTAGTGGGCCTAGAGCAATGGTGGGCAGGTGTGTGATAAAACATCTGTGGTGGGGCCATGTAGATCTGTCATTGGATTCCAAATGGCTTGTGACTGACATGGTGAAGCCAGCAGACCCTTATATGTAAAGGCACCTTGTTACATAGAAAGGTTTCAGGACATTGTTCAGAATCAGGTTGCTATGGTCAAGGGGGCAAGCTATGTGGGATAGAAGCCTGGTTCTTGTATTCTTCTGCAGACCCTGACCCACCACACCTGACAGAAATCCCTCCCGCACTGTGTCCCTGTTGAACTCCTTGTATTTCGTGAAGCAAATACCCAACTCCCAGTACAGCAGCAAGAAACACCACAAAAATAGAGGATGACCATATGGATTCAATGTCCACACAGGGAGACATTTAGCCCCCAGGGGCCACAGTTTACCTACAATGGAAAATTCAGCACTGCTGTCTCATGTTCATTGGAAAATAAGAAACCATGTCCTCCAGGTCACATTGATGCAGACCCAGCTTTTATGGTCTCACTATAAAGGAAGCTAAAGCTCCTGACAACAACATATATTTCAAGTGCCCAACCTCACAGGCAGTTTCTCAAGAAGTCTCTAGGCCAGCAGACCTTCATGTTTGTGGAGGGTTTACCCTGTCCCTTACTTTTGGAAACTCCTCTACCACTTCCAAGTTTGTGAACTCCTGATCATATTCCATTCTATATATGTATTCACGGATTTTCTAACTCTTCTCCTCTGATTGTGTCATACTTGGGCCGTAGGTGTTGTCAAGGCATTGTTCTGAATGAGAGTGGGAAGATTTTTGTGTAGCACATATTTACATACACATTGGATTCATTTTTCAATTTTCCATTCAAAATACTGAATCCCTGACACTAACACATACCTACTAGACTCTGACACCTAATCCTAATATGATGGAGAAATATAACCCAAACAGAATAGAAATACAAGCAGTTGAGAGGAGGCATGGCGTATAGTTGGTCTTGCCTTTTGCATGATATAGGGTAGGAGTTATAAATCTTGTTAATTTTTTGTTGAAATAGTCCTCCATGTGTTTTTAAAGATAACACATATGTGAATTTCTGTCTCCCTTTTTCTGTAGCCAATTTAGCACATGTATTTTTATATGCACATATAAAATCCTACCTGGTATCACACGTACATTTTTGTGAGGTGGCTAACTTGGGAGATACAAAGTATGAGAAGAGATCACTCCTCCTAAATATTTTTGGAACTGAAAATTCAAACTATGAGTGAGCTTCTTAGTTGAAAAACATTATACATAAATCCATGTTTAGTAAAATTAATATTTTTGGATCTGTGAATGATATATATTTCATGATGAATTTTGATTGGCATATATATTGCTAATTTCTAATGTATCTGTGATATATATATATATATATATATATATATATATATATATATATATCTAATTTTCAAAATATGAAATATATGTGTCTTATTATACACTCCCTAAATAATTCACTCATGTTCATGTATGTGGTTTTATAATCAACTTTTCATAAGATTGTTTTTAGAAATATTCATCCACCTGAAATACATATTTGTTTCCTAGAACTGAAAACTCAATTCAGTGAATGGTGCAAACAAAGCCTTATATTTCTACAGTAACTGACCCAATTTAACATCAATGAAAGTAGATTTCTATGGGACATGATGTGTATTTTGATGTTCATTTTAATTCAACACTGGTACATTACTATTTCTTCAGTTTTTATACATAGTAGAATATACATTTCTATCCACAAGTTCACAAATTTAAAAACATTTGTAACACATTCAATCACTTCCTGCTTCAGAACACATGTATTCCTCCTTGTTTTTGACTGGTTATTTCATGAGACTTCTTTCCAAACACATTATTTTCGATTTCCATAATCAATTTGGAAGCAAAACTCACACACATTTTATGATAAACTGCAACCCTAATATTACCATTAGATGTATAACTGGTTGGAATGAATGTATGTATATCAATGTAAGATTTCCTGTGTATTTTGGGATATCAATTGATTCCAATTTCTAAATTTGGAAACAATTATATTATTTATTCACAGTATGGTCTATTCATGCATTCTCTCTATATTCATACACACATGGTACACCTATTTGTGCCCCCAATACTAATTTATATCTCTTCAAAGTATTGCTCTCAGAAATGCTGCAACAAATACTCATGTCCCCTGATCTACATATACATTTTATCACAGTAATATTCTGGCCACAAAATGCAAAGTCACACTTACGACTGTACCAAAGCCTAAATGGAATGTGAGTATTGATTATGAACATCACCCATGTCCAGGTTGCCTAATGCTCTCAAATGTCAATCCTATTGGTGACTACATATTTGTTTCTTCCTAATATTATTTATTCAAATGCAAGCCTGTTGAAAATGTCTAATCCTATCGATCACTTTATCATTTGCCTGATTTTCTAATGTCTCTATTGATATCTGCTTTCCTACATATTTTCCCCAGTTCATCATTGTGACTGAGTCTTCACATCTGCTGACATTTACATTTTCTCTCTACCCGAAACCCTATTGCTAAAGAACTTTTTGTCCAAATCCTATACTCACTCTTTTTCCTAATCCTACCAACTATCTTCCTAATCCTACCAACTATCCTTTTTTGACTGGATGTTTTCTTTGACATTCAATCATCCAAGGTACAAGGTCCTATGCCATTGTGTATAGATTTATCTGAGACACATGTGCAGAACATAATTCAAACCTAAGTATCCCAATCAAGGGTCCAATTCCCTTCTGGGCTTCAAATCTTACCTAGATTTCTGTTTTCATACATATATTTCCCCTCTATATATTCTTATAAATATCGCAGGTTCCCAATAACATTATTCATCCAGCAGAATGATTCCTAAGCCAAATCAAACATGTTATTAACCCTAACCATACTCTGTTCCCTCAATCTAACTTTACAGAAAAGCAGGGACAGAGTTGGTCTTACAATACAGGAATGTAAGAAATCTTCCACCTGCTGAGAAACAAAAAGGTCCATGCAGAAATGAACCCTGGGGAAGATATAGGAAGCTATGATGGACCTGAGAGAGCAAAAGTCATCTTCCACGACAAACAACCTGGTCAGGATGAAGGGGTGTGTCTGAAGCAGTCTCTCTTTTCTTAATGTAGAGAAGATGGACAATACCAGGCCTGTGTGGAGAGCTGTTCCCGGGTGCCTATGTTTGATATACCATTCAAACTTGTGAAAGTGTCACAGGAAGTAGGGGCAGACTCCATCAATTGGGACACTTGGAAGCAACTGTTAGGACAAAGTGGTTGCCAAGGCAGTGACCTCATTCAGTTCCTGAAGGAAGTGACCTACATCACTTTCTTGGTGATGGAACTCTCTGAACTAGGGATCCAGGAAGCCAGGCACCCAGAGGCAGTCCCAGTCCCAGTCCCAGTGGCCTCACATGTTTGGATTTACCAAGGACAGCATCAGTCTTTCTTGGTAACTACTGATGTGAGGATGGCCAAATGCCAGGAAGGTCTGAAGAGGGGCCTTTCCTGAGTAAGCAGGTAGTGTCTCACCACTGGCACCTGACAACATCACAGTGTTGGCCAAGGAGTCCAGATCTGACATAGGACAGTCCATTTTGGAGTAACATACTATGGCCCATCAGTCAGAGGACACTCCGGATAGTCATAGACCTACTTGGGGGAAGGAGGTGACTTTGTGGGTGTGTGTGTGAGTTTGTGGTTTTGTCTAATGATCTGAGAATAGGTAGGAAAGTCGGTTTGTTAGGATTGGAGTGGACTGTTTCTAGTAAGTCTTTTGACAATGTGAGTGTTTCTATGTCTGTTTATCCCACTGTGTCCGTGGTTGTAGACATTAGAAAAGAGAATGCATCAATGGATGTGTCCTGAATAGTAGAAAGCTTCACAACATTCATCCTGCCCAATTTATGAATGGATTTTGGCTTGCCTAATGGATGGGCAAAAACCACTGTCTTCCTAAATTCCTGTTTTCTTCTTGAATTCTGGCCACTCTCCAGAATAGGCTCATGGTTTTGTTTCCAAGACATGTACCACCTCCAATCTCTGTGACATGGCTATGTACTGGATAGCTGAAGGGAATGGGATCATCTCGGAAAACTCAGATATCATTCCAGAAACCCTGCCTTGGGCCATTTGTTTACCTATTGTTCTGTTGCCCTGAATGTCAGAAAGGTCTTTGCCTCAGGTCACCCCTTTGTGAAGCCTGAAGAAAACGGTTTTCAATGGAAATTAATGGGCATCAGCTGTAGATCTTTGCTTAATTGCTTTGGAAAGGGATGTGTCTGCATCAGACTCTTGGCCATGTGTGAGGTTGTTGAATAGATTCTCAGCACCTGATGGATCTAACGAACAATTACATGTGTGCTTCCAAAACCAAAATGGCCAAAAAAGCAATCATTGTGGACGAAGTCTCGGCTTTCCTCTGTAAGATTCCTGATCTCCATCAAGTGAAAATAGGGATCCTTTTTGTCAAATGAGTTCTTCAATCCCTGCAGAGGATAGCCCATAGGTGCTTGGGTTTTCTCATGATTCCAATTCACATAAAGAATCTATACCCGAGAGTCAGGAGGCCTCAAATTGGAGAATCAGAGCAGTATTTACGGCAGGCTTATTTGATCACTCCTGGTTCTCAGGAAGGGTGTCCAGGCAACCCTGACTTTAGGCAAATGACGGGCAAGGGAGGTTATTTTGTACACTGTCTTGGGCTGAGTCCCTCATGGAAACCTCCAGCCACAGGTTATGATGAGTGTCTATATGGAAGAAGATGAGGGCCTTGTGGGTGTGTTTTGGTTTTAATTGTGGTCATTTGTTTGGCGGTTGGAAGTGATGACTGGGTCTATCTGGGCTTGAACTCTGGTGTGATTCCCCTTAGAGTCTGAGTTCTGGAACTGATCTCAGAGAAATATTGCCATAAACTGCATTCAGATTTTAGGAGGCCACGCATGGGATTCGCCCTTGGAAACTGAGATCACATACCAGGGTGGCATTCCACAGAGCCTTGGAATATCAGCTAGGATATCACATGATTTTATTCTGAAAGATTTGGCAGCCATAGTTGACAGTCAGAACACGCATGGACGTCACATTAAAGACCTCAATGGGCCTGGCTTCATGTGACCTTTTGACCACTCTATGGGAAGACTTGCCTGTGAGATTTCTCCAGAGAATTTAATGAAAATAGCTTCCTCACATTTAATAGTTCCTGAATAAACTGAAACCCACAGTGCCTCCAACTTCATCCAAGAAAAATGGCTAGATAAATACAATGAAATCTTTGAAATTCCCTTAACCAGGTGGCACTGGAGAACCTTTAGATGTCTTGTTGCTGATCATGAGTGTACCAGAGAATGCCATGATTGACCGGGTTTCATGAAAATGGTGTAGAACAAAGATGCCAGTAAGTTGGAGCCTGCTGAGTAGTGGGCCTATTGCAGTAGTGGGTAGTTGTGTGATAATACATATGTGGTGTGGCCATGAGGATTTGCCATTGCTTTCCAAATGGTTTGTGACTGACATGGTGCAGCCAGCAGACCCTTCTATGTAAAGGCATCATGTTATATGGAGAGGTTTCTGGGCTAAGTTCAGAGTCAGATTTCTAAGGACAAGGGGGCAAGCTCTGTGAGATAAAAGCCTGGTTGGTGCATTCTCCTTCAGACCCTGACCCACCACAAGTGACAGAACTCCCTCCAACACTGGGTTCCAGTTGAACTCGTTGTATTTCATAAAGCATATACCAAACTCCCAGTACAGCAGCAAGAAACACCACAAAAAGTGGAGGATGACCAAATGGCTTCACAGTCCACACGGGGAGACACTTAGCATCCAGTGGCCACAGTTTACCTACAAACAGAAAATTCAGCACTGCTGCCTCATGTTCATTAGAATACAAGAAACCATGTTCTCCAGGTCACATAGATGCAGACTCAGCTTTGATGGTATCACTAGAAAGGAAGCTAAAGCTCCTTACAACAACATATATTTCAAGTGCCCAAACTCAGAGGAAGTTTTTCAAGAAGTGTTTAGGCCAGCAGAGCTCCATGTTTTTGGAGTGATTACCTGTTAGACCAGGACACAATAAAAGACCACTGACTCTAATTAAAATCAAATTAAATTAAGCTTATTATTTCCACCGGCTGTGCTGCCTCTCCCTCACAAAATGGCGGGAATAAGACAGCAACCCCAGCTTTTCTACAGGCAGCTTAATTGCCCAGAAAATTACACAAAAGGGGGTTTACAGATAACAGAACTCTGACAAACATCACACTAATGGCAGTCTACATTTTTTTTGCTGTCCCTACATCAGAGTTCATGAAGACCATTAGAGCCTCAGAGAGGGTTGTTGTCTCGCCAGAGAAGGCAAATATTTATGATGTGTCACTAAGGTTTCAGAGAGGGCTGCTATCTGGTCAGATAGCCTGGCATGGGTGAGTTCCAGGCGTGGGCATTCATTCCAAGCAGGTTTAGAATTTGAAGTGATTTATGCTAAAGCCAAAATTATCTTTTCATGGCTTTTTGGCAAGATGGCTCCCAATTTTAATTAAAGATCAGGTTGGGTCTATCATTCCCCCGTTTTCTTTGTGTCCCTTTCAAATCTTTGATAGATTACGGGAAGAGCACTGAGGAAATTTTAATCCCTCAGGTAAGAGTCTCCAAATTTTTAGAACTCACCCAAAACCGATCTCCCTGATTTTACCTGACTTAATTAATTACTTATATTGATAGTCTATTTATCTTTCTCTCCATTGTTTTAAGAAGAGTGGTGTCACTCATTTTTTCTTCTTCTGACCTGAGACAGGGTGACATGAGTGAGCATGGCATGAGGGACATGAGTTGCCTTTTAGAAGTCAGTTGAGGGACATGAGTTGCCTTTTAGAAGTCAGTTCAGTTTGAAGTCTGATTTGGGAAGAACAGGTTGTAAAGTCATCTGGAGATGGGTTCTTCTATGAGAGAAACAAAAACCATGAGTACTGAAAAAATGTTGCAGCAGCTGGAACATGTCACTCTATAGAAGTTCCATCACCAGTCTTTAATATCCCCAGTTATCCGGACTGTCAACTTAACTTGTACTGTTACACTTGTCCCTCCCCATAAGATACAGTTTAATAATTTAATGTCATCTGATCTTGTAAAATCTTTTTACTAGTATGACCTCTGTGTCTCTTAGAGAAACCTTTAATTCTGTTACTCAGGGATGGATAATTGTACTAGCAAACACCAAGCCTACCTGTGTAGGTTAGGAATATCTGTAGGCCTTAAACTGAAAACTTATCCCTGTGGCAGGTCTTCTTGATAGTCTCTTTTTATAAGTATCAGGCATTCCTTTCTGAGAATTCTTCTTTGTAGCCACCAGTCTTACTTATTTTGGGAGGCAAACATAAAGTGCATACCTTAAAATTATATTATTATTATTATAATTTAAAATGCCCAGGAATGGATGTATTTTGTTCTTAACTGTCTTTGCTAAGTGTTTAAGATGAAGCAGTCAAACTGACTTTTGTTTCCATCTATTGTTAACAGTCAGCTGAGCTTTTATGGGAGTCAATTCTGGGGAAACTTGAGAGCAGATTCTCAGTTCTGCTAGTGCCATTTGTGCTAGGTGGGTCCAGATCTTGCTTGACCATTTGGCTTCCCTCGGAAGCATCAGGGATGTCTCCTTTCTTTGATGACTCTCCTCTTCGTAACAAATACCCTGATTGGCTTTCTGTTCTCCAGTGGTCTCATTAATCTCCCTGATCAGGAGGAGGTTATGTGGCTCAGAGTTTCAAAGCTCTTTAGAGAAGTTCCCTGTTCCCTGGATTCAGACTGACTCAGAGGGCAAAAGCCAAATATTGGTTTTCTTGGCGCTTTTCATTTAACTTTAATTTTAAATCCTAATCTTAAACATCCAGCAAATAAATTTTAACAGCCTTATATTAAGAGTACTGGGCTGTAATGTCTATAACTATATCATTATCTTTTTATTAATTGGGATCTCTATTTTTCTGTCTTTATTGTAAGTAATGACTTATTATCTTGAATAAACCCATGTTGTGTTCTTAAAGCAACAAGTTTGTAAAACAGTAACAGAGAATCTTTAGATCACTTATAAAATAATTTCAAAATAAAATTAACAAAAGTAAAAATACTTAGCTTGTGTAATAGCTACCCTGAATTTTTTGGCTGAGTTATACATTATATCCCCTGTTTGAGATCCTAAGAATATTGACCTTGAAAAAACCAACTTTTTAACATAACTTTAAAGAAATATTATCTGACCTACTGGTTTTGTAGTCATTCTCACATGTAGTAAGATGGGACACAGAGCCTTATCTCAGGTAAGGCAGGGCTCTTTATAAATCTTAAGTATTTTAGTTCTAAAGATAATCTTTATTTATAAATATCATTTGACAAAGTTTACATAAATTGTTTGAGGTCACATGAACATTAGCTAACACCATATGATATCACATTTAAAACATGAATTAAAGAAAGGCTGAAAGTTTTTAACCTTTACATCGATTAGGCTCTCATTAACTAAAAAATACATTTAAATTTTTCCCCAATGTAAAAAGTAACATAAAAGTTTACATATCTTATTGATAACAGGTAAATAAATCCCCAATATATTTTTTTACCATAAAACTTCAGAGCACCAGCTTGATATAATGCTCTTTTAAAGTTTCTACCTTACAGACTTGAACACATATAAGATATGAAAACATTGATAGCATCACAATGACATTGATGTTTCTACATTAACCAAGTTTAGCTTTTAAAGCAATGGCAGTACAGTGCTCTAAAATAACAGTTCTTATTTAATCAGTTGTTTAATTTTTATGGTTGCTTGCTCTAGAGAAAATAAAACTTAATAAACACAACGTTATGGGTAAACTTATGTTTTAAGAAATTTCTGTCTCATTAACACATGACTGATTTTTATATTCTTATACAGACTTTAATAAAAACTTATTCAGACCTTAGTAAATCAATCAGATATCTAACAAAAGTACTCATGAATGAGTAATCCCAATCAAATTTATTTTATTTATTTATCAAAATATTAGAGAAATGTATTGACAGTGTAAACCATTTTTATGTTGAAGGAAAGGTCCTAGTACCAAGGCATATTAGACATTTTGTAGATATTAATATTTTATTAGATTTTTGAACACCTAGAAAAATTTGTAAGCTTAAATTTAAAGACATTGATTTTTATCTGTTTATCCAATTTAAATTGAAACATTTAAATCACGTGAATTAAAGATCTTTGGATCTCCTATTTAAATTTGTTTTAATGAGCGCTTTTTGATGAGCGCTCCTTGTATATGTTAGTTTGTGTATCATATATATGATATACGGACATATGTATATATAGACATACAACACATAACAAAAGTGTGCACACATAATAATAGTAAAGGCCTTGTAGCTTTTCTCAGGTGAAATCTCCATTGCAATGTTTCAAAATGTCTACAGTTGGTCAAAGATAGAACTGATCTGAAAAACATTAACCTAGGTCTGTATGCTCAAAATCATGAGCTCAAAAAAAAAAAAGTATCTAAGGAAAAAAAAAGAGTCCTAGAAAAAGTGACTGGCTAGTAATTAGTAAATACCATACAATTTACCTTTTTTTTCCCCCTTAGGCCTCAAATCAGTCTCCTACTAAGATTGCAGGCTTCTTTCATTTACATTTCAACATAAGTCATGGCTGAGGTCTGGAAGGAGCAGGAAAAACTGCTATTCTGAGCAGACACCTCAGGCCTAAGGCATTTCAACCATAATTTTGAGGTTCTGATGTTGAAAATTATGATATAAATTTAAGATACAATTCACAAAATTTTATATCTTTACATCTTGTTTTGTCAACAGATACCATTCTATGATTTACTATCCTTGTCCAAATTAATGCACTGGTACACACAGTGATATTTTCCCAGGCTATCCAATTCAAAATTGGTGAAAAAAAGACTGTATGATTGGGAAGTTACTTGACAAATTGGAAGTAGAGTTCTTCAGTTTTCCATCCTAAGTATTTAAGTTCTCTGGCATGAATTATCTGAAATCATAAACTAAACAATTACCTAAACCCGACTTTTAACTGCAAGATTGTGCAATGCTTCAAAAACCCATTCAGATACCAGATTGTTAAAATAAAACATCATCATTTAGACACACATTCAGCTAAGATCATTCCCAAGAAACAATTTATAATATCAACACATTATTGCACATGTCTTAAAGGGCCAGATACAAAGACACAAGACAGACAGAAAAGAGGTCCAGACTATGGCTGTCAGAGAGAACCCATTAAACCAGAGCAGATAAGAGGAAAATCTCCTACACCAGTGTGCACCATAGATATCCACAGGGGGCGGGGACCACATGTTTTAACAGAGGGGCAACCTGAAATGTAAAATAAAGTGTCTCCATGGTGACTTCACTGCATTTAGTGTCCCCTTTTTCTTTTTCTCTTTTTTAACAAGACAGAGGTGGCATAATTCTTACAGTGCGGAAAGAAAGGAGGTAATTCCCTGAATCAACAGGGCTTTGGCAGCTGCTGGGAGTCCCTCAGTCCTTCCTTTTACTTACAGGATTAGCTCCTCTTGTTCAGTTCCACACCAAGCATGCTTCATCTCCTAATATTCCAGTAGACAGCTCTCACAAAGTTCCGGGGAGAAGGGGGGGTACCAAATTTGTAAATTAAAGTTCGATTCCTGAACTTGAAGCCAATTAATACCAATTTAATAATGAGGACTGAGGTTTGAGAAAAAGAAAAAGGGAGGTTTATTGCTTTGCGAACAAAGGAGAAACACAGGGGACTCTGCCAAATGTTGTGACTCTCTTGATCTAAAGCAACAAGGGGTTTTAAAGGAGTTTCACTTGTTAACCTGGGAGATGCTCAGTTCTTAGGTCCCCAGCAAGCATTGCCCTCTGCAATGGGTGTGCTCCAGGCAGCCAGCTAGGAGCTTCTGTCATCCTGCTTAACAAAGGGGGGTAAAGTTCATCGCAGTTCCCTAAAACACAGTCCAAAGGGGTGTCAGGCTTACTCTCTTTATTACCCATTTTTACGTCCAAAATACTTAAGTTTTTACCACTGAAATCACACAACAAAACAAACAAAAACAAACAAACAATCAAAAAAATAGAAGACAAAACAAAACACAAAAAACAGAAAACCAGCGCCTAAACAGAAAAACAGTGGAACAGTGCAACATCTTGCTATAGCTCCAGGGTAGGAGCGCGTGCGTGCCTGTCGGCCCCTCTCTACAGTTCCAGAGGAATTCCCTACAGAACAGAACAGAGGACAGAAAGATTCTCGTTACTCTTCTGGAAAGGAGTATATGTGAGCCTCCCCAGGCCACATCTCTGTCATCAGAAAAGATCTCCCTTAACCGGATATCAGATGTTATAAAGGCGCCACTTACCTATGGAGGACTCCTCCACCAGGTGCTTGCTAATAGTTTTAGTGCAGAGGTTCACTGCAGTGCTCCCCGGACTAAAGGCTCTCTTCCTAATATAGAGAAGATGGACCAAATCAGGCCTGTGTGGAGAGCTGTTTCTTGGTGCCTATGGTTGATATACCATTCTAATTTGTGAAAGTGCCACAGAAAGTAGGGTAAGCCTCCTTCTCATGGTACGCTTGAAAGCAACTGTTTGGACAAAGTGGTTGCCAAGGCAGTGACCTCATTCAGTTCCTGAAGGATGCAACCTCACCTCACTTCCTTGGTAATGGAACTCTCTGAACTTGGGATGCAGGAAGCCAGGCACACAGAGTCAGTCCCAGTCCCAGTCCTAGTGGTCTCACTTGATTCAATTTAGCAAGGACAGAGTCAGTCTTTCTTGGTACCTACTGATGTGAGGATGGCCAAATGCCAGGAGTACTCTGAAGAGGGGCCTTTCCTAAAAAAGCAGGTACTGGCTCACAGCTGGCTCCTGACCACTTCACAGAGTTGGACATGGAGTCCAGATCTGAGACAGGATAGGCCATATCGGGGGAACATAGTATGGCCCAGCAGTCAGAGGACACTCCGGATAGTGAGAGACCTATTTGGGGGAAGGAGGTGCCTTTGTGGGTGTGGATGTGTGTTTGTGGTTTTGTCCCATGTTCTGAGAATAGGTAGGAAAGTCGGTTTGTTTGGTTTGGAGTGAACTGTTTCTAGTAAGTTGTTTAACAAGGCGAGTGTTTCTATGTCTGTGTATCTCACTGTGTCCATGGTTGTAGACATTAGAAAAAGAGAATGCATCAATGGATGTTTCCTGTCTAGTAGAAAGTTTCCCAGCATTCAACCTGCCCAATTTATGAATGCACTAGGGCTTGCCATATCGATGGGCAACACCTGCTATCTTCCTAAGTTCCTGTTTTCTTCCTGAAATCTAGCCACTCTCCAAAATAGGCTCATGCTTTTGAGTCCACGATATGTACCACCTCCAAGCACTGTGACATGGACATGTACTGGATAGCTGAAGGGAATGACAAGCATCTCAGAAAACTCAGATATCAATGTGACCAGGAAAGTCTCAGTGGAGAACCCCTGCAATGGGCCTTTTGATTGCCTATTTTTCTGTTGCCCTGAATGTCAGTAAGTTCTTTGCCTGAGGCCACGCCTTTGTGAATCCTGAAGAAAACAGTTTTCAAACGGAAATGAATGGGCATCACCTGTGGCTCTTTGCTTAATTGCTTTGTAAAGGAATGTGTCTGAATCAGCCTCTTGGTCCTGTGTGAGCCTGTGGCTTAGATTCTCAGCACCTGATGGATCTAAAGAACGATCCCATGTGTGGATCCAAAATCAAAATGGCCAAAAATCAGTCACTGTGGATGAAGTCCCTCACATTCCTCTGTAAGGTTCCTTACCTACATCAAGTGAGAATAGGGATCCTTTGGGTCAAATGAGTTCTTCAAAGCCCTGCAGATGCTAGCCCATAGGTTCTTGGGTTTTCTTATGAATCCAATTCAAATAAAGAATCTAAACCCCACAGTCAGTAGGCCTCAAATTGGAGAACAGAGCTGTATTAATGGCAGACCTGTTTGATAACTCCTGGTTCACAGGGAGGGTGTCCAGGCCACCCTGACTATTGGCAAATGAGGGGAAAGGGAGCTTATTTTGAACACTGTCTTGTGCTGCGCCTCTCATGGAATCTTCTTGCCAGAAGTTATGGTGAGTGTCTATATGGAAGAAGATGAGTGGCATGTGGGAGTGTCTTGGTTTTAATTGTGGTCATTTGTGTGGCGGTTGGAAGAGATAATTGGGTCCACCTTGGCTTGAACTTTGGTGTGATTCCCCTTAGAGTCTGTGTTTTGGAATTGACCTCCGAGAATGTATAAGGTCCTATGCCATTGTATATCCATATTTCTGGGACATCACTACAGAATGTAATTCAACGCTAAGTATACCAATCAAGAGCCCAATGAACTTCTGGGCTTCAAATCTTACCTATATTTCTGTTTTCATACTTATATTGAAAGGTTAATAAAATAGGTACTTGTCAGTTCTTGATTTTCTGTATGCTTAACAAAACACTGTTGAAATCTTGAGAACTGTTTGCAATTTTTTTTCCCAGAATGTGCTGTCCCCAACTGCCAAACTGCAGAATGTACTCGGTCAACCAGTTGCACGCAAACCGCCCACTCGCCCTTACCCATCAATAAACTTCCCTCCCTGCCCTCTCCAAGGAAAATATATAAGCACTTCTTAAGCTGTTCTCAGGGCTCTCTGCTCTATTCAAGAGAGCTCTGAGCCCTTGCATGCTGGACTCCCAATAAAGCCTTTGCTGTTGCATGAGACAGTCTCTTGGTGGTCTCTTCAACCGACCCTCGCCCGATCTTTACATCTCGTGGCCCCAGTGAGATCCGGCAGCCGCAGATGAAAGACCCCCAACGGGCTCCTCTGGGGGTAAATAAGGCCCCTCTTTCTGGTTTCAGGATTCAGGTTAGGGTTTCACAAAATGGCTATTGGTAAAGAGCGTGAGCTCTCTCCCACGGTGACTGACACACATGTCACAGAGCCACAGGCCATGTCCCTGGGGGATGAACTCATGAAATCGAGGAACAATAGTCTCCTTGATTCAGTGATATTTTGTTTCGGATTTGGTATTGCCAGCCCATCATGTTTTGCCGGCTACTCAGTCCTGGTCTCAGTATTGGACGTCCATTGCCTGTCTTTATTGTCTTGTCTTGTCTGTGTCATGTGTCATTGCTTTTATTGTCTGTGTATATTTCATTATGGGACAGAGCACTTCAATGTCTCTGTTTCTGACCCTTGATCACTAGACCAAAGTCTGCTTAAGGGCTCAGAATCTTTCTTTTTCAGTAAAATGCCAGATCTGGCAGATTCTGTGTCTCAGAATGACCCACCTTTGTAGCCGGATGGCCCCTAGAAGGATCTTTCTACTTCGCACTAATTTGAAAAGTTCGAGATATTGTCTTTTAGCAGGGGCCACGTAGACATCCAGATCAACAGCCATATATCTTAACTTGTCAGGACCTCTACAAATCTCCTCCTCCAAGGATGAAGCCTTTCCTTGTCTCTGCACCTGCTCCTACTCCTTCCCCCACGATTCTATCTCTTTAACTCTCTGCTCCTCCTCTTGCACCCTCTGTTCTCCATGAGTCTCAAGACTCTACTGGACTCTCCTCCCCCTCCTTATCCTCTGCCTTCATGCCCCAACTCCCAACACCCTCTAAGTGATTCCCTTCCTGCTGACTCAGCCTCTCCACCATTCAAAGAAGCTAGGATGGCCCAGCACCATCCAGATGACTGTCCCGTGGCACACAGAGCCCCTCCTTCCCTGGAGGAAGCTGGCCCGGCAAAAAGAACTCAGAGAACTCGCCAACGTTTTTACACCTGCCTACTTGGGATAACTGCCAACAACTCCTAGGGACTTTCTTTATGACAGAGAAATAAGAGAAAAACCTCCAAGAAACTAAAAAAAAAATCCTCGGACCTGATTGGCGACCAACACAACTTCCCAACATAATCAAAGCCAGCTTACCCTTAAACCAAACCAACTGGAACCTCAACACCTTTGAAGATAAAGAGCATCTGTCCAATTATTGCCTGGCTCTAATAGCGGGTCTCCAAGGGCTACTAGGTGACCAACTAATTTGGCCATGGTAAGAGAAATTATTCAAAGGCCTGATGAATCTCGCTCTTTGTTTCTAGAAAGAATTATGGAGGCATATAAGAGATATACTCCTTTCGATCCTCAGGCAGCGGATCAAAATTCATCTGTAACGATGGCCTTAATTGGGCAAGCTGCCATGGATATTAAAAAAAATTAAAAGAGAGATTTAGTCAGAGAAGCCGAGAAAATATACTATAAGAGAGAAACAGGGAGAAAGAAAGGGAGCAAAGGAAGGATGAGAGAAGCAAAAGACAGACTAAGGGATTGACCAAGATCCTGGTCACAACAAGAAAGAGGCCAGAAATTAAGACGTAAGGTGACAGGAAGGGATACCTGGGGCCATGCCAGAGGCCACCCCTGGCCTCAGATCAATGTGCCTACTGTAAAAAAAAAAGATACTGGGCCAAAGAGTGCCCTATAAAGAGACAGCCACGCCAGCCAGCCATTCTGACTCTGGAGCATGACTAAAAAAGTTGGGGCTCAGATCACTTCCCCTAGCTCAGGGTAACTTTTGAAGTGTAGCGGACACCAGTAAACTTTGAAATGAAAACAGGAGCAGTATACTCAGCCCTTAAGGCCACATTGGGCCCTCTATCAAATAAAAGGTCTGTAGTTCAAAGAACTAATGGCAGTAAATATCGGGCTTAGACTACTAAGAGGACCATGGACCTTGGGAAAGGAAAAATCTATCACTCCTTCCTAGTAATCCAGGAATGCCTGGACCCATTGATGGGCAGAGATCTGCTCACCAAGCTCTTGGCCTAAATAACTTTTAACCCTGAAGGCCCCCAAATGAAATTTCTAAATTCTTCAGTAAAAACTCCTATAGTCACGGCTTTAACTATATTAGTAGAAGATGAACATCCACTCTTCACACCCCCTAAGACTGATCAAACAGGCAAGCTACACCAGAAATGGATAACAGATTACGCAGATGCCTGGGCAAAAACTGCTGGGTTAGGCCTGGCCGTGAAACAACCTCCAATAACAGTGGAGTTAAAAACCTCAGCCTCCCCAATCAATGTCAAATAATATCCTCTAAGCAAAAAAAGCTAAAGATGAGATAAGGCCCCATATTCAGAAATATCTGGACTTAGGGCTCCTAAGGCCCTGTCAATTGGCCTGGAACACTCCCCTGCTACTAGAAAAAAAAAGCCAGGAACCGGGGACTATTGTCCTGTTAAAGACCTAAGAGAGATCAACAACAGAGTGCAGGACATTCACCACACGGTACCTAATCCGTACAATCTGCTTAGCACTCTGAACCCTGAGCGGAAATGGTATACTGTTCTGGACTTAAAAGATGCTTTCTTTTGCTTGCCTCTGCATAAAGATAGTCAGTTGCTGTTTGCTTTTGGGTGGGTAGACCCAGAAACCTGAACGTCTGGTCAACTAACTTTGACTAGACTCCCACTGGGGTTCAAAAACTCCCCCACTCTCTTTGATGAAGCCCTCCACAGAGATCTCAGCAATTTCAGAACTATGCACCCCAAATCACCCAGCTTCAATACGTGAATGACCTGCTACTGGCAGCCAACACCAAGGAAAACTGTGAGTCTGGGACCCAAGCACTATTATATGAGCTTGCTCAAATTGGGTATAGAGTTTCGGCCAAAAAAGCCCAAATTTGCTAGCATGAAGTAATCTTCCTGGGCTGTTACCTTAGGGGCAGTAAACGATGGCTCACTGAGCCCAGAAAACAAACCATTGTGTAGATACCACCCCCATCTAACAGGAGACAACTCAGAGAGTTTCTTGGGACTGCTGGCTTTTGCAGGTTATGGATACCTGGGTTTGCGTCTTTAGCTGCTCCTTTATACCCGGTGTTAATGGGAGATGCCCAATTCCAATGGACCCCTGATCACCAGGAAGTTTTTGATAACATCTATGGACACTGACACTGAACGCCTCAACTTCACTGAGCTCAGGCTGCAATTACAGAAAGCCCTACACTACGTTAAAAATGTACACCAACTCACTCACCTTGGTTCAATGAAACTGCAGGCATTCCTGTAGGATTAAGAACAGAGTTTTCCACTAACCGACTCACAGCGAAAGGAAATAACTGAACTGGTAACAAAAGCCTGTCGAGTCCGTCAATTGGTTAATGCTTACCCTTCCAGTTTCCTAGAGGAAAGCACATACGAGGAACCAGAAAACGAAAATTTTGGGAAGTGGACAATAGTGAAATTAAGCCAGCAACGTATGGACTTAAATATCTCCTAGTCTTTGTAGATACATTTTCAGGATGGACTGAAGCCTTACACACAAACACACACACACACACACAAAAACAACCAAACTGCACAAATGGTTTTCAAGAAGATCCTGAAAGATATTTCTCCAAGATACGGTCTGCCTAAGGCAATAGGGTCTGATAATGGACTGGTGTTCATGGCTCAGGTAAGTCAGGTGTTCACTGGGACCCTGTGGATTAATTTTAAGTTACATAATGCTTATATACCCCAGAGCTCAGGACAGGTAGAAAAAATAAATAGAACCATTAAAGGGACCTTAATGAAATTAAGCTTAGAGCCCGGCATAAAAGATTGGATTATGCTCCTGCCTTATGCACTGTTTCATGCGAGAAATACTCCCTCTCTTTCTTTGTGTAACCTCACCCCCTATGAAATTCTCTATGATGCCCATCATCCAGTAAGGAACCTAACCCCAACTCTAAGGCCTAACGATCACTTCCACACCCCCTTGCTTGACAGACTTAAAGTCATTGAAAGAACTCAGCGATACCTGTGGAAACAGCTGGCCACTGCCTACCAACCTTGGGAGGAGGGGACTCTAAGTCAATATCAAGTAAGAGACTTCGTCTACATAAGACAACATCAGGTGTCATCCCTGGAACCCCACTGGAAAGGAACATACCAGGTGCTACTTATAAAACCTAAAGCGGTAAAAGTAGACGGAATCACTTTTTGGATCCATGCCTCTCATCTCAAGCCTTCGCTGTGTCCAGACTCTTGTTGGAAACTGGAAAAGCCTGCTAACCATTTCAAATTGCGTATTCGCTATGTGGATAAGACTATAGACTCTCCCCTTGGCCACCAGTAGTTCTAACCCTCATCATTCCATTCAGCAGCAATGGCTGATCACAAATCCTACTAGACAAGAAGTATGGTCTATCTCGCATACAGCCCCCTTAGAGACCTGGTGGCCATCTATCCACCCAGACATTTGTCAGCTCGGTATAGGTCTTTCCTATTGAGATATCCCTGCTGAAGAGGATCCCACTAAAATTCCATTAAATCTCTTCTGTACCATAGATAATGGAAACAAACATTATGGATGCAGGGACACGCAAGACAGATTCAGGTTGGCTAGCCTAGATTACTATGTTTGCCTAGCGGACTATCAAAGGCACAAACAGCCACGGCTGTGTCGGGGAGAAGCCGACTTCTTGTGTAAGTCAAGTGAATGTGAGCATACAGGGGCTGCCTGGTGGAACCCAAACTCCTCATCAAATTCAGTACACAGCATTGGCCATATTACCAATTAGACAACCAAAAACTATGGCCCCCAGAGGGTTCTCTAGATCCTCAAATTCTGCGTGACATTTTTAACTTTGGCAAGTTCTCAAAAGGGGGAAATTTCCCTATGTGGAATCCTTTTCCCTCCTTTGCTCACATCCTGTACTATGCTTCTCCAATAGTTCCTCACCCTCAGCCTTCTGCTCTAGACTCTCTGCTATCACTCCCATCTTAGCAACCTGATTTCTCCTCTCCAATTACTAAATCAAAAACCCAAACCTCCGCTGGTTCTCAGAACATTGCCCCCTTGCTGAGGTAGCAGGTACCAAGGTACCCCTTCACCCACTCACTCCTCTCTTTTCCTGTCAGTGCCTGCACTAGGTCCCAGAAAGTCCTCTAGCAAGCTAACCCAAAGCTCAAACCAGCTGATAAGAGGCCTCAGACCCCTATACAAGATGTAATGAAAATGGCCTTTAAAGTTGCTTTGTCATCACTGAAAACAGGTTTCTAAGAATTTAAAGTCCCCCAAAGGCTTTTTGGAATATTTACTCCCATCTTCCCCTCTGCTCTACCTGTTCTACTGCTCAAGTTTTGTTCTAGGAAAATCCCAAACCCCTTTCCCATTTTTCTTTTACATCTCTCTTTCCTCATTCTTAGATCCACGGAGCTGCTCTCAGCCTCGACTACCCCGTCTTCCCCCTCTGTACTAGGTCCATAGAAATGTCTTAAATGACCTTCTCCAGAAGTCTTCACCAAGGCTTACTTTAGGTCTTTCAGCAAAAGAGTCCCTCTGAAAGAGTTCAATGTACATAAACTTGCACTTTTCGTGTTGCCCTGTTCTACTTGACCACTGGCTGGAAAAATCACCACCTGTAAGCTAGACACCTCCTTACCAGTTTTTCACAAAATATGTGAACAAGGCCTCTGGCCTTGAGCTGGGGCTTCACCGAGATGGCTACATTTCTAAGATAAAAATGTTAGAAACTGGGTTCCATGGTGACAGCTGGCAGGGAGAAAAAAAAGAGACAAAAAAGCTCTCCCCTTCCAAGGTGTCCTTGAAAAGTTAACTTGCCCAGAACAGAGGAAAAAAAACAGAAACAAAAACTAATTTTTGTGAATTTCTGCAGACTGTGAACTTCTGAGCCCCTTCCCTTACATGTTGGGTACAAACTCTAAAACTACCAAAACTTGGGTTTCAGGGGATTAATTGATTACAAAAGAAGCAATGCCCTCTAAATCTGGATGCAACCAAATAAGAATGTTTTCCTCACTTTGGTGCTATCTTAGGTGCATTTTCTTGTCCATCCATAAAACAGTATAATTCTATACACTTTAATATTATTTATGTTTTCATAAAATGGTCAATAGATGTGATTAATTATGTAATGATGTAGATGTTTTTCAGAGTGCTCTATCATAACCCAGGTTCATTTAAAGTTCAAATAGGGGGGCATACAACCCGGTTCCACCGGGAACCTGTATCCCTCACTTTAGCCATCCTATTAGGAATAATAATTGCTGAAGGCGTGGGCACAGGAAGAACTGCCCTAGTCCATGAGACACAACAAAGACACAATTAGAAGCAGAAATAGACCAAAGCTTAAAGACATTAAAAACCGACATCACAGCTTTACAGGAATTTTAACCTCTCTCTCTCTCTGAAGTTGTTTTATAGAGCAGGAGAGTGTTGGACCTCCTCTTCATGAGAGAAAGGTGCCTTTTTGCTTGCATTGAGGGAAGAATGTTGTTTTTATGCCGACAATACTGGAGTTGTAAAAGAATCAATGAGTAAATTAAGAAAACGACTTGAAGAGCGTCAAAGAGAGACAGAGGCCCCAGAAGGAAGGTTTGAGTCTTTGTTCACATAGTCAACCTGGTTAACTACGCTTTTATCTGCCAGGGCCGTTCCATTAATAATCCTCATATTATTGCTAACGGTAGGACCCTGTTTGCTCAACCGTGTAGTTTCCTTTCTAAACCAAATCGAACATGTTATTAAACCTAACCATACACTGTTCTCTCAATCTAATTTTACAGAAAAGTGGGGACAGAGTTGGTCTTAAAATACAGGAATATAGAGGATCTTCCACCTGCTGAGAAACTCAAGGGCCCATGCAGAAATGATCCCTGGAGAAGATGTAGGCAACTATGAAGGACCTGAGAGAGCAGAAGTCTTCCATGGCAAACAACCTGCTCAGGATGAAGGGATGTGTCTGAATCAGCCACTCTCTTCTTAATGTATAGAAGATGGACCAAAGCAGGCATGTGTTGAGCTGCTCCTGCATGCCTATGGTTGACATACCACTCTAACTGGTGAAAGTGTCACAGGAAGTAGGGGCAGCCTCCTTCTCATGGGAACCTTGGAAGCAACTGTTAGGACAAAGTTGTTGCCAAGGCAGTGACCTCATTCAGTTGCTAGAGGAAGTGACCTCACCTAACTTCCTTGGTGATGGAACTCTCTGAACTTGGAATCCAGGAATCCAGGCACCAAGAGCCAGTCCCAGTCCCAGTCCCAGTGGTCAAACTTATTTTGATTTACCAAGGACAGACTCAGTCTTTCTTGGAACCTACTGATGTGAGGATGGCCAAATGCAAGTAAAGCTATGAATAGGGGCCTTTCCTGAGAAAGCAGGCAGTGGCTCACCGCTGGCTCCTGACAACTTCACAGAGTTGGCCAAGGAGACCAGATTTGAGACAGAACAGGCCATTTCCAGAGAACATAGTATGGCCAACCAGTCAGAGGACACTCCGGATAGTCACAGACCTACATGGGGGAAGGAGGTGCCTTTGTGGTGTGGGTGTGGGTTTGTGGTTTTGTCTCATGTTCTGAGAATAGGTATGAAAGGCGGTTTGTTTTGTTTGGAGTGAACTGTTTCTAGTAAGTCGTTTGACAAGGTGAGTGTTTCTATGTCTATGTATCCCACTATGTCCGTGGTTGTAGACATTAGAAAAGAGAATGCATCAATGAATATGTCCTATCTAGTAGAAAGCTTCCCAGCATTCATCCTGCCCTATTTATGAATGGACTGCAGCTTGCCTTATTGATGTGAAACACCTGCTATCTACCTAAGTTCCTGTTTTCTTCCTGAATTCTCGCCACTCTCCAGAATAGGCTCATGGTTTTGTGTTTAAGATATGTACAACCTTGAAGCTCTGTGACATGACCATGTACTGAATAGCTGAAGGGAATGGCGAGCATCTAAGAAAACTCAGATATCAGTTTGACCAAGAAAGTCTCAGTGAAGAAACCCTGCTTGGGGCCTTTTGTTTACCAATTCTTCTGTTGCCCTGAATGTCAGGAAGGTCTTTTCCTCAGTCCACCACTTTGTGAAGCCTGAAGAAAACAGTTTTCAAATGGAAATGAATGGGCATTACCTGTGGCTCTTTGCTTAATTGCTTTGGAAAGGATGTGTCTGAATCAGCCTATTTGCCTTGTGTGAGGGTGTGGCTTAGATTCTCAGCTCCTGATGGATCTAAAGAAAGATCCCATGTGTACATCCAAAACCAAAATGGCCAAAAGAGCAGTCCTTGTGGATGAAGTCTCTCGCCTCTTCTGTAACTTTCCTGACCTCCATCAAGCCAGAATAGGGATCCTTTGGGTCAAATGAGTTCTTCAAAGCCCTGCAGAGGCTAGCCCATAGTTTCTTGGGTTTTCTCAAGACTCCAATTCACATAAGGAATCCAAACTCCACAGTCAGTTGGCCTCAAATTGAAAAAGCAAAGCAGTATTAATGGGAGGCCTATTTGATCTCTCCTGGTTCACAAGAAGGGTGTCCAGGCCACCCTGACTTTAGGCAAATTAGGTGCAAGAGAGCTTATTTTGGACACGGTCTTGGGCTGTGCCCCTCATGGAAAACTTTTGGCAGAGGTCATTATGAGTGTCTATATGGAAAAAGATGAGCGCCACATTGGAGTGTTTTGTTTTAAATTGTGGTCATTTGGGTGGCGGTTGGAAGAGATGACTTGGTCCACATGTTCTTGAACTCTGGTGTGATTCCCTTAGAAACTGAGTTCTCAAACTGACCTCAGAGAAGTATTGCCATGAATAGTGATGAGATTTTATGAAGCCAGAAATGAGTGTCGCCCTTGGAAACTAAGTTCTAGGCCCAGGATGGCTTTCCACAGAGCACTAGGCCTCTCAGCCAGGATACCACATGATTTTATTCTGAAAGATTTGGCACTCATAGTTTAGAGTCAAAACTCATATGGACCTCACATTGTAGACCTCAATGGGCATAATATCATGTGATCTTTTGGCCACTTTTTGGGAATCCTTACCTATGAGTGTTCTCCAGAACTTTCATTGAAATGAGCTTCCTAACCATTTAATGGTTCCTGAAAGAATTGAAACTCACAGTGCCTCCAACTTCATCCTTGAAAAATGGCTAGAAAAATACCATAAAATTTTTGAAATTCCCATCACCAGGTGGCACTGGAGAACCATTGGATGTCCTGTTACTGATCATGAATATACCAGACAGTGCCTTGATTGACTGGGTTTCATGTAAATGGTGTAGAACAGAGATGCCAGTAAGTTGGACTCTGTTGAGTAGTTGTACTAGAGCAGTGGTGGGCAGGTATGTGATAAAACATCTGTGGTGGGGCCATGTGGATCTTCCATTGGCTTCAAAATGGCTTGTGACTGACATGGTGCAGCCAACAGAACCTTCCATGTAAAGGCAACTTGTTATATGGAGAGTTTTCAGGACATTGTTCAGAATCAGGTTGCTATGGTCAAGGGGGCAAGCTATGTGGGATAGAATCCTGGTTCTTGTATCCTCCTGCAGAACCTGACCCACCACACATGACAGAACTCCCTCTTGCACTGAGACCCAATTGAACTCCTTGTATTTCGTGAAGCAAATGCCAAACTCCCAGTGCAGCAGGAAGAAACAAAACGAAAATTGAGGATGACCATAAGGCTTCAAAGTGCACATGGAAAGACATTTAGCCCCCAGTGGCCACAGTTTACCTAAAAAGAGAATTTAGCACTGCTGCCTCATGTTCATTGGGAAATAAGAAAGCATGTCCTCCAGGTCTCATAGATGCAGACCAAGCTTTTATGGTCTCACTAGAAAGGAAGCTAAAGCTCCTGACAACAACATATTTTTCAAGTGCCCAACCTCACAGGCAGTTTCTCAAGAAGTGTCTATGCCAGCAGACCTCCATGTTTGTGGAGGGTTTACCCTGTCCCTTACCTTTGGAAACTCCTCTGCCACTTCCAAGGTGTGGGCTCCTGAGCATATTCCATTCCAGATATTTGTTCACAGATTTTCTAAATCTTCTCCTCTAATTGTGTCTTACTTGGGGCGAAGGTATTGTCAAGGCATTGTTCTGGATGAGAGTGGGAAGATTTTTGTGTAGCACATATTTACATACACATTGGATTCATTTTTCAATTTTCCATTTGAAATACTGAATCCTTGACACTAACCTATACCCTACTAGATTCTGACAGCTAATTCTAATATAATGGAGAAAAATAACCCAAACAGAATAGAAATAAGCACTTCAGAGGAGCCATGGTGTATAGTTGGTCTTCCCTTTTGCATGATATAGGGTAGGAGTTATAAATCTTGTCAATTTTTTGTTGAAAGAGTTCTGCATGTGTTTTTAAAGTTAACACATATGTGAATTCCTGTCTCCCTTTTTCTGTAGCCAATTCAGCACATGTATTTTTATATGAACATATAGAATCCTACCTGGTATCACACCTATATTCTTGAGAGGTGGCTAACTTGGCAGAGACAGAGTGTGAGAAGAAATCACTCCTCCTAAATGCTTTTGGAACTGATAATTCAAATTATGAGTGAGCTTCTTAGTTGAAAAACATTATACATAAATCCATGTTCAGTAAAATTAATATTTTTGGATCTGTGGATGATATATATTTCATGATGAATTTTAATTGGCATATATATTGCTACTTTTTAATGTCTCTGTGTGTGTTTTGTATATATATATATATATATATATATATATATATATATATACTCTCTAGATTTTTCAAAATATGAAATATATGTGTCTTATTATACACTCCCTAAATTCATTCTTGTTCATGTATGTGGTTTTATATTCAAATTTTCATAAGATTATTTTCAGAAATATTCATCCACCTGAAATACATATTTGTTTTATAGTATTGAAAACTCACTTCAGTAAATGGTGCAAACAAATCCTTATATTTTTACAGTAACTGACCCACTTTAACATCAATGCAAGTAGATTCCTATGGGACATGATGTGTATTTTGACGTTCATTTTTATACAACACTGTACATTACTATTTCTTCAGTTTTTGTACATCATAGAATATACATTTCATCCACAACTTCATAAATTTAAAGAAATTTGTAACACATTCTATCACTTCCTGCTTCAGAACATTTGTATTCCTCTTTGTTTTTGACTGGTCATTTCATGAGACTTCTTTCCAAACACATTATTTTCGATTTCCATAATCAATTTTGAAGCAAAATTCACACACTCTTTATGATGAACCACACCCGTAATATTTCCATTGGATGTATAAATGGTTGGAATGAATGTATGTATATCAACATATGATTCCCTGTGTATATTCAGATATCAATTTATTCCAATTTCTAAAGTTCGAACCAGTTATATTATTTATTCGCACTATGGTCTATTCATGCATTATCTCTATATTCATACACACATGGTACACCTATATGTACCCCCAATACTAATTTATACCTCTTCAAAATATTGCTCCAAGAAATGGTGGTAGAAATACTCATGTCACCTGATCTACATATACATTTTATCACAGTAATATTCTGGCCACAAAATGCAAAGTCACACTTACGATTGTACAAAAGCCTAAATGGAATGTGAGTATGGATTATGAAAATCACCCATGTCCAGGTTGCCTAATGCTCTCAAATGTCAATCCTATTGGTGACTACATATTTGTTTCTTCCTAAGATTATATATTCAATCTCAAGCCTGTTGAAAATATCTATTGCTATCACTCATTTTGTACTTTGCCTGATTTCCTTATGTCTCTATTGATATCTGCTTTCCTACATATTTTCCCCAGTTCATCATTGTGACTGACTCTTCACATGTGCTGACATTTACATTTTTGTGTGTACCTGAAACCCTATTGCTAAAGAACTTTTTGTCCAAATCCTATACTCACACGTTTTTCTAATCTTACCAACTATCTTCGTAATCTTACCAACTCTCCCTTTTTGAATGGATGTTCTCCTCAACATTCAATCATCTAAGGTACAAGATCCTATGCCATTGTGTATAGATTTATCTGAGACATCTGGGCAGAACATAATTCAAAGCTAACTATTCCAATCAAGGACCCAATGACCTTCTGGGCTTTAAATCTTACTGAGATTTCTGTTTTCATACATATATTTCACCTCTATAATCTTATAAATATCGCAGGTTCCCAATACCATTATTCATCCAGCAGAATGATCCTAACCCAAATCAAAAATGTTATTAACCCTAACCATACACGATTCCCTCAATCTACCTTTATAGAAGAGCAGGGATAGAGTTGGTCTTACAATACAGGAATGTAGGAGATCTTCAACCTGCAGAGAATCTCAAAGGTCCATGCAGAAATGATCCCTGGAGAAGATATAGGCAGCTATGAAGAACCTGAGAGAGCAAAAGTCATCTTCCATGACAAACAACCAGGTAAGGATGAAGGGATGTGTCTGAAGCAGTCTCTCTCTTCTTAATCTAGAGAAGATGGACCAAACCAGGCCTGTGTAGAGAGCTGTTCCCGGGTGCCTATGGTTGATATTCCATTTTAACTTGTAAAAGTGTCATAGGAAGTAGGGGCACGCTCCATTTCATGGACCCTTGGATGCAACTGTTAGGACAAAGTGGTTGCCAAGGCAGTGACCTCATTCAGTTCTAGAGGAAGTGACCTACGTCACTTTCTTGTTGATGTACCACTCTGAACTTTGGATCCAGGGAGACAGGCACCCTGAGGCAGGCCCAGTCCCAGTCCCAGTGGTCTCACATGTTTGGATTAACCAAGGACAGAGTCAGTCTTTCTTGGCAAATACTGAATTGAAGATGGACAAATGCCAGGAAAGCTCTGAAGAGTGGCTTTTTTTTTTTTTTGATAAAGCAGGAAGTGGCTCACCGTTGGCTCCTGACAACATCACAGTGTTGGCCAAGGAGACTAGATCTGACATACAACAGCCCATTTCAGGGGAACATAGTATGGCCCACCAGTCAGAGGATGCTCTGGATAGTCACAGACCTACTTGGGGAAATAAGGTGCCTTTGTGGGTGTGTTTGTGTGTAGGTGATTTTGTCTCATGTTTTAAGAATATGTAGGAAAGTCGGTTTGTTTAATTTGGAGTGGCCTGTTTCTAGTAAGTCCTTTGAGAAGGTGAGTGTTTCTGTGTATCCCACTGTGTCCGTGGTTGTAGACAATAGAAAAGAGAATGCATCAAAGCATGTGTCCTGTCTAGTAGAAATCTTTGCAGCATTCATCTTGTCCAATTTATGAATGGACTGCAGCTTACCTTATAGATGGGCAACACCTACTACCTTTCTACATTCCTGATTTCTTCCTGAATTCTGGCCACTCTCCCATAGGCTCATGGTTTTGTGTTCAAGATATGTATCTCCTCCACAATCTGGGACATGGCCATGTACTGGATAGCTGAAGGGAATGGTGAGTATCTCAGAAAACTCAGATATCAGTGTGACCAGGAAAGTCTCAGTGGAGAAACTCTGCTTTGGGAATTTGCTTTCCTATTGTTCTGTTGCCCTGAATGTAAGGAAGGTCTTTGCCTAAGGCCACACATTTCGAAAGCCTGAAAAAATCAGTTTTCAAATGGAAATAAATGGGCATCACCTGAGGATCTTTGCTTAATTGCTTTGCAAAGGGATATGTCTGAATCCGCCTCTTAGTGCAGTGTGAGTCCATGGCTCAGATTCTCAGCACCTGATGGATGTAAAGAAAGATCCCATGTGTGCATCCAATTCCAAAATGGCCAAAAGAGCAATCATTGTTGATGAAGTCTCTTGCTTTCCTCTGTAAGGTTCCTGATCTCCATCAAGTCAGAAGAGGGATCCTTTGGGTCAACTGAGTTCTTCAAGCCCTGCAGAGGCTAGCCCATAGGTGCTTGGGTTTTCTCATGACTCCAAATCACATAAAGAAACTATACCTGACAGTCAGTATGCCTCAAATTGGAGAAGCGGAACAGTATTAATGGCAGGCATCTTTGATCAGCCCTGGTTCACAGGAACGGTGTCCAGAAACACTGACTTTAGACAAATGAAGGGCAAGGGAGCTTATTTTGACATTGTCTTGTGCTGTGTGCCTCATGGAAACTTCCAGCCAAGGTTATGATTAGTGTCTATATGAAAGAAGATGAGGGGCATGTGTGAGTGTTTTGGTTTTAATTCTGGTCATTTGTGTGGCGGTTGGAAGAGATGACTGGGTCACCAGGGATTGAACTCTGGTGTGTTTCCCCTTAGAGACTGAGTTCTGAAACTGACCTCAGAGAAGTATTGCCATGAATTGTGTTGGGATTTTAGGAGGCCACGCATGAGAGTCGCCCTTGGAACCTGAGATCTAGGACCAGGGTGGCTTTCCACAAAGAACTGGGAATCTCAGCCTGGATATCACATGATTTTATTCTGAAAGACTTTGCAGCCATAGTAGAGAGTCAAAACACATAGGACCTCACATTGTAGACCTCAATGGTCCTGGCTTCAAGTGACCTTTTGTCCACTTTTTGGAAAGGCTTGCCTGTGAGAGTTCTCCAGAATTTTCTTTGAATTGAGCTTTCTCAACATTTAATGGTTTCTAAATAACTGAAATTCACAGTGCATCCAATGTCATCCTTGAAAAATGGCTAGATAAATACCATGAAATTTTTGAAATTCCCATGACCCGGTGGCACTCAAGAAACATTGGATCTCCTATTGCTTATCATGAGTGTACCAGAGAGTGCCTTGATTGACAGGGTTTTCTGAAAATTGTTTAGAACAGACATGCCAGTAATTTGTAGCCTGCTGAGTAGTGGGCGTAGAGCAGTGGTGGGCAGGTGTGTGATAAAGTATCATGGTGGGTCCATGTGGATCTGCCATTTACTTCCAAATGGCTTGTGACTGACATAGTGCAGACTTCAGACCCTTATATGTAATGGCATCTTTTTATATGGCGAGGTTTCAGGGCAATGTTCAGAATCAGGTTGCTATGAACAAGGGGGCAATCTTTGAGAGATAGAAACCTGGTTTGTGCATTTTCTTGCAGACCATAACCCACCACACGTGACAGAACTCTCTCCAGCACTGTTTCCCAGTTGAACTCCTTGTATTTCGTGAAGCATGTACCAAACTCCAAGTGCAGCAGCAAGAAACACCACGAAAATTGGAGGATGACCAAATGGTTTCACAGTCCACACGGGGAGAAAATAAACCCCCAGGGGCCACAGTTTATCTACAAAGAGAGAATTCAGCACTGCTGCCTCGTGTTCATTGGAAAATAAGAAACTTTGTCCTCCAGGTCACATAGATGCAGACCCAGCTTTGAGGGTATCACTACAAAGGAAGCTTAACTCCTGACAAAAACCTATATATCAGTGCCCAACCTCTGTGGCAGTTTCTCAAAAAGATTTAGGCATGCAGAGCTCCATGCTTGTGGAGTGTGTACCCTGTCCTTACTTTTGAAAACTCCTATACCACCTCCAAGTTTGTGCACTCCTGAGCATTTTCCATTACAGAAATGTAATCACAGATTTTGCAACTTTTCTTCTCTAATTGTGTCTTACTTGGGGCGAAGATAATTTCAAGGCATTGTTCTGGATGAGAGTCGGAAGATTTGTTTTAGCACATATTTGCATACACATTGGATTAATTTTCCTATTTTTCCATTCGCAATTCTGAATCCCTGACACTAACCCATATTCTAATAGACTCCGACTACTAATCCTAATATGATGGAGAAAAATAACCCAAACAGTACGTAAATACATGCAGTTCAGGGTTGGACTTGCCTTTTGCATGATAAAGGGTAGGTATTATGAATCTAGTCAATTTTTAATTGAAATAGTTCTCCATGTGTTTTTAAAGTTAACAAATATGTGAATTACTGTCTCTCATTTTCTGGAGCCTATTCAGCAAATGTATTTTTATATGCACAAATAGAATCCTACATGGTATCAAACGTACATTCTTTTGAGTTACATGACTTGGCAGATACAAATTGTGAGAAGTGATCACTCATCCTAAACGCTGTTAGAACTGAAAATTCAACCTATGGGTGAGCTTCCCAGTGGAACAACATTATACATAAACCCATGTTCAGTAAAATGAATGTTTTTGCATCTTTATGATATATATTTCATGATGAATTTCGATTGGCATATATATTGCTACTTTTTAATTTCTGTGTTTGTGTGTGTGTGTGTGTCCATATTTGTGTATATATCTATATCTATATCTATATCTATATCTATATCTATATATATAATATATATATATATATATATATATATATATATATACTGTCCAGATTTTTAAAAATATGAAAAATATGTGTCTTATATACACTCCCTAAATTCATTCATGTTCATGGATGTGGATTAATAATCAACTTTTCACAAGATTATTCTTAGAAATACTCATACACATGAAATACATAGTTGTTTCCTAGTACTGAGAACTAACTTCAGTGAAAGGTGCATACAAATTCTAATATGTCTGCATTAACTGACCCAGTTTAACATCAATGCATGTTGGTTCCTATGGGACATGATGTGTATTTTGACGTTAATTTTTATTCCACACTGGTACATTACTATTTCTTCAGTTTATGCACATCATAGGATATATATTTCATTCACTAGTTAGCAAATTTATAGGCATTTGTTTCACTTTTAGTCACTTCCTGCTCCAGAACACATGTATTTCTCTATGTTTCTTGACTGGTCTATTCATGAGACTTTTTTTTCCAAATATATTGTTTTCGATTTCCATAATCAATTTTGAAGAAAAACTCACACACCCTTCATGATTAATCATAACCATAAGATAATCATTAGATATATAACTGGTTGGAATTAATGATTGTATATCAATATAACATTTCTTATATATTTTCAGATATCCATTCAATCCATTATTTAAAGTGGATCCAGTTATATTATTTATTCACAGTATGGTCTATTCATGCATTATGTCTATATTAATAGAAGCAGGGTACACCTATTTCTACCCCCATACTAATTTATAAATCTTCAAAATATTGCTCTCAGAAATGGTGGAAGAAATACTCATGTCACCTGATCTACATACACATTTTATCACAGAAATATTCCGGACACAAAAAGGAAAGATCACACAATTGTACCAAAGCCTAAATGGAAAGATAGCATGCATTACTAAAAACATCCATGTGCAGGTTGCCTAATGCTCTCAAATATCAATCCTATTGGTGACTACATATTTGTTTCTTCCTAAGATTATATATTCAACTTCAAACCTGTTGAAAATGTCTAACCCTATCACACACTTTATACTTTGCTTGATTTCCTAATATCTCTATTGATATCTGCTTTCCTACATGTTTTCCCCAGTTCATCATTGTGACTGACTCTTCACATGTGCTGACATTTACATACACTCTCTACCCGAAACCCTATTGCTGAAGAACTCTTGGTCCAAATCCTATACTCACTCTTCTTTCTAAACCTACCAACTTCCTTCCTAATCCTACCGAATATCGGTTTTTGACTGGATGTTCTCTTCAGCATTCAATCATCCAAGGTACAAGGTCCGATGTATATTGATTTACCTGAGACATCTGTGCAGCACATTACTCAAAGTTAGGTATCCCACTCAAGTCCCCAATGACCTTCTGGGCTTCAAATCTTACCTAGATTTCTGCTTTCATACTTATATTTCACATGTATACTCTTGTAAATATCACAGGTTGCCAATACCATTATTCATCCTGCAGAATGATTCGTAACCCAAATCGAACATGTTATTAACCCTAACCATACACTGTTCCCTCAATATAACTAACTTAAGAGCAGCGACAGTGTGGGTCTTACAATATAGGAATGTAGAAGATCTTCCACCTGCTGAGAACCTCAAAGATCCATGAAGAAATGATCCTTGGAGAATATGTAGGCAGCTATGTAGGACCTGAGAGAGCAATAGTCATCTTCCATGGCAAACAACCTGGTCAGGATGAATTGATGTGTCTGAGTCAGCCTCTCTCTTCTTAATGTAGAGAAGATCGACCAAACCAGGCCTCTGTGGAGAGCTGTTCCAGGGTGCCTATGGTTGATATATCATTCTAACTTCTGAATGTGTCACAGGATGTTGGGGCAGCCTCTATCTCATGGGAACCTTGGAAGCAACTGTTAGGACAAAGTGGTTACCAAGGCAGTGACCATATTCAGTTCCTGAAAAAAGTGACCTCACTTCACTTCCTTGGTGATGGAATTCTCTGAATTTGGGATCCAGGAAGCCAGGCACCAAGAGCCAGTCCCACTCCAGACCCAGTGGTCTAACTTGTTTGCTTTTCCCAAAGACATAGTCAGTCTTTCTTGGTACCTGCTGATATGAGGATGGCCAAATGCCAGCAGAGCTCTGAAGAGGGGCCTTTCCTGAGAAAGCAGGTAGTGGCTCAACGCTGGCTCCTTACAACTTCACAGAGTTGGACAAGGAGACCAGATGTGAAACAGGACAGGCCATTTTGGGGGAACATAATATGGCCCACCAGTCAGAAGACACTTCGGATAGTCACAGACCTATTTAGGGGAAGAAAGTGCCTTTGCCGTTGTAGGTGTGAGTTTGTGGTTTTTTCTCATGTTCTGAGAATAGGTAGGAAAGGTGGTTTGTTTGGTTTGGAGTGGACTGTTTCTAGTAAGTCGTTTGACATTGTGAGTGTTTCTATGTCTGTGTATCCCACTGTATCCATGGTTGTAGACATTAGAAAATAGAATGCCTCAACGGATGTGTTGTCTCTAGTTGAAAGCTTCCGCGATTCATACTGCGCAATTGATGAATGGACTGCAGCTTGCCTTATGGATGGGCAACATCTATTATCTTCTAAAGTTCCACTTTTCTTCGTGAATTCTGGCCACTCTCCAGAATAGACTCATGGTTTTGTTTCCCAGATATGTAACACCACAAGGCTCTGTGACATGGCCATGTTCTGGATAGCTGAAGGGAATGAGAGCATCTCAGAAAACTCAGATATCAGTGTGCAGTAAAGTCTCAGTGGAGAAACCCTTCTTTGGGCCATTTGCTTAATTCTATTTCTATTACCCTGAATGTCAGAAAGGTCTTTGCCTCAGGCCACCCCTTTGTGTAGCCTGAAGAACACTGTTTTCATATGGAAATGAATGGACACCACCTGTGGCTCTTTGCTTAATTGCTTTGGAATGGGATGTGTCTGAATCAGCCTCTTGTCCTTGTATGAGGTTGTGGCTTAGATTCTCAACACCTGATGGATTTAAAGTAAGATCCCATGTGCTTTCAAAACTAAAATGTCCAAAAGAGCAGTCATTGTGGATGAATATTTTTGCCTTCTTGTTTTAGGTTCCTGAACTCCATCAAGTGAGAATAGGGATCATTTGGGTCAAATGAGTTCTTGAAATCCGTGCAGAGGCTACCCCATATGTGCTTGGGTTTTCTCATGACTCCAAATCACATAAAGAATTATACCCTACAGCCAGTAGGCTGAAATTGGAGAAGTGGAACACTTTAACAGAAGGAATATTTGATCACTCCTGGTTCACAGGAAGAGTGTCCAGGCCACCATGATTTTAGGCAAATAAGGGGCAAGTGAGCTTATTTTGGACACTACCTTGGGCTCATAGAAACCTCCAGCTAGAGGTTATGAGGAGTGTCTACATGGAAGAAGATGATGGGCCTGTGGGAGTGTTTTAATTTTAATTGTGGTAATTTTTGTGGCGGTTGGAAGGGATGACTGGATCCACCTGGGCTTGAACTCTGGTGTGATTCCCCTTAGAGACTGCATTCTGGAATTGACCTCAGAGAAGTATTGCCATGAATTGTGTTGGGATTTTAGGAGGACACACATAAGACTCACTCTTGGAAACTGAGATCTATGCCCAGGGTGGCTTTCCACAGAGGCCTTGGAATCTCAGCCAGGATATCACTTGATTTTATTATGAAAGACATGGCAGCCATAGATGAGAGTCAAAACACACATGGACCTTACATTGTAGAGGTCAATTGGCCTGGCTTTATGTGACCATTTGGTAATTCTTTGAGAAGACTTGACTGTGAGAGTTCTCTAGAGCTTTCATTGAAATGAACTTTCTCAACACTTAATGGTTCCTGAATGAATTGAGACGCACAGTGCCTCTAACTTCATTTTTGAAAAATTGCTAAATAAATACCATGAAATTTTTGAAATTCCCATGACCAGGTGGAACTGCAGAAAATTTGATGTCCTGTTGCTTATCATGTGTATACCAGACAGTGCCTTGTTTGACTGGGTTTCATGAAAATGATGTAGAACACGAGATGCCAGTAATTTGGAGCCTTCTGAGTAGTGCGCCTAGAACAGTGGTGGGAAGGAGTGTGATAAAACATCATGGAGGGGCTATGTGGATCGGCCATTGGCTTCCAAATGGCTTGTGACTGATATAGTGCAGACATGAGACCCTTATATGTAAAGGCATCCTGTTATATCGAGAGTTTTAAGGGCAATGTTCAGAATAAGGTTGCTATGGTTATTGGGGCAAGCTCTGTGCGATAGAAGCCTGGTTGGTGCATTCTCCTGCAGACCCTGACCCACTACAAGTGACAGAACTCCCTCCAGCACTGTATCCCAGATGAACTTCTTATATTTTGTGAAGCAAATACCAAATTCCCAGTGCAGCAGCAAAAAACACCATGAAAAGTGGAGGATGACCAAATGTCTTCACAGTCCCCACTGGGAGACACTTAGCCTCCAGTGGCTACAGTTTACCTACAAAGAGAGAATTGAGCACTGCTGCCTCATGTTCATTGGAATATAAGAAACCATCTCTTCCCGGTAACATAGATGCAGACCCAGCTTTGATGGTCTCACTACAAAGGAAGCTAAAGCTTATGACAGCAACATATATTTCAGGATCCCAACCTCAGAGGCCATTTCCCAAGAATACTTAGGCCAGCAGAGCTCCTTGTTTGTGGAGTGTTTACCCTTTCCTTTACTTTTGGAAACTCCTCTACCACCTCCAAGGTTGTGAACTCCCGAGCATATTCCATTCCATATATGTATTCCTAGATTTTTACACATTTCTACTCTAATTGTGTCTTACTTGGGGCAAAGGTATTGTCAAGGCATTGCTCTGGATGTGAGTGGGAAGATTTTTGTGTAGCACATATTTACATACACATTGGATTCATTTTCCAATTTTCCATTTGAAATACTTAACCCCTGACACTAACCCGTACCCTACTAGTCTCTGACTAATAATCCTAAAATGATGGTGAAAAATAACCCAAAAAGAATAGAAATACAAGCAGTTCAGAGGAGGCATGGTGTATAGTTGGAATTGCCTTTTGCATTATATAATGTAGGAGTTTTAAATCTAGTCAATTTTTTTGTTGAAATAGTTCTACATGTGTTTTTAAAATTAACAAATATGTGAATCCCTGTCTCCCTTTCTCTGTAGCCTATTCAGCACATGTATTTTTATATGCACATATAGAATCCTACCTGATATCACTTGTACACACATGTGAGGTGGCTGAATTGGCAGATGAAAATTGTGAGAAGAGATCACTCCTCCTAAACCCTGTTGGAACTGAAAATTCAACCTACGGGTGAGCTTCCTAGTTGAATAACATTATACATAAATCCATGTTCAGTAAAATGAATATTTTTCGATCTTTGGATTATATATATTTCATGATGAATTTCGATTGGCATATATATTGCTACTTTTTTTTCTTTTATTGGTTGCTCAAAACATTACAAAGCTCTTGACATATCATATTTCATACATTAAATTCAAGTGGGTTTTGAACTCCAATTTTTACTCCAAATACAGAATGCAGAATCACATCAGTTACACATCCATATTTTTACATAATGTCTTATTAGTTACTGTTGTATTCTGCTACCTTTCCTATGCTCTACTATCCCCCCTCCCCTCTCTTCCCATCTTCTCTTTCTACCCTACCTACTGTCATTCATTTCTCTTATTGTTTATTTTCCCATTACACTCACAACCTCTTATATGTAATTTTTTTGTAACAATAAGGGTCTCCCTCCATTACCATGCAATTTCTCTTTTCCCTCCCTTTCCCTGCCACCTCATGTCTCTGCTTAATGTTAATCTTTTCTTCATGCTCTTCCTCTCTGCTCTGTTCTTAGTTGCTCTCATTATATCAAATAAGTCATTTGGTATTTGTTTTTTTGGGATTGGCTAGCTTCACTAAGCATTATCTGCTCTAGTGCCATGCATTTCCCTGCAAATTCCATGATTTTGTCATTTTTTAGTGCTGCGTAATCCTCCATAGTATATAAAAAAAAACATATTTTTTTATCCATTCATCTATTGAAGGGAATCTGGGTTGGTTCCACAGTGTAGCAATTGTGAATTGTGCTGCTATGAACATCGATGTGGCAGTATCCCTGTAGTACGCTCTTTTAAGGTCTTCAGGGAATAGTCCGAGAAGGGCAATATCTGGTTCAAATGGTGCTTCCATTCCCGGCTTTCCCAGGAATCTCCATACTGCTTTCCAAATTGGCTGCACCAGTTTCAGTCCCATCAGCAATGTACAAGAGTACCCTTTTCCCCACATCGTCGCCAGCACTTGTTGTTGTTTGACTTCATAATGGCTACCAATCTCACTGGATTGAGATGGTATTTTAGGGTGGTTTTGATTTGCATTTCTCTGACTGCAAGAAATGGAGAGCATTTTTTCATGTACTTATTGATTGATTCTATGTCCTCCTCTGAGAAGTGTCTGTTCAGGTCCTTGGCCCATTGGGTTATTTGTTATCTTATTGTCTAATTATTTGAGTTCTTTGTATACTTTGTATACTCTCGATATTAGGGCTCCATCTGAAGGGTGAGGAGTAAAAATTTGTTCCCATGATCTAGGCTCCATATTTACCTCTCTTATTGTTTGTTTTTCTGAGAAAAAAAATTTTCAGTTTAAGTAACTCCCATTTGTTGATTCTTGTTATTAACTCTTGTGCTATGGGTGTCCTATTAAGGAATTTGGAGCCTGACCATACAATATGTAGATCGGAACCAACTTTTTCTTCTATCAAATGCAGAGTCTCTGATTTGAATCTAGCTCCTTGATCCACTTTGAGTTAACTTTTGTGCATGGCGAGAGAAAGGGATTCAGTTTCATTTTGTTGCATGTGGATTTCCAGTTTTCCCAACACGATTGGTTGAAGATGGTATCCTTCCTCAATTGCATGCTTATAGCTCCTTTATCAAATATAAGATAGTTGTAGCTTTTTGGATTAGTCTCTGTGTCCTCCATTCTGTACCATTGGTCCACCCGCCTGTTTTGGTACCAGTACCATGCTGTTTTTGTTATTATTGCTCTGTAATATAGTTTGAAATCTGGTATCGCTATACCGCCTGATTCACACTTCCTGGTTAGAATTGCTTTTGCTATTCTGGGTCGTTTATTTTTCCATATGAATTTCATGATTGGTTTATTTATTTCTACAAAAAATTCCTTTGGGATTTAGATTGGCATTTCATTAAACCTATGGAGAACTTTTTAGTAATATCGCCATTTTGATGATGTTCATTCTGCCTATCCATGAACAGGGTATATTTTTCCATCTTCTAAGATCTTATTCTACTTCTCTTTTTAGGGTTCTGTAGTTTGCATTGTATAAATCTTTCACCTCTTTTGTTAGGTTGATTCCCAAGTATTTAATTTTTTATGAGGATATTGTGAATGCAATGTTTTTCCTCATTTTCTTTTCAGAAGTTTTGTCGCTGATATACAGAAATGCCTTTGATTTATGCATGTTGATTTCATTTCCTGCCACATTGCTGAATTCATTTATTAGTTCTAGTAGTTTTTTCTGTAGACCCTTTTGGGTCTTCTATGTATAGAATCATGTCATCTTTAAATAGTGATAATTTAAGTTCTTTTTTTCCTATTTTTATGTCTTTAATGTCTTTCATCTTTCTAATTGCTCTGGCCAGTTTTTCGAGAACTATATTGAATAGAAGTGGTGATAGAGGACATCCCTGTCTTGTTCCAGATTTTAGAAAGAATGCCTTCAATTTTTCTCCATTCAGAATGATGCTAGCCTGAGGCTTAACATAGATAGCTTTTACAATGTCGAGGTATGTTCCTGTTATCCCTAGTTTTTCTAATGTTTTGAACATAAAGGAATGCTCTACTTTGTCTAATGGTTTTTCTGCATCTATCAAGATGATCTTATGGTTCTTATTTTTAAGTCTAGTGATGTTGTGAATAACATTTATTGATTTCCATATATTGAACCCTCCTTGCATCCCAGGGATGAATCCTAGTTGATCATGGTGCACAATTTTTTTGATGTGCCTTTGTATCCAAACCACCAGAATTTTAATGAAAATTTTTGCATCTAGGTTCATCAGAGATATTGATCTGTAGTTTTCTTTCATTGAGGTGTCTTTGTCTGGTTTCAGAATCAGGGTGATGTTGGCCTCATAGAATGAACTTGGCAGAGCTCCCTGTTTTTCTATTTCCTGAATAACTTGAAAAGTATTGGTATTAAATCTTCTTTAAAGGTTTTGTAAAACTCCGCTGTATACCCATCCGGTCCTGGGCTTTTCTTGGTTGGTAGTCGTTTGATTGCTTCTTCTATTTCATCGATTGATATTGGTCTGTTTAAATTGTGTGTATCCTCCTGACTCCGTCTAGGCAAATCATATGACTTAACAAATCTATCGATGTCTTCACTATTTTCTATTTTATTGGAATATAGGTTTTCAAAATAATTTCTAATTGTCTTTCGTATTTATGTAGCTTCTGTTGTGATATTGCCTTTTTCATCCCGTATGTTAGTAATTTGAGTTCTCTCTCTTCTTCTCCTCGTTAGCATGGCTAAGGGTCTGTCCATCTTATTTATTTTTTCGAAGAACCAACTTTTAGTTTTGTTAATTTTTTAATAGTTTCTTTTGTTTCAATTTCGTGATTTACGCTCTGATTTTAATTATTTCTTGCCTTCTGCTACATTTGCTGTTGTTTTGCTCTTCCTTTTCTAGGGCTTTGAGATGAAGTGAGAGCTCATTTATTTGTTGTTTTTGTTTTTGTTTTTTTTCTTTTTTTGAGGAATGACCTCCAGGCGATGAATTTGCCTCTTGAATCTTGTTTCATTGTGTCCCATTAAATCTGATATGTTGTGTCTGTATTTTCATTTATCTCTAAGAATTTTTTGATTTCCTCTTTTATGTCTTCTGTAACCCATTGATCATTCAGTATTATATTGTTCATTTTCCATGTGATGTAGGATTTTTCCTTCCTTCTTTTACCATTGGTTTCCAGTTTCATTCCATTGTGATCAGAAAAAAATTCATGGTATTATCTCCACCCCTTTATATTTACTGAGTGTTGCCCTACGGCATAATATATGGTCTATTTTTGAGAAGGATCCATGTGCTGGTGAGAAAAAAGTATATCCACTTGATGATGGTTGATATATTCTATATATGTCAGTTAAGTCTAGGGTATTGATTGTGATATTGAATTCTATATTTTTTTTATTCAACTTTTGTTTGGAGGATCTGTCCAATGGTGAGAGAGGTGAGTTGAAGTCTCCCATAATTATTGTGTTGTGGTCTATTTGATTCTTGAAATTGAGGAGAATTTGTTTTATATATGTCGCAGCACCATTATTTTCTGAGTAAATATTGATAATTGTTATGTTTTGTTGGTGAATGGTTTCTTTTAACAGTATATAATGTCCTTCCTTATCCCTTTTGATTAAATTAGTCTTGAAGTCGATTTTATTCCGTATGAGGATGGCCACCCCTGCTTGCTTACAAGGACCGTGTGCATGGTATAAATTTTCCCAACCTTTCACCTTCAGCCTGTGTATGTCTTTTCCATTCAGATGTGTCTCCTGGAAGCAACATATTGTTGGATTTGTTTTTTTTAATCCACGTTACAAGCCTATGTCACTTTATTGGAGAGTTTAAGCCATTAATGATTAGAGTTACTATTGATATATGGTTTGTATTGCCACCCGTCTTTGATTATTTATCTTTTTTTAAAAATTTAGTTTGTTTATCCATGATTAGCTTTTCCCCCTCCCTCTGTCATTACTGAGGCAATTCCCACTGATGGTTTTCGTTGTTGATATTCATTTTTTCCTCGTGTAGTGTTTTCCTTAAGATGCTTTGCAATGCTGGTTTTCTGGCTGCAAATTCTTTTAGCTTTTGTTTATCACAAAATATTTTTATTTAGTTGTCTTACCTGAAACTTAATTTTTCTGAATACAGATTTCTTGGTTGTCATCCATTGTTTTTAAGTGTTTGAAATACGTTGTTCCAGGATCTTCTCACTTTCAGCGTCTGTGATGAAAAATCTGTTAACATTTTTGGTTTACCCCTGATTGTAATCTGCCTCCTTTCTCTTGTAGCTTTTAATATTTTCTCTTTGTTTTGTACATTGGATATCTTCATAACAATGTTTCTTGGCATTGGTCTACTGTGATTTTTTGTGCTCGGTGTGTTGTAAGCATCTACATTTTTTTTTATCCGTTTCCATTTTTATTTCTGGAAAGTTTTCTGTAATTATTTCATTCAGCAGGTTACTCATTCCCTTGGTTTGAATCTCTGTACCTTACTCTATCCAGATGACTCATAAGTTTTTTTTTTATGATATCCCATATCTCTTGGATGTTTTTCTCATGACTTTTTACCAGCATTTCTTTGTTGGCTAGACTTTTTCAAGATGATATATTTTGTCTTCATTATCTGACATTCTGTCTTCTACTGGCTCCACTCTGTTAGTGATACTCTCAATTGAGTTTTTAATTTGGTTTACCATTTCCTTCATTTCTAGAATTATTGTTTGATTTTTTATAATCTCTATCTCCTAATAAAGATGCTTAATTTCTTTTTATATCTGTTTATGTAATTCATTTTCAATGTGTTCTTTCACTGTTTGGTTTTGATGTCTCGTATCCTCTTTAAGGTTCCATTCCATCTGTCTAAGGTATTCCTTGAGTTCTTTATATGACCATTTTTCTGATGATTCCTTCTGAATATTTAGGCTGTCCATTGTTGTTTGTACTCCTTTTCTTCCTTGTTTGTTTATGCTGCTCATGTTACTTCTTGTTTTGTTTGACTGCTGAGTTACTGCTTACTCTTATAAATTTATTTGATGCTTCGGAGGAAAGATATTAGAAGGGAAGGGAAGAAGTCACTAAAGAGAATGAGAGTAGGCAGGTAGAATTCAAGGAAGGGGGAATAAGAAAATTGAAAAGAAATGAAAAGACAAAAGAAAAATAGAAAATAAATAAAGAAAAAAATTTAAATAATAATTATAATTAAAAGATGAAAATTAAAATTTAAAATAATATTAATAATAATAATGATAAAATATAAAAAATAAAAACATTAAAAAAAGTTAAAGAACAACAACAACAAAAATGAAAATGAAAGAAATAGAAAAAATATAAATTAAAAAAATAATAATAATAAATGCAGTCATAGAGTTCAATTAACTTCTCTTTCAGTAGGTGGAGCTGTGTGCACTGGGCCAAGCTTCTCCTCTGAATAAGTGGGAACCAATCACTGTGCAGCAGCTCTTCCTCCCAGACTTGGCGGATCTCCAATCCTGAGTGCCTAGGGCCTTCTCTTGTGCTTCCTCAAGCCATGCCTTGCTCACCTGTGACGCTCACCACAATAGTGGTTACAAGCCAGAACTCTACTCCTGGCAGCCCTGTTTTCATGAATGCCTGGGCACACTCTCCCTGTTTGCCTCCCTCAGACCCTAGTTTTGTAGAGCTTGGGGCTGAGGACCCCCAGTGAATTTTCTTGCCCTCTGGGAGCCATGCCCCCGGTACGTGGTGTAAGAGACCTCAATTGTCAGCACTTGTGGGATCAGGAGCCGGGAATTCCACGCGCTTGTCCCGAGCCAATCCTGATTCCCTAGGTCTGGCTATCGTGCTCACGGGAGAGCTGGGAGAGGCCCTTAAGGCTGAGCTGGGAGGGGCCCTTAAGGTTTCCCCGCTGTGTTGAGAGAGATGGCTAGGGGATTACACACCTGTCACGCTGGTTTTAATGAAGTTATCTCCTCTGCCCGTGACGTCATTTCTATGCTATGGTGGTATCCCATGCAAATGGTGACCGTTTGTTCCCTTTGCAAGGTAACCAACGCAACGGGTGGGTCCTGACTGTCTCTCCCAAGCGCTGTTTCAATCTGTGGCCACTGCTTTTGAAGGCTTGGTTGGATTTTACCTCTGAAAGTTCAGAAGGGCCGAACAGTTATTTCAGTGGGATCTTAGTGCTGAGTCATGAGAACCAGGCACACCGGAGGTTGAATGCAGCCCATCCAGGCTCGGTGTGTGTTCTGAGGGGCCCAGAATGTTCGCCCCAGATCCACATCAGGTCAACATTGCCTACTGATTCTGAGCAAACAGCATTTAGACAGTTTACGACTCCCTATGCCCGCTCAGCTGAAGAGGTCAGAGACTTGATTTTTCCATGCCTGCCTTCATGATGGATCTCCTGTATTGCTAATTTTTATATCTGTGCATGTGAGTGTGTATGTATGAGAGTGTATATATATATATACACTCCAGATTTTTTAAAATATGAAATATATGTGTCTTATTATACACTCCCTAAATTCATTCATATTAATATATGTGTATTTATAATCAACTGTCCACAAGATTATTCTCAGAAATAATCATCCACCTGAAATACATATTTGTTTTCTAGTACTGAAAACTAAATTCAGTGAAAGGTGCAAACAAAACCTAATATTTCTACAGTTACTGAGCTAGTTTAACATCAATGCAAGTATATTCTTAGGGGACATGATGTGTATTTTGACTTTCATTTTTATTCAACACTGGTACATTACTACTCCTTCAGTTAATGCACATCATAGGAGATATATTTCGTTCACAAGTTAGAAAATTTATAGGCATTTGTTTCACGATCAATCACTTCCTGATTCAGAACACATGATTCTTCTATGTTTCTTGACTGGTCTTTTCATGAGACTTCTTTCCAAACACATTATTTTCGTTTAACATCATCACTTATAAAGCAAAACTCAAACACCCTTCATGATAAACCATAATCCTAATATTACCATTAGATATATAACTGGTTGGAATGAATGATTATATATCAATATAAGATTTCTTATATATTTTCAGATTTCAATTCAATCCATTATTTAAAGTGGAACCAGTTACATTATTTATTCATATTATCATCTATTCATGCATTATCTCTATATTCATAGACACAGGGTACACCTCTTTGTACCCCTAATACTAATGTATATGTCTTCAAAATATTGCTCCCAGACATAGTGAAAGAAATACTCATGTTACATGATCTACATATACACTTTACCACAGTAATATTCTGAACAAAAAAAATGTAAAGGTCACACTTATGATTGTACCAAAGCCTAAAAGGAAAGTGAACATGGATAACTAATAACATCCGTGTCCAGGTTGCCTAATGCTCTCAAATGTAAATCCCATTGGTGACAACATATTTGTTTTTACCTATGATTATATATTCAAACTCAACCCTGTTGAAAATGTCTAATCCTATCACTCATTTATACTTTGCCTGATTTCGTTATGTCGCTATTGATACTTGCTTTTCTACATAATTTCCCCAGTTCATTATTGTGAATGACTCTTCACATGTACTGACATTTACATTCACTCTCTAAACGAAACCCTATTGCTAAATAAGCTTTTTATTCCAAATCATATTCTCACTCTTCTTCCTAAACCTACCGACTATCTTTCTAATCCTACCGACTATCACTTTTTGACTGGATGTTCTCTTCTACATTCAATCATCCAAGGTACACGGTCCTATGCCATTGTATATTGATTTAACTGAGACAATTGTACAGAACGTAATTCAACACTATGTATCCCAATAAAGGGCCCAATGCCCTTCTGGGCTTCAAATCTTTCTTAGATTTCCGTTTTCATACATATATTTCACTTATATATTCTTATAAATATCGCAGGTACCCAATCCCTTTATTCATCCTGCAGAATGATTCCTAACCCAAATCGAACATATAATTAACCCTAACCATACACTAACTTTACCGAAGAGCAGGGACAGAGTTGGTATTAAAATACAGGAATGTAGGGTATCTTCACCTGCTGAGAACCTCAAATGTTCATTTAGAAATGATCCCTGGTGAAGATGAAGGCAGCTATGAAAGACCTCAGAAAGCAAAAGTCATCTTCCATGGCAATCATCCTGGTCGGGTTGAAGGGTTGTTTCTGAATCATTCTCTCTCTTCTTAATGTATACAAGATGGACCAAACCAGTTCTGTGTGGAGAGCTGTTCCGGGGTGCTTATGATTGATATGACATTCTAACTTGTGAAAGTGTTACAGGAAAACTGGGGCAGCCTCCACCTCATGGGACTTTTGGAAGCAACTGTTAGGGCAAAGTGCTTGTCAAGGCAGTGACATAATTCAGATCCTGAAGAAAGTGACCTCACCTCACTTCCTTGGTGATAAAACTCTCTGAACTTGGGATCCAGGAAGCCAGGCACTCAGAGACAGTCCCTGCCCCAGTCCCAGTGGTCTCACATGTTTGGATTTACCAAGGACAGAGTCAGTCTTTCTTGGAACCTACAGATGTGAGGATGACGAAATGCCAGGAAACCTTTGAAGAGGGGCTTTTCCTGAGAAAGCAGGTAGTGTCTCACCACTGGCTCTTGACAACTTCACAGAGTTGGCCATGCAGACCAGAACTGAGACAGGAGAGGTCATTTTGGGGAAACATAGTATTGCCCACCAGTCAGAGGACACTCCGGAGAGTCACAGACCTACTTGGGGGAAGGAGGTGCCTTTGTGGGTGTGGGTGTGATTTTGTGGTTTTGGCTCATGTTCTCAGAATAGGTAAGAAAGGCGGTTTGTTTGGTTTAGAGTGGACTATTTTTAGTAAGTCCTTTGACAATGCGAGTGTCTGTGTATCCCACTGTGTTCATGATTGTAGACATTAGAAGAGAGAATGGATCAATGGATGTTTCCTGTCTACTAGAAAGCTTGCCAGCATTCATTGTGCCAAATATATGAGTGGACTCAGGCTTGCCTTATAGATGGGCAACACCTACTAGCTTCATAATTTCCTGTTTTCTCCTTCAATTCTGGCAACACTCCAGAATAGTATCATGGTTTTGTGTCCAAGATATGTACCACCTCCAATATCTGTGACATGGCCATGTACTAGATAGTTGAAGGGAATGGCTAGCATCTCAGAAATCTCAGATATCAATTGACCAGGAAAGTCTCAGTGGAGAAACCCTGCTTTGGTCCTTTTGATTACCTATTGTTCTGTTGCCCTGAATGTCAGGAAGATCTTTGCCTCAAGCCACCACTTTGTGAAGCCTGAAGAAAACAGTTTTCAAATGTAAATAAATGGGCATCACCTGTGGATCCATGCTTAATTGCTATGAAAAGGGATATGTCTGAATCAGTCTCTTGGCCCTGTGTGAGGCTGTGGCTTAGATTCTCAGCACCTGATGGATCTAAAGATAGATCCCATGCATGCATCCAAAACCAAAATGGCAAAAAGATCAGATATTGTTGATTAACTCTCTTGCCTTCCTCTGGTAGGTTCCTGAAATTCATCAAGTGAGAACAGGGATCCTTTGGGTCAAATAAGTTCTTCAAAACCCAGCAGAGGCTAGCCCATAGATGCTTGTTTTTTCTCATGACTCCAATTCACTTAAAGAATCTAAACCTCAAAGTCAGTAGTCCTCAAGTTGGAGAAGCCAAACAGTATTAAAGGAAGGCCTATTTGATCACTCCTGGTTTACAGGAAGGGTGTCCACGCCACCCTGACTTTAGGCAAATGAGGTGCAGGAAGCTTATTTTGGACACTGACGTGGGCTGCTCCCCTCATGGAAACCTCCAGCCACAGGTTATGATGAGTGTCTATATGGAAGAAGATTTGGGCCATGTGGGAGTGTTTTGGTTTTAATTGTGGACATTTGAATGGTGGTTGGAAGAGATGACTGGGTCCACCTGGGCTTGCACTCTGGTGTGATTCCCCTTAGAGACTGAGTTCTGGTACTGATCTCAGAGAAGGATTGCCATGAATTGTGTTGGGATTTTAGATGGCCATGCATGAGAGTTGCCCTTGGAAAGTGACATCTAGGCCCAAGTTGACTTTCCAAAGATCACAGGGAATCTCAGCCAGGATATCACATGGTTTTATTCTTAAAGACTTGGCAGCCATTTTTGAGAGTCAAAACACACATGGACCTCACATTGTAGACCTAAATGGGCCTGGCTTAATCTGACATTTTGGCCACTCTTTGGGAAGCCTTGCCTGTGAGAATTCTCCAGAGTTTTCATTGAAATGAGCTTAGTCACCATTTAATGGTTCCTGAATAAATTGAAACCCACAGTGCCTCCAACTTCTTTCTTGATAATTGGCTAGATAAATACCATAAAAATTTTTGAAATTCCCATGACCGGGTGGCAGGAGAACATTTGGATGTCCTGTTGCTGATCATGAGTATGTAAGAGAGTGCCCTGATTGACTTGGTTTTATGAAAATGGTGTAGAACAGAGATGCCAGTAAGTTGGATCCTGCTGAGTAGTTGTCCTAGAGCAGTGGTTGGCAGGTGGGTGATAAAACATCTGTGGTGGGCCATGTGGATCTGCCATTGGCTTGCAAATTGATTGTGACTGACATTTTGCAGCCAGTAGACTCTTATATGTAAAAGCATATTGTTATATGGAGAGGTTTCAGGGCAATGTTCAAAATCAGGTTGCTATGGTCAATGGGGCAAGCAATGTGGGATAGAAGCCTGGTTGGTGCATTCTCCTGTAGAACCCGACCCACCACAATTGACAGAACTCACTTCAGCACTGTGTCCCTGTTGAACTCTTTGTAATTCATGAAGCAAATTCCAAACTCCCAGTGCAGCAGCAAGAAACACCATGAATAGTGGAGGATGACCAAATGGATTTACAGTGCACACGGGGAGATACTTAGACCCCAGTGGCCACAAGTTACATACAAATAGAAAATTCAGCACTGCTGCCTCATGTTCATTGGAAAATAAGAAACAATGTCATCCATGTCACATAGATGAAGACCCAGCTTTGATGGTGTCACTCCAAATGAAGCTAATGCTCCTGAGAATAGCATATATTTCATTGCCAAACCTTAGAGGCAGTTTCTCCAGATGTCAGGCTGGCAGAACTTCATGTTTGTGGATTGTTTACCCTGTCCATTACTTTTGGAACCTCTTCTACCACCTCCAAATTTGTGAACTCCTGAGCATTTTCCATTCCACATATGTATTCACAGATTTTCTAACTCCTCTCCTCTAATTGTGTCTTATGTGGGGCGAAGGTAATGTCAAGGCATTGTTCTGAATGAGAGTGGGAAGTTTTTTTGTAGCACATATTTGCATACACGTTGGATACATTTTCAAATTTTCCATTCGAAATATTGAATCCCTGACACTAACACATACCCTAATAGACTTTGACTTTTAATGCTAATATTATGGAGAAAAATAACCCAAACAGAATAGAAATACAAGAGGTTCACAGGAGGCATGGTGTATAGTTGGACTTGCCTTTCGTATGATAAATGGTAGGTGTTATAAATCTAGCAAATTTTAATTGAAATAGTTCTCCATGTGTTTTAAAAGTTAACAAATATGTGAATAACTGTCTCCCTTTCTCTGTTGCCTATTCATCACATGTATTTTTATATGCACATATAGAATTCTACCTGGTATCACTCGTACATTTTGTGAGGTGGCTGGCTTGGCAGATACAAATTGTGAGAAGAGATCACTCCTACTTAATGCTGTTGGAACTGAAAATTCAACATACGGGTGAGCTTCTTAGTTGAACGACATAAATCCATGTTCATTAAAATGAATATTTTTGGATCTGTGGATGATATATATTTCATGGTGAATTTCGATTGGCATACATAATGCTACTTTTTAATGTCTCTGTGTGTATGTATATATATATATATATATATATATATATATATATATATATATATATATATATATACATATATATATATTTTTTTCACTCTGCAGATTTTTCAAAATATGAAGTATATTTTTCTTATTATACACTCCCTAAATTCATTCATATTCATGTATGTGGATTTATAAACAACTTTTCAAAAGATTATTCTCAGAAATATTCATCCACTTGAAATACTTATTTGTTTCCTAGTACTGAAAACTAACTTCAGGGGATCATATGATGGCTGCGAAGGGAGTGCATCACCCCCATGTACTGCGTCACTGTGAGGGAGAATGACGAGTTAGAATGGCTAAAACCTATCTCGTTAGGAATTTCCAGCAAAATTGTGGTTCTCCAAAACCAAGTGTATATATTTCCATCTCAGGAGGATCAGCTACGGGGGCTCAAACGCGAGTGATTTGTCCTCACAGAAGGTCATGCAACTTATTCAGGAAATCGCTCCGTGGCTAGAGTCTGTGGCGCGTGCTGGGAAACGAGATAGCAAGGCAAATATACAGCGGTGCAGGTACTGTGGGCTCCTGCCAGGTATGCAATCACTGTGCTCAGTGCTGAATTCTGGGTTTGAGACGGGAAAGCATGCAGTCCAACTCGTTTCTCCACACCCGTCAGACCACAGAGGAACCCAGCGGCCACCATCATGGAGAGGTGACTTCATCATCCGTGTTTTCGACTGATCGCAGCTTATTCAGCTATAGAACAGGTAATTTCAGGATGCCATTCACCTTTGTGTTGCAGACAAATTACTCAGGCTCAGTGCTAAAGAACCCGCAGAAACTGCATCTTGGAGCCTCCTTCTATTAGAACATACAGCGAGCCCAGAGCGGCCGAATTCCGCCTCCAGGAACTGATCTGGCCCAGGGCTAAAGAACCGGCGGAAACTGCTTCTCGGTCCGGGTCTTGCTGAATATCAGTAAATATCAACCGAGCCTTCATAGGCAGTGGCAACAGGATTGAGTTGGGGCTTGTGAATGCCGGTCAGGACTCACCAATTGCTTTAGTCACCCAACAAAGGGAACGAAATGCTGCGTTTTGCATGGGATACCAACATGGCAGAGATCTGATGTCATCAGAAAGCAGCAGAGGAGATAACCTCATTGATACCAGCGGTGACAGAAACAGTTGGTCTCCTGGTAAAGAAAGTGAGTCACAAACACCCGGGTCTCTCTCACTTTGTCATCAAGCCAGAGGGGCAGAGCAGAGCCACCGCCCACGCCCGGAACAGGCCCAGCGACACACCTGCATGGTAGTCACATCACCCCAATTGGAATAGAGGCAGAGCAGAGCCGCCGCCCTTGCCCAGAACAGGCCCAGCGACCCGCAGTCGTGGTAGTCACATCAACCGAATTGGAGTAGTTGCAGAGCAGAGCCTTCTCCCGCACCTAGTACAATCCCAGTGGCCCACCGGCATGGTAGTCAGGTCACCCCAATATTAGTAGGGGAAGAGCAGAGCCTTCGCCCGCACCCAGAACAGGCCCAGCAACCTGCCGGCATGGTAGTCATGACCCCCCAATTGATGTAGGGGCAGAGCAGAGCCATCACCCGCGCCCGCAAGGTAGGCACACCTGCACCTGACTGGCAGAAGAGGCCCATCGCCCTGCTGGCACGGCAGACACTTCACCCCATTTGGAATAGGAGCAGAGCAGATCCATTGCTCGTGCCCGCAAGGCAGGCAGACCTGCGACAAACTGGCGGAACAGGCCCAGCAACACACCTGCATGGTAGTCACGTCACCCCAATTGGAATAGGGGCAGAGCAGAGCCGCCGCCAGCACCTACAAGGTAGGCAGACCTGCGACCGATCGGCAGAACACCCCAGGGGTCCACGGGTAATAGCTGCAGAAGATGGAATGTCAGATAAAGAACTCAGGATATACATGCTTCAGATGATCTGGAGTCTCAAGGAAGACATTAGACAGCAAAATCAGACAATGAAAGATCACTTCGACAATGAATTACATAAACAAATCCAAGAAGCAAAAGATCAGCTATACAGAGAGATAGAGGTTGTAAAAAATAACAAACAGAAATCCTAGAAATGCAGAAAGCAATAAACCAACTAAAAAACTCAATTGAGAAGACTACCAGCAGAGTAGAACACTTAGAAGATAGAACATCAGACAATGAAGACAAAGTATTCCAACTTGAAAAGAACATAGACAGCTCAGCAAGACTGTTAAGAAACCATGAACAGAATATCCAAGAAATACGGGATAACATAAAGAGACCAAACATAAGAGTCATTGGAATACAGGAAGGTATAGAGTTTAAAACCAAAGCAATGAGGAATGTATTCAATGAAATAATACGAGAAAACTTCCCAGACTTGAAGAATCAGACTGACTCCCAAGTCCTAGAAGCCTACAGGACGCCAAATGTGCAAAATCATAAGAGATCCACACCTAGACACATTATAATGAAGATGCCCAACATACACAATAAGGAGAGAATTTTAAATGCTACAAGAGAAAAAAAAGCAGATTACATTTAGGGGTAAAACAATCAGGATAACAGCTGATCTTTCAACACAGACTCTGAAAGCTAGAAAATCCTTGAATAACATTTTTCAAACACTGAAAGAAAATGGATTCCAACCAAGAATTGTGTATCCAGTGAAATCAAGCTTCAGGATGGAAGATAAAATTATAACCTTCCATGATAAAAAAAAGTTAAAATAATTAGTAGCTAGAAAACCATCTCTTCAAAACATCCTCGGAAAATATTACAGGAAGAAGAAAGGGAAATAACAATAAAAACCAACAGTGGGATGTAGTACAGTAAAAGTGGGAAATAATCAAAGAAGAAAACAATCCATGTTTAATAACATAAATAAACAAATAGGGCTAGAAGAACAACCATTATCTCAATAATAACTGTAAATGTTAATGCCTTAAACTCACCAATTAAGAGACAGAGGCTAGTAGAATGGATCACAAAACAAGACCCAATAATATGCTGCCTACAGGAGACGCATTTGATAGGAAAAGACATACATAGACTGAAGGGGAAAGGTTGGGAAAAATCATATCACTTATATGGATTTCCGAAACAAGTAGGAGTGTCCATACTCATATCAAATAAAATAGATTTCAAGCCAAAGTTAATCAAAAGGGATAAAGAGGGACACTATATACTGCTCAAGAGAACCATACAGCAACAAGACATAACCATTATAAATATATATATGCCCCAAAACAATGGTGCAGCTATGTCCATCAAACAAACTTTTCTCAAGATCAAGAGTCTAATAGACCACCATACAATAATCATGGGAGACTTCAACACACCTCTCTCACCACTGGACAGGTCTTCCAAACAAAAGTTGAAATAGAAAACTATAGAACTCAATAACACAATTAATAACCTAGACTTAATTGACATATATAGAATATACTCCACAACATCAAGCAGTTACATTTTTCCTCAGCAGCACATGGATCCTTCTCAAAAATAGATCATATATTTTGTCACAGGGCAATTCTTAGACAATATAAAGCAGTAGAGATAATACCATGCATCTTATCTGATCATAATGGAATATAAACTAAAAATCAATGATAAAAGAAGGAAGGAAAAATCATGCATCACTTGTAGAATGAACAACAGGTTACTGAATGAACAATGGGTTATAGAAGACATAAAGGAGGAAATTAAAAAATTCTTAGAGATAAATGAAAACACAGGCACAACATATCAGAATCTATGGGACACATTGAAATCTGTTCTAAGAGGAAAATTCATTGCTTGGATTTCATTCCTTAAAAAAAGAAAAAAACAACAGCAAATAAATGATCTCATACTTCATCTCAGAATCCTAGAAAAAGAAGAGGAAAACAACAGCAAAATAAGTAGAAGGTAAGATTTAATTAAAATCAAAGCTGAAATTAATGAAATCAAAACAAAAGAAACAATTGAAAAAATTGAGGAAACTAAAAGTTGGTTCTTTGAAAAAATAAATAAAATCGACAGACCCTTAGCCATGCTAATGAAAGAAGAAGAGAGAAAACTCAAATTACTAGCATACGGGATGAAAAAGTCAATATCACATGTTAAGGTCTATAAACAAGTCAGCATGGCACCTGGTATTTTGCCAGAGAAATGTTAGGGTCTGTAAACAAGTCTGGATGGCGCCTGGCCAAATGCCATAGGGAGTGGTTTTTGAAGTAACAAAAGCAAGCCATTAAGTGTGGAGATTCCTTATTGGTTGACTGCTGTATCTATTTTATGCTAATTAGATAAGCTTTATAAAATGTATAAATATCGCTTGGATTCTACAATAAACGGCTTCCACTCCTGCTGTATCAATCTACGCAAGTTATTTGTCACCCCCTGGCAATCACAGCAGATATTTCTGAAATACAGAAGATAATAAGAAATTAATTTGATTCGTTATACTCCAATATAATAGAAGATAGTGAAGGCATCGAAAAATTTCTTAAGTCATATGATCTGTCCAGATTGAGTCAGGAGGATATAGACAACCTAGACAGACCAATATCAATTCAGGAAATAGAAGAAACCATCCAAAGATTACCAACTAAGAAAAGACCAGGACAGTGTGGGTATACAGCAGAGTTTTACAAACCCTTAAATATGAACTAATACCAATACTTATCAAGCTATTTCAGGAAATTGAAAAAGAGGGAGATCTTCCAAATTCATTCTACCAGGCCAATATCACCCTAATTTCTACACCAGACATAAACACTTCAAACAAAGAAAACTACAGACCAATATCCCTAAAGAACCTAAATGCAAAAATCCCTAATTAAATTCTGGCGAATCAGATACAAAAACATATTAAAAAAATTGTGCACCATCATCAAGTAGGATTTATCCGTGGAATGCAAGGCTTGTTCAATATACGAAAATCAATAAATGTTATTCACCACATCAATAGACTTAAAAATAAGAACCATATGATCATCTCGATAGATGCACAAAAAGCATTCGACAAAGTACAGCATCCCTTTATCTTCAAAACTCTAGAAAAACTAGGAATAACAGGAACATACCTCAATATTGTAAAAGCAATCTATGCTAAGCCTCAAGCTAGCATCATTCTGAATCTAGAAAAATTGAAGGCATTCCCTCTAAAATCTGGAACAAGAATGGGATGCCCTCTCTCACCACTTCTGTTCAATACAGTTCTCGAAACACTGGCCAGAGCAATTAGACAGACGAAAGAAATTAAAGGCATAAAAATAGGAAAAGAAGAACTTAAATTATTACTATTGCAGAAGACATGATTCTATACCTAGCAGACCCAAAAGGGTCTACAAAGAAACTAATAGAGCTAATAAATGAATTCAGCAAAGTGGCAGGATATAAAATCAACACACATAAATCAAAGGCATTCCTCTATATCAGCGACAAATCCTCTGAAATGGAAATGAGAACAACCACTCCATTCACAATATCCTAAAAAAAAAAAAAAAGATGGGAATCAACCTAACAAAAGAGGTGAAAGTCTTATATAATGAAAACTACAGAACCCTAAAGAGAGAAATATAAGAAAATCTTAGAAGATGTAAAAATATATCCTGTTCATGGATAGGCAGAACTAACATCATCAAAATGGCGATATTACCAAAATTTCTCTATAGGTTTAATGCAATGCCAATCAAAATCCCAAAGGCATTTCTTGTAGAAATAAAGAAAGCAATCATGAAATACATATGGAAAAATAAAAGTCCCAGAATAGCAAAAACAATGCTAGGCAGGAAGTGTGAATCAGGCGGTAGAGCGATACCAGACTTCAAACTATACTACAGAGCAATAGTAACAACAATAGCATGGTACTGGTACCAATATAGGCCGGTGGACCAATGGTACAGAATAGAGGACACAGAAACCAAACCACAAAACTACAACTATCTTATATTTGATAAAGGGGCTAAAAGCATGCAATGGAGGAAGGATAGCATCTTCAACAAATGGTGTTTGGAAAACTGGAAATCCATATGTAACAAATTGAAACTGAATCCCTTTCTCTTGCCATGCACAAAAGTTAACTCAAAATGGATCAATGAGCTTGATATCAAATCAGAGACACAGTGTCTGATAGAAGAAAAATTTGCTTACGATGTGCATACTGTGGGGTCGGGCTCCAAATTCCTCAATAGGACACCCATAGCACAAGAGTTAATAACTAGAATCAACAAATGGGACATAAACTAAAAAGTTTTTTCGCAGCAAAAGAAGCAATAAGAGAGGTAAATAGGGAGCCTACATCCTGGGAAGAAATCTTTACTCCTCACACTTCAGATAGAGCCCTAATATCCAGAGTATACAAAAAACTCAAAAAATTAGACAATAAGATAACAAATAACCCAATCAACAAATGGGCTGAGGACCTCAACAGACACTTATCAGATGAGGACTTACAATCAATCAACAAGTACATGAAAAAATGCTCACCATCTCCAGCAGTCAGAGAAATGCAAATCAAAACCACCCTAAGATACCATCTCACTCCACTAAGATTGGCAGACATTATGAAGTCAAACAACAACAAGTTCTGGCAAGGATGTGGGGAAAGAGGTATACTTGTACATTGCTGGTGGGACTGCAAATTGGTGCAGCCAATTTGGAAAGCAGTATGGAGATTTCTTGGAAAGCTGGGAATGGAACCACCATTTGACCCAGCTATTCCCCTACTCAGTCTATTCACTAAAGACCTAAAAAGAGCATGCTACAGGGACACTGCTACATCGATGTTCAAAGCAGAACAATTCACAACAGGAAGACTGTGAAACCAACTTAGATGCCCTTCAATGAAAGAATGGAGAAAATACTGTGGCATTTATACACAATGGAGTATTACTCTGCATTGAAAAATGAAAAAAATAATAGAATTTGGAGGGAAATGGATGGCATTAGAGCAGATTATGCTAAGTTAAGCTACCCAATCCTTAAAAAACTAATGCCAAATGTCATCTTTGATATACGGAGAGTAACTAAGAACAGAGGAGAGACAAAGAGCATGACAAGATGATTAACATTAAACCGGGATGAGAGGTGGAAAGGAATGGGAGAGAGAAGGAAAATTGCATGGAATTGGAAGGAGACCCTCAGGGTTATATAAAATTACATACAAGAGAAAGTGAGGGGAAAGGGAAAAATAATACAAGGGGGACAAATTTATTACAGTAGAGGGGGTAGAGAGAGAAGAGGGGAGGGGCGGGGAGGGGAGGGGGCATAGTAGAGGATAGGAAAGGCAGCAGAATTCAATAGACACTAGTATGGCAATATGTGAATCAATAGATGTGTAAATGATGTGATTCTGTAATCTGTACATGTGGTAAAAATGGGAGTTCATAATGCACTTGAATCAAAGTGTGAAATATGATATAACAACAACTATGTAATGTTTTGAACAATTATAAATAAAAATGAAAAAAAATAAAACTAACTGTGGTGAATAGTGCATGAAATCCTAATATTTCTACAGTAACTGAACCAGTTTAACATCAATGCAAGTAGATTCCTATGGGACATGATGTGTACTTTGACCTTCATTTTTATTCAACACTGGTACATTACTATTTCATCAGTTTATGCACATCACAGGATATATATTTCATCCACAATTTAGCAAAGTTATAGGCATTTGTTTCACTTTCAATCAATTCCTGCTTTGAACACATGGATTCCTCCATATTTCTTGACTGGTCTTTTCATGAGACTTCCTTCCAAACACATTATTTTCGATTTCCATAAACACTTTTGAAACAAAACTCACACACACTTCATGATAAACAATAACCCTAAGATTACCATTATATGTGTAACTGGTTGGAGTGAATGATTGTATGTCAATATATGATTTCCTATATATTTTAAGATATCAATTCAATCCATTATTTAAAGTGAAAAAAGTTATATTATTTATTCACACTAAGGTCTATTCATGCATTATCTCTATATCCGTAGACAAAGGGTACACCACTTGGTACCCACAATACTAATTTATGTGTTCTCAAATATTGCTCCCAGAAATGGTGGAAGAAATGCACATATCATATGATCTACATATATATTTGATCACAATAATTTTCTGGGCACAAAATGCAAAGGTCACACTTATGATTGTACCAAATCCTAAATGGAAAGTGAACATGGCTTACTAAAAACATCCATATCCAGGTTGCCTAATGCTTTCAAATGTCATTCCTATTGGTGACTACATATTTGTTTCTTCCTAAGATTATGTACTCAATCTCAACCCTGTTGAAAATGTCTAATCCTATCACTCACTATATAATTGCCTCATTTCATAATGTCTCTATTGATATTTTCCTTCCTACATATTTTCCCCAGTTAATCATTGTGACTGACTCTTCACATGTGCTGACATTTACATTCACTCTATAACCGAAACCCTATTGCTACAGAAATTTTTGTCCAAATTTTATACTCACTCTTTTTTATAAACCTACCGACTATCTTCCTAATCCCACCGACTATCTCAATTTGAGTGGATGTTCTCTTCTAAAATCAAACATCCAAAGTATAAGGTCCTATGCCATTGATTATCAATTTATCTGAGACATCTGTGTAGAACGTAATTAAAAGCTAAGTATCCCAATCAAGGGCCTAATGCCCTTCTGGGCTTCAAATCTTACCAACATTTCTGTTTTCATACTTATATTTCACCTCTATAATCTTATAAATATCGCAGGTTCCCAATACTATTAATCATCCTGCAGGATGATTCGTAATCCAAATCGAACATGTTAATAACCCTAACCATACACTCTTCCCTCAATCTAACTTTACAGAAGAGCAGCGAGAGAGTTCATCTTACAATACAGGAATGTAGGGGATCTGCCTCCTGCTGAGAACCTCAAAGGTCCATGCAGATTTGATCCCTGGAGAAGATTAGGCAGCTATGAAGGACCTGAGAGAGCAAAAGTCATCTTCCATCGCAAACAACCTTTCCAGAATGAAGGGTTTTGTCTGAATAAGCCTCTCTTCTTAATGTAGAGAAGATGGACCATACCAGGCATGTGTGGAGAGCTGTTCCTGGGTGCCTATGGTTGATATACGATTCTAACATATGAAAGTGTCACAGGAAGTAAGGGCTGCCTCCATCTCATAGGACTATTGGAAGCTACTGTTAGGACAAAGTGGTTGCCAAGGCAGTGACCTCATTAAATTCCTGAAGGAAGTAATCTCACCTCACTTCCTTGGTGATGAAACTCTCTGAACTTGGGATCCGGGAAGCCAGGCACACAGAGCCAGTCCCATTCCCAGTCCCAGTGGTCTCACTTGTTTGGATTTAATAAGGACAGAGTCAGTCTTTCTTGGTACCTACTGATGTGAGGATGGACAAATGTCAGGAAAGCTCTGAAGAGAGACCTTTCCTGAGAAAGCAGGTAGTGGCTCACAGCTGGCTAGTGACAACTTCACAGATTGGGCCAATGAGACTATATCTGACACAGGACAGGCGATTTCATCAGAACATAGTATGGCCCACCTGTCAGAGGACACTCCTGATAGTCACAGACCTACTTGGGGGAAGGAGCTGCCTTTGTGTGTGTGGGTGTGGGTTTGAGGTTTTGTCTCATGTTCTGAGAATAGGTAGGAAAGGCGGTTTGTTTGTTTTGGAGTGAACTGTTTCTGGTAAGTCGTTTGACAAGGCTAGTGTCTCTTTGTCTGTGTATCCCACTGTGTCCGTGGTTTTAGACATTAGAAAAGAGAATGAATCATTGTATGTGTCCTGACTAGTAGAAAGCTTCCCAAGATTCATCTTGCCCAATTTATGAATGGACTGTGGCTTGACTTATGGGTGGGCAACTCCTACAATCTTGCTAAGGTCCTGTTTTCTTCCTGAATTCTGGCCAATTTCCAGAATAGGCTCAGGGATTTGTGTCCAAAATATGTACCACCTCCAAGCTCTGAGACTTGGCCATGTACTGGATTGCTGAAAGGAATGGGAGCATCTAAGAAAACTCAGATATGAGTGTGACCAGAAAATTCTAATGGAGAAACCCTGCTTTGGGCCTTTTTCTTACCAATTGTTCTGTTGCCCTGAATGTCAGAACGTCTTTGCCTCAGGCCACACCTTTGTAGAGTCAAAAGAAATAGTTTTCAAATAGAAATAAATGGGCATCACCTGTGGCTCTTTGCTTAATTGCTTTGGAAAGGGATGTGTCTGAATCAGCTTTTTGGCCCTGTGTGAGGCTGTGGCTTAGATTCTTAGCACCTGATGGATCTAAAGAAAGATCCCATGTGTGCATCCAAAACCAAAATGGACAAAAGAGCATTCATTTTGGATGAAGTCTCTCGCATTCCTCTGTAAGGTTCCTGACCTTCATCAAGTGAGAATAGTGATCATTTGGTTTAAATGTGTTCCTCAAAACCCTGCAGAGGATAGCCCATAAGTGCTTGATTTTTCTCATGACTCCAAATCACATAAAGACTCTAAACCCCACAGTCAGTAGGCCTCAAATTGGAGAAGCAGTGCCATCTTAATGGCCGGCCAATTTGATCACTCCTGGTTCACTATAAGGATGTCCAGGCCACCCTGATTTTAGGCAAATGAGGGGCAAGGGTGGTTATTTTGGACACTGTCTTGGGCAGCACCCCTCATGGAAACCTCCAGCCAGAGGTTATGATGAGTGGGTATATAGAAAAGATGAGTGACATGTGGGAGTGTTTTGGATTTAATTGTGGATATTTGTGTGGCAGTTGGAAGACATAACTGGGTCTACCTGGGCTTGAACTTTGGTGTGATTCCCCTTAGAGACTGAGTTCAGAAACTGACCTCAGAAAAGTATTGCCATGTATTGTGTTGGGATTAAAGAGGCCATGTATGAGAGTCACCCTTGGAAACTGAGATCTAGCCCCAGAGTGGCTTTGCACAGAGCACTGGGAATCTCAGCCAAGGTATCACATGATTTCATTCGAAAGACTTGGCAGCCATATTTGAGAGTCAAAACACACATGGAACTCACATTGTAGACCTCAATGGGCCTGGCTTAATGTGACCTTTTGTCCACTCTTTGAGAAGCCTTGCCTGTGAGGGTTCTTCAGAGCTTTCATTGAAATAATCTTCCTCACCATTTAATGGTTCCTGAAAAAATTGAAACCCACAGTGCTTCCAACTTCATCCTTGTAAAATGTCTAGATAAATACCATGAAATTTTTGAAATTCCCATGACTAGGTTGCACTAGAGAACCTTTGGATGTCCTGCTGCTGATCATGGATGTACCTGACAGTGCCTTGCTTGACTGGGTTTTATGAAAATGGTGTACAACAGAGGTCCCAGTAAGTTTCAGGCTCCTAAGAAGTGGGCCTAGAGTTGTGGTGGGCAGGAGTGTGATAAAACTTCTGTGTTGGAGCAATTTGGATCTTCCATTGGCTTAAAAATGGCTTGTGGCTTACATGGTGCATCCAGCAGACCCTTATAAGTAAAGGCATCTTGTTATATGGAGAGGATTCAGGGCAATGCTCAGAATCAGGTTGCTATGGACAAGGATGCAATGGGGCAAGGTTTGAGGGATAGAAGATTGGTTGGTGCATTTTCCTGCAGACCCTGACCCACCACACATGACAGAACTTCCTCCAGCACTGTGTCCCAGTTGAACTCCTTCGATTTTATGAAGCAAATACCAAACTACCAGTGCAGCAGCAAAAACCCCACAAAAAGTGTAGGAGGGCCAAATGGCTTCACAGTTCAACGGGGAGACACTTAGACCCCAGAGGCCACAGTTTACCTAAAAATAAAAATATCAGCACTGCTGCCTCATGTTCATTGAAACATCAGAAACAATGTCCTCCAGGTCTCATAGATGCAGACCCAGCTTTGATGGTCTCACTACAAAGGAAGCCAAATCTCCTGACAACAACATATATTTAAGTGCCCTATCTCAAGGCAGTTTCTCAAAAAGTTTTTAGGCCAGCAGAGCTCCATGTTTGTGGAGTGTTTACCCTGTCCCTTGCTTTTGGAAACTCCTCTAACACCTCCAAGGTTGTGAACTCCTGAGCATTTTCCATTCCAGATATGTGTTCACTGATTTTCTAACTCTTCTCCTCTAATTGTGTCTTACTTGGGGTGAAGGTAATGTCAAGGCATTGTTCTGGATGAGAGTGGGAGGATATTTGTGCAGCATATATATGCATACAAATTGGATTCATTTTCCAATTTTCATTTTGAAATATTGAATCCCTGACACTAACCCATACCTACTAGACTCAAACAACTCATCCTAATATGATAGAGAAAAATAACCCAAACCTATAGAAATACAAGCAGTTCATTGGAGGCATGTTGTATAGTTGGACTTGCCTTTTGCATTATATAAGGTAAAAGTTATAAATTTAGTCAATTTTTAATCGAAGAAGTTCTCCATAAGTTTTTAAACTTAAAAAATACGAGAATTCTTGTTTCCCTTTCTCTTTATCCTATTCACACTTGTTTATTTATATGCATATATAGAATCCTACCAGGTATCACACGTAGATTTTGAGGTGGCTGACTTGGCATATACAAACTGTGAGAAGAGTTCACACCTCCTAAACGCTGTTGGAAATGAAAATTCAACCTATAGGGGAGCTTCCTAGTAGAAGAACATTATACATAAATTCATGTTCAGTATAATAAATATTTTTGCATCTGTGGGTGATATATATTTACTGATGAATTTCTATTGAAATTTATATTGCTTCTTTTAAATGTCTGTCAGTGTTTTGTGTGTTTGTGTGTGTGTGTGTGTGTGTGTGTAATATATCTGTACACTCTGCAGATTTTTCAAAATATGAAATATATGTGTCTAATGTAAACTCTCTAAATTCATTCATGTTCATGTATGTGGATTTATAATCAACTTTTCACAAGATTATAATCAGAAATATTCATCCACCTGAAATACATATTTATTTCCTAGTACTGAAAACTAACTTCAGTGAATGGTGCATACAAATCCTAATTATTCTACAGTAACTGACCCAGTCTAACATCAATGCAAGTAGATTCCTATGGGACATGATATGTAATTTGACGTTCATATGTACTCAACACTGGTACATTATTATTTCTTCAGTTTTTGCACATTTTAAGTTATACACTTCATCCACAAGTTCACAAATTTACAGGCATTTGTTTCAACTTTAATCACTTCTTGCTTCAGAACACATGTATTGTCAGGGTTTCTTGACTGGTCTTTTCATGAGACTTCTTTCCAAACACATTATTTTTGATTTCCATAATCACTTTTGAAGCAAAACTCACACACTCTTCATGATAAACCAAACAATAATATTTCCATTAGATATATAACTGGTTGGATGAATGATTGTATATCAATATACGATTTCCTGTAATTTCTCAGATATCAATTCAATTCATTATATAAAGTTCAAAAAAGTTATATTATTTATTCACAGTATGGTCTATTCATGCTTTTTCTCTATTTTCATAGTAACAGGGTACACCTCTTTGTACCCCCAATTCTAATTTTAAATCTTCAATATATTGCTCCCAGAAATGGTGAAGGAAATACTCATGTCACCTCATTATCACAGTAATATTCTGGACAAAAAATGGAAAGGTCACACTTATGATTGTACCAAAGCCTAAATGGAAAGTGAACATGGATTACTAAAAACATCCATGTCCAGGTTGTCTAATGCTGTCAATTGTGAATCCTATTGGTGACTACATATTTGTTTTTTCCTAATTTATATATTGAAACTCAACCCTGTTGAAAATGTCTAATTCTATCCCTCACTTTATACTTTGCCTGATTTCGTAATGTTTCCATTGATATCTGCTTTTCTACACATTTTCCCCAGTTCATCATAGTGACTGACTCTTCATATGTGCTGATATTTACATTCACTCTATAACCGAAAGTCTATTGCTAAAGAACTTTTGGTCCAAATCCTATACTCACTCTTCTTCCTAAACCTACTGACTATCTTCCTAATCCTACTGAATATCCCTTTTTGACTGGATGTTCTCTTCTAAATTCAATCATCCAATGTACAAGGTCCTATGCCATTGTATATCGAATTATCTGAGACATCTTTGCAGAACATAATACAAAGCTAAGTATCCCAATCAAGGGCAAAACCCTTCTGGGCTTCAAATCATAACTAGGTTTCTCTTTTCATAATTATATTTCACCTCTATATTCTTGTAAATATTGCAGGTTCCCAATACCATTATTAATCGCACAGAATCATTCGTAACCCAAATCAAACCTGTTTTTAACCCCAAGTATACACTGTTCCCTCAATCATTTTACAGAAGAGCAGGGACAGAGTGGTTCTTACAATACAGGAAAGTTGGAGACCTTCCTCCTGATGAGAACCTCAAATATCCATGCACAAATGATACCTGGAGAAGTTGTAGGCAGGTATGAAGCACCTAAGAGAGAAAAAGTCATCTTCCATGGCAAACAACCTGGTCAGGATGAAGGGATGTGTCTGAATCTGCCTCTCTATTCTTATTGTAGAGAAGGTGGACCAAACCAGGCCTGAGTGGAGAGCTGTTCCCAGGTGCCAATGGTTGATATACATTCTACCTAATAAAAGTGTCAAAGGAAGTAGGGGCAACCTCCATCTTATGTTACCCTTGGAAGCAACTGTTAGGACAAAGTGGTTGCCAAGGCAGTGACCTCATTCAGTTTCAAAGAATGTGACATCCCTCATTTCCTTGGTGATGGAAATCTCTGAACTTGGTATCCAAGAAGGCAGGCACCCAGAGGCAGTCCCAGTCCCAGTCCCAGTGGGCTCACTTGGTTGGATTTACCAAGGACAGAGTCAGTTTTCTTGGTACCTAATGATGTGAGGATGGCCAAATGCCAGGAGAGCTCTTAAGATGGACCTTTCCTGAGAAAACAGGTAGTGGCTAACCACTTTTTCCTAACATCTTTACAGAGTTGGTCAAGGAAACAAGATCTGAGAGAAGACAGGCCATTTCGGGGGAACATAGTATGGCCCACCAGTCAGAGGACACTCCGGATAGTCACAGACCTACTTGGCGGAAGGAGGTGCCTTTGTGGGAGTGGGTGTGGGTTTGTTGTTTTGTCTCATGTTCTGAGAATAGATAGGAAAGGCGGTTTGTTTGGTTTTAAGTGGACAGTTTCTAGTAAGTCATTTGACACGGCGAGTGTTTCTGTTTCTGTGTATCCCACTGTGTCCGTTGTTGTAGACATTAGAAAAGAGAATGCATTAATGGATGTGTCCTGTCTAGTATAAAACTTCCCATAATTCATCCTGCCCAATATATGAATGGACTGCAGCTTGTCTTATCGATGTGCAACACCTGCTATCTTTCTAAGTTGTTGTTTTCTTCCTGAATTCTGGCCACTCTCCAGAATAGGCTCATGGATTTGTGTCCAAAATATGTACCACCTCCAAGCTCTGTGACATGGCCATGTACTGGATAGCTGAAGAGAATGGCGAGCATCTCAGAAAACTCAGATATAAGTGTGACCAGGAAAGTCTCAGTGCAGAAACCCCGCTTTGGGCCTTTTGCTTACTTATTGTTGTGTTGCACTGAATGTCAGGAAGGTCTTTGCCTCAGGCCACCCCTTTGAGACGCCTGAAGAAAACAGTTTTCAAATGGAAATGATTGGGCCTCACCTGTGGCTCTTTGCTTAATTGCTTTGGAAAGGGATGTGTCTTTATCAGCCTCTTGGACCTGTGTGGGGCTGTGACTTAGGTTCTCAGCACCTGATGGATCTTAAGAATGATCTCATGTGAGCTTCCAAAACCAAAATAGCATAAAATATCATTCATTGTGGATGAAATCTCTTGCCTTCCTCTGTTAGGTTCCTGCACTCCATCAAATGAGAATAGGAATTCTTTGGGTCAAATTAGTTCTTCAAAGCCCTGCAGAGGTGCTTGTGTTTTCGCATGACTCTAAATCACCTAAAGAATCGATACCTAAAATCAGTATGCCTCAAATTTGAGAAACACAGAAGTATTAAAGGCAGGCTTATTTGTTCACTCCTGGTTCACAGAAACGGTGTCCAGGCTACCCAGACTTTAGGCAAATGAGGGGCAAAGGAGCTGATTTTGGACACTGTCTTGGGCTGCACCCCTCATGGATACCTCCAGCCAGAAGTTAAGATGATTGACTATATGGAATAAGATGAGGGCCATGTGGGAGTGTTTTGGTTTTAATGTTGGTCATTTGTGTGGCATTGGAATAAATGATTGGGTCCACGTGGGCTTGAACTCTGGTGTGATTCCCCTTAGAGACTGGGTTTTGGAAGTGAACTCAGGGAACCATTGCCATGAATTTTGTTGGGATTTTAAGAGGTCAAGCATGAAAGTCACTCTTGGAAACTGAGACCTAGACCCAGGGTGTATTTCCACAGAGGTCTGGGAATCTCAGCAAGGATATTACATTATTTTATTCTTAAAGAAATGGCAGACATAGTTGAGAGTCAAAACACACATGGAAATCACATTGTTGACCTCAATGGGCCTGGCCTAATGTGACCTTTTGTCCACTCTTTGAGAAGCCTTGCCTGTGAGAGTTCTCCAGAGATTTCATTGAAATGAGCTTCCTCAACATTTAATGTTTGCTGAATGAATTGAAACCCACAGTGCCTCCAACTTCATGCTTGAAAAATGGCTAGATAAATACCATGAAATTTTTGAAATTCCTATGACCAGGTGGCACTGGAGAAACATTGGATGTCCTGTTGCTGATCATGAGTATACCGGTCAGTGCTTTGATTTACTGAGTTTCATGAAAATGGTGTAGAACAGAGATGCCAGTATGTTGGAGCCTGCTGAGTAGTGGGTCTAGAGCAGTGGTGGGGAGGTGTTTGATAAAACATCCGTGGTAGGGCCATGTGGATCTACCATTGGATTCCAATTGGCTTGTAACTGACATGGTGCAGCCAGCAGACCCTTATATGTAAAGGAATCTTGTTATATGGAGAGTTAGCAGAGGAAAATTAAGAATCAGGTTGATATGGACAAGGGGACAATGGGGCAAGCTGTGAGAGATAGAAGCATAGTTGGTGCATTCTCTTGCAGACCCTGACCCACCACACGTGACAGAACTCCCTCCAGCACTGTGTCCCAGTTTAGCTGCTAGTATTTCGTGAAACAAATACCAAACTCACAGTGCAGCAGCAAAAACACCACAAAAAGAGGAGAAGGAACAAATGGCTTCACAGTCCACACGGGGAGACACTTAGTCCCCAGTGGCCTCAGTTTACCTACAAAAAGAGGATTCAGCACTGCTTCATCTTGTTCATTGGAAAATAAGAAACCATGTCCTCCAGGTCACATAGATGCAGACCCAGCTTTGATGGTCTCACTACAAAGGAAGCCAAATCTCCTGAATACAGCATATATTTCAAGTGTGGAAGCTCAGAGGCAGTTTCTCAAAAAGTTTTTAGGCCAGCAGAGCTCCATGTTTGTGGAGTGTTGACCCTGTCCCCTAGTTTTGGAAACTCCTCTACCACGTCCAAGGTTGTGAACTCCTGAGCATTTTCCATTCCAGATATGTATTCACTGATTTTGTAACTCTTCTCCTCTAATTTTGTCTTACTTGAGGTGAAGGTAATGTCAAGGCATTGTTCTGGATGAGAGTGGGAGGATATTTGTGCAGCATATATTTACATACACATTGGATTCATTTTCCAATTTTCCATTCGAAGTACTGAATCCCTGACACTAACCCATACCTAGTAGACTCAGACTATTCATCCTAATATAATGGGGGAAATTAACACAACACAATAGAAATACAAGCACTTCAGAGGAGACATGTTGTATAGTTGGACTCGACATTTGCAATATATAAGGTAGGGGTTATAAATCTAGTCAAATTTTAATTGAAATATTCTCCATGTGTTTTTAAACTTAACAAATATGTGAATTCTTGTTTCCCTCTTCTGTAGCCTCTTCACACGTGTATATTTATATGCATATATAGAATCCTACCAGGTGTCACACGTACATTTTTGTGAGGTGGCAGTCTTGGCATATACAAATTGTGAGAAGTGTTCACTCTTCCTAAATGCTATTGGAAATGAAAATTCAACCTATAAAAGAGCATCCTAGTAGAACAACTTTATACATAAACTCATGTTCAGTAAAATAAATATTTTTGCCTCTGTGGATGATATATATTTACTGATGAATTCAGATTGGCATTTATATTGGTACTATTTAATGTCTGTGTGTGTTGTGTGTGTGTATGTGTTTGTGTGTGTGTGTGTGTATATATATATATATATAAATATATATAGATATAGATATAGATATAGATATAGATAGATAGATAGATAGATATAGGTATAGATATAGATACAGATATACTCTCCAAATTTTTCAAAATATAAAATATATTTGTCTAATATACACTCTCTATATCATTCATGTTCATGTATGTGGATTTGTAACCAACTTTTCACAAGATTATAATCAGAAATATTCATCCACCTGTAATACATATTTGTTTTGTAGTACTGAAAACTAACTTCAGTGAAAGGTGCATACAAATCCTAATTAACAACAGTAACTGACCCAGTCTAACATCAATGCAAGTAGACTCCTATGGGACATGATATGTAATTTGTCATTCATTTGTATTCGACACTGGTACATTATTGTTTCTTCAGTTTTTGAACATCATAGGATATACATTTCATCCACAAGTTCACAAATTAATAGGCATTTGTTTCAACTTTAATCACTTCTTGCTTCAGAACACATGTATTGTCAGGGTTTCTTGACTGGTCTTTTCATGAGACTTCTTTCCAAACACATTATTTTGAATTTCCATAATCATTTTGAATCAAAACTCACACACTCTTCATGATAAACCAAAACACTAATATTTCCATTAGATATATAACTGGTTGGAATGAATGATTGTATATCAATATACGATTTCCTTTAATTTTTCAGATATCAGTTCAATTCATTATTTAAAGTTCAAAAAAGTTATATTATTTATTCACGGTATGGTCTATTCATGCTTTTTCTCTATTTTCATAGTAACAGGGTACACCTCTTTGTAACCACGATTCTAATTTTACATCTTCAATATATTGCTCCCAGAAATGGTGAAGGAAATACTCATGTCACCTCATTATCACAGTAATATTATGGACAAAAAATGGAAAGGTCACACTTATGATTGTACCAAAGCCTAAATGGAAAATGAACATGGATTTCTAAAAACATCCATGTCCAGGTTGCCTAATGCTGTCAAATGTTAATCCTATTGGTGACTACATATTTGTTTTTTCCTAATTTATATTTTCAAACTCAACCCTGTTGAAAATGTCTACTTCTATCACTCACTTTATACTTTGCCTGATTTCGTAATGTTTCTATTGATATCTGCTTTTCTACATATTTTCCCCAGTTCAACATAGTGACTGACTCTTCATATGTGCTGACATTTACATTCACTCTATAACCGAAAGTCAATTGCTAAAGAACTTTTGGTCCAAATCCTATACTCACTCTTCTTCCTAAACCTACCGACTATCTTCCTAATCCTACTGAATATCTCGTTGACTGGATGTTCTCTTCTAAATTCAATCATCCAATGTACAAGGTCCTATACCATTGTATATCGAATTATCTGAGACATCTTTGCAGAACATAATTCAAAGCTAAGTATCCCAATCAAGGGCAAAACCCTTCTGGGCTCCAAATCATACGTAGATTTCTGTTTTCATACTTATATTTCACCTCTATATTCTTGTAAATATTACAGGTTCCAAATACCATTATTCATCGCACAGAATCATTCGTCACCAAATCAAACCTGTTTTTAACACCAAGTATACACTGTTTCCTCAATCATTTTACAGAAGTGCAGGGACAGAGTGGTTCTGACATACAGGAAAGTTGGGGACCTTCCACGTGATGAGAACCTCAAATGTCCATGCAAAAATGATACCTGGAGAAGTTGTAGGCAGTTATGAGGCACCTGAGAGAGCAAAAGTCATCTTTTATGGCAAACAACCTGGTCAGGATGAAGGGATGTGTCTGAATCTGCCTCTCTCTTCTTATTGTAGACAAGGTGGAACAATCCAGGCCTGAGTGGAGAGCTGTTCCCGGGTTCCAATGGTTGATATACATTCTACCTTACGAAAGTGTCACAGGAAGGAGGGGCAACCTCCATCTTATGTTACCCTTGGAAGCAACTGTTAGGACAAAGTGGTTGCCAAGGCAGTGACCTCATTCAGTTCCAAAGAATGTGACATACCTCATTTCCTTGGTGATGGAAATCTCTGAACTTGGTATCCAAGAAGCCAGGCACCCAGAGGCAGTTCCAGTCCCAGGCCCAGTGGGCTCACTTGTTTGGATTTACCAAGGACAGAGTCAGTTTTCTTGGTACCTAATGATGTGAGGATGGCCAAATGCCAGGAGAGCTCACAAAGATAGACCTTTCCTGAGAAAACAGGTAGTGGCTAACCACTTTTTCCTGACACCTTCACAGAGTTGGTCAAGGAAACAAGAACTGAGAGAAGACAGGAGATTTTGGGGGAACATACTATGGCCCACCAGTCAGAGGACACTCCAGATAGTCACAGACCTACTTGGGAGAAGGAGGTGCCTTTGTGGGAGTGGGTTTGGGTTTGTAGTTTTGTCTCAGGTTCTGAGAATAGATCGAAAAGGCGGTTTGTTTGGTTTGGAGCGGACAGTTTCTAGTAAGTCATTTGACAAGGCGAGTGTTTCTGTTTCTGTGTATCCCACTGTGTCCGTTGTTGTAGACATTAGAAAAGAGAATGCATTAATGGATGTGTCCTGTCTAGTATAAAACTTCCCATAATTCATCCTGCCCAATATATGAATGGACTGCAGCTTGTCTTATCGATGTGCAACACCTGCTATCTTTCTAAGTTGTTGTTTTCTTCCTGAATTCTGGCCACTCTCCAGAATAGGCTCAGGGATTTGTGTCCAAAATATGTACCAACTCCAAGCTCTGTGACATGGCCATGTACTGGATAGCTGAAGAGAATGGCGAGCATCTCAGAAAACTCAGATTTCAGTGTGACCAGGAAAGTCTCAGTGCAGAAACCCTGCTTTGGGCCTTTTGCTTAATTATTGTTGTGTTGCACTGAATGTCAGGAAGGTCTTTGCCTCAGGCCACCACTTTGTGAAGCCTGAAGAAAACAGTTTTCAAATGGAAATGAATGGGCCTCACCTGTGGCTCTTTGTTTAATTGCTTTACAAGGGATGTGTCTTTATCAGCCTCTTGGACCTGTGTGTGGCTGAGACTTACATTCTCAGCACCTGATGGATCTTAAGAATGATCCCATGTTAGCTTCCAAAACCAAAATGGCAAAAAAATATCATTCATTGTGGATGAAGTCTCTTGCCTTCCTCTGTTAGGTTCTTGCACTCCAACAAATGAGAATAGGGATTCTTTGGATCAAATGAGTTCTTAAAGCCCTGCAGAGGTGCTTGTGTTTTCGCACGACTCTAAATCACCTAAAGAATCAATACCTAAAATCAGTAGGCCTCAAATTGGAGAAACACAGAAGTATTAACGGCAGGCTTATTTGTTCACTCCTGGTTCACAGCAACGGTGTCCAGGCTACCCTGACTATAGGCAAATGAGGGGCAAACGAGCTGATTTTGGACACTCTCTTGGGCTGCACCCCTCATGGAAACCTCCAGCCAGAGGTTAAGATGATTGACTATATGGAATAAGGTGAGGGCCATGTGGGAGTGTTTTGGTTTTAATGTTGGTCATTTGTGTGGCATTGGAAAAAAAAACTGGGTCCACGTGGGCTTGAACTCTGGTGTGATTCCCCTTAGACACGGGGTTTTGGAACTGAACTCAGAGAAGCATTGCCATGAATTCTGTTGGGATTTTAAGATGCCACGCATGAAAGTCGCTCTTGGAAACTGACACCTAGGCCCCGGGTAGATTTCCACTGGCGCCTGGGAATCCCAGCAAGGATATCACGTGATTTTATTCTTAAAGAAATGGCAGCCATAATTGAGAGTCAAAACACACATGGACCTCACAATGTTGACCTCAATGGGCCTGGCCTAATGTGACGTTTTGTCCATTCTTTGGGAAGCCTTGCCTGTGAGAGTTCTACAGAGATTTCATTGAAATGAGCTTCCTAACCATTTAATGTTTGCCTAATGAATTGAAACCCACAGTGCCTCCAACTTCATGCTTGAAAAATGGCTAGATAAATACCATGAAATTTTTGAAATTCCTATGACCAGGTGGCACTGGAGAAACACTGCATGTCCTGTTGCTGATCATGAGTATACCAGACAGTGCCTTGATTTACTGAGTTTCATGAAAATGGTGTAGAACAGAGATGCCAGTAAGTTGGAGCCTGCTGAGTAGTGGGTCTAGAGCAGTGGTGGGGATGCGTTTGATAAAACATCCGTGGTAGGACAATGTGCATCTACCATTGAATTCCAAATGGCTTGTAACTGACATGGTGCTGCCAGCAGACCCTTATATGTAAAGGCATCTTGTTATATGGAGAGTTTTAAGATGAAAATTAAGAATCAGGTTGATATGGACAAATGGGCAATGGGGCAAGCTGTGAGAGATAGAAGCCTAGTTGGTGCATTCTCTTGCAGACCCTGACCCACCACACGTGACAGAACTCCCTCCAGCACTGTGTCCCAGTTTAGCTGCTAGTATTTCGTGAAACAAATACCAAACTCACAGTGCAGCAGCCTAAACACCACAAAAAGTGGAGGAGGACCAAATGGCTTCACAGTCCACACGGGGAGATGGGGAGACACTTAGTCCCCAGTGGCCTCAGTTTACCTATAAAGAGAGGATTCAGCACTGCTTCATCTTGTTCATTGGAAAATAAGAAACCATGTCCTCCAGGTCACATAGATGCAGACCCAGCTTTGATGGTCTCACTACAAAGGAAGCCAAATCTCATGAAAACAACATATATTTCTAGTGCGGAAGCTCAGAGGCAGTTTCTCAAAAAGTTTTTAGGCCAGCAGAGTTACATGTTTGTGGAGTGTTTACCATGTCCCTTACTTTTGGAAACTCCTAAACCACCTCCAAGGTTGTGAACTCCTGAGCATTTTCCATTCCAGATATGTATTCACTGATTTTGTAACTCTTCTCCTCTAATTGTGTCTTACTTGGGGTGAAGGTAATGTCAAGGCATTGTTTTGGATGAGAGCGGGAGGATATTTGTGCAGCATATATTTACATACACATTGGATTCATTTTCCAATTTTTCATTCGAAGTACTGAATCCCTGACACTAACCCATACCTAGTAGACTCAGACTATTCATCCTAATATAATGGGGAAAATTAACCCAAAACAATAGAAATACAAGCACTTCAGAGGAGACATGTTCTATAGTTGGACTTGACATTTGCATTATATAAGGTAGGAGTTATACATCTAGTCAAATTTTAATTGAAATATTCTCCATGTGTTTTTAAACTTAACAAATATGTGAATACTTGTTTCCAATTTCTGTAGCCTATTCACACATGTATATTTATATGCATATATAGAATCCTACCAGGTATCACACGTACATTTTTGTAAGGTGGATGTCTTGGCAGATAAAAATTGTGAGAAGTGTTCACTCCTCCTAAATGCTGTTGGAAATGAATTCAACCTATAAGAGAAAGTCCTAGAAGAACAACATTATACATAAACTCATGTTCAGTAACATAAATATTTTTGCATCTTGGATGATATATATTTACTGATTAATTTCGATTGGCATTTATATTGGTACTTTTTAATGTCTGTGAGTGTTGTGTGTGTGTGTGTGTGTGTGTGTGTGTGTGTGTGTATAGATATAGATATAGATATACTCTCCAAAGTTTTCCAAATATGAAATATATGTGTCTAGTGTACACTCTCTAAATTCATTCATGTTCATGTATGTGGATTTATAATCAACTTTTCACAAGATTATAATTAGAAATATTCATCCACCTGAAATACATATTTGTTTCCTAGTACTGACTACTAACTTCAGTGAAGGGTGCATACACATCCTAATTATTCTACAGTATCTGACCCAGTCTAACATCAATGCAAGTAGACTCCTATGGGACATGATATGTAATTTGTCATTCATTTGTATTCGACACTGGTACATTATTGTTTCTTCAGTTTTTGCACATCATCGGATATACATTTCATCCACAAGTTCACAAATTAATAGGCATTTGTTTCAACTTTAATCACTTCTTGCTTCAGAACACATGTATTGTCAGGGTTTCTTGACTGGTCTTTTCATGAGACTTCTTTCCAAACACATTATTTTGAATTTCCATAATCATTTTGAAGCAAAACTCACACACTCTTCATGATAAACCAAAACACTAATATTTCCATTAGATATATAACTGGTTGGAATGAATGATTGTATATCAATATACAATTTCCTTTTATTTTTCAGCTATCAGTTCAATTCATTATTTAAAGTTCAAAAAAGTTATATTATTTATTCACAGTATGGTCTATTCGTGGTTTTTCTCTATGTTCATAGAAACAGGGTACACCTATTTGTACCCCCGATTCTAATTTTACATCTTCAATATATTGCTCCCAGAAATGGTGAAAGGAATACTCATGTCACCTCATTATCACAGTAATATTCTGGACAAAAAATGGAAAGGTCACACTTATGATTGTACCAAAGCATAAATGGAAAGTGAACATGGATTTCTAAAACCATCCATGTCCAGGTTGCCTAATGCTATCAATTGTCAATCCTATTGGTGACTATATATTTGTTTTTTCCTAATTTATATATTGAAACTCAACCCTGTTGAAAATGTCTAATTCTATCCCTCACTTTATACTTTGCCTGATTTCGTAATGTTTCCATTGATATCTCCTTTTCTACATATTTTCCCCAGTTCAACATAGTGTCTGACTCTTCATAAGTGCTGACATTTACATTCACTCTATAACCAAAAGTCTATTGCTAAAGAACTTTTGGTCCAAATCCTATACTCACTCGTCTTCCTAAACCTACCGACTATCTTCCTAATCCTACTGAATATCCCTTTTTGACTGCATGTTCTCTTCTAAATTCAATCATCCAATGTACAAGGTCCTATGCCATTGTATATCAAATTATCTGAGATATCTTTGCAGAACATAATTCAAAGCTAAGTATCCCAATCAAGGGCAAAACCCTTCTGGGCTTCAAATCATACCTAGATTTCTTTTTTATACTCATATTTCACCTCTATATTCTTGTAAGTATTGCAGGTTCCCAATCCCATTATTCATAGCACAGAATCATTCGTCACCAAATCAAACCTGTTTTTAACCCCAAGTATACACTGTTCCCTCAATCATTTTACACAAGAGCAGGCACAGAGGGGTTCTGACAATACAGGAATGTTGGGGATCTTCCACCAGATGATAACCTCAAATGTCCATGCACAAATGATACCTGGAGAAGTTGTAGGCAGGTATGAAGCACCTGAGAGAGCAAAAGTCATCTTCCATGGCAAACATCCTGGTCAGGATGAAGGGATGTGTCTGAATCTGCCTCTCTCTTCTTACTGTAGACAAGGTGGAACAATCCAGGCCTGAGTGGAGAGCTGTTCCCGAGTGCCAATGGTTGATATACATTCTACCTTATGAAAGTGTCACAGGAAGTAGGGGAAACCTCCATCTTATGTAACCCTTGGAAGCAACTGTTAGGACAAAGTGGTTGCCAGGGCAGTGACCTCATTCAGTTCCAAAGAATGTGACATACCTCATTTCATTGGTGATGGAACTCTCTGAACTTGGTATCCAAGAAGCCAGGCACCCAGAGGCAGTCCCAGTCCCAGGCCCAGTGGGCTCACTTGTTTGGATTTACCAAGGACAGAGTCAGTTTTCTTGGTACCTAATGATGTGAGGATGGCCAAATGCCAGAAGAGCTCTGAAGATGGACCTTTCCTGAGAAAACAGGTAGTGGCTAACCACTTTTTCCTGACATCTTCACAGAGTTGGTCAAGGAAACAAGATCTGAGAGAAGACAGGCCATTTCGGGGGAACATAGTATGGCCCACCAGTCAGAGGACACTCCGGATAGTCACAGACCTACTTGGGGGAAGGAGGTGCCTTTGTGGGAGTGGGTGTGGGTTGTTGTTTTGTCTCATGTTCTGAGAATAGATCGAAAAGGCGGTTTGTTTGGTTTGGAGCAGACAGTTTCTAGTAAGTCATTTGACAAGGCAAGTGTTTCTGTTTATGTGTATCCCACTGTGTCCGTTGTTGTAGACATTAGAAAAGAGAATGCATTAATGGATGTGTCCTGTCTAGTATAAATCTTCCCTATAATTCATTGCAGCCCAATATATGAATGGACTGCAGCTTGTCTTATCGATGTGCAACACCTGCTATCTTTCTAAGTTGTTGTTTTCTTCCTGAATTCTGGCCACTCTCCAGAATGGACTCAGGGATTTGTGTCCAAAATATGTACCACCTCCAAGCTCTGTGACTTGGCCATGTAAAGGATAGTTGAAGAGAATGGCGAGCATCTCAGAAAACTCAGATATCAGTGTGACCAGGAAAGTCTCAGTGCAGAAACACTGCCTTGGGCTTTTTGCTTACTTATTGTTGTGTTGCACTGAATGTCAGGAAGGTCTTTGCTTCAGGCCACCCCTTTGTGAAGCCTGAAGAAAACAGTTTTCAAATGGAAATGAATGGGCCTCACCTGTGGCTCTTTGCTTAATTGCTTTGGAAAGGGATGTGTCTTTATCAGCCTCTTGGACCTGTGTGTGGCTGTGACTTCGATTCTCAGCACCTGATGGATCTTAAGAATGATCCCATGTGAGCTTCCAAAACCAGAATTGCAAAAAATATCATTCATTGTGGATGAAGACTCTTGCCTTCCTCTGTTAGGTTCCTGCACTCCAACAAATGAGAATAGGGATTCTGTCAGTCAAATGAGTTCTTCAAAGCCCTGCAGAGGTGCTTGTGTTTTCGCATGACTCTAAATCACCTAAAGAATCGATACCTAAAATCAGTAGCCCTCAAATTGGAGAAACATAGAAGTATTAATGGCAGGCTTATTTTTTCACTCCTGGTTCACAGCAACGGTGTCCAGGCTACCCTGACTTTAGGCAAATGAGGGGCAAACGAGCTGATTTTGGACACTCTCTTGGGCTGCACCCCTCATGGAAACCTCCAGCCAGAGGTTAAGATGATTGACTATATGGAATAAGGTGAGGGCCATGTGGGAGTGTTTTGGTTTTAATGTTGGTCATTTGTGTGGCATTGGAAAAAATGACTGGTTCCACGTGGGCTTGAACTCTGGTGTGATTCCCCTTAGACACTGGGTTTTGGAACTGAACTCAGAGAAGCATTGCTATGAATTTTTTTGGGATTTTAAGAGGCCACGCATGAAAGTCGCTCTTGGAAACTGAGACCTAGGCCCCGGGTAGATTTCCACAGAGGCCTGGGAATCTCAGCAAGGATATCACATGATTTTATTCTTAAAGAAATGGCATCCATAGTTGAGAGTCAAAACACACATGCACCTCACATTGTAGACCTCAATGGGCCTGGCCTAATGTGACCTTTTGTCCATTCTTTGGGAAGCCTTGCCTGTGAGATTTCTCCAGAGATTTCATTGAAATGATCTTCCTCACCATTTAATGTTTGCTGAATGAATTGAAACCCACAGTGCCTCCAACTACATGCTTGAAAAATGGCTAGATAAATACCATGAAATTTTTGAAATTCCTATGACCAGGTGGCATTGGAGAAACATTGGATGTCCTATTGCTGATCATGAGTATACCAGACAGTGCCTTGATTTACTGAGTTTCATGAAAATGGTGTAGAACAGAGATGCCAGTAAGTCGGAGCCAGCTGAGTAGTGGGTCTAGAGCAGTGGTGGGGAGGTGTTTGATAAAACATCCGTAGTAGGGCCATGTGGATCTACCATTGGATTCCAAATGGCTTGTAACTGACATGGGGCTGCCAGCAGACCCTTATATGTAAAGGCATCTTGTTATATGGAGAGTTTTCAGAGGAAAATTAAGAATCAGGTTGATATGGACAAGGGGACAATGGGGCAAGCTGTGAGAGATAGAAGCCTAGTTGGTGCATTCTCTTGGAGACCCTGACCCACCACACGTGACAGAAATCCCTCCAGCACTGTGTCCCAGTTTAGCTGCTAGTATTTCGTGAAACAAATACCAAACTCACAGTGCAGCAGCCTAAACACCACAAAAACTGGAGGAGGACCAAATGGCTTCACAGTCCCCACGGGGAGATACTTAGTCCCCAGTGGCCTCAGTTTACCTACAAAGAGAGGATTCAGCACTGCTTCTTCTTGTTCATTGGAAAATAAGAAACCATGTCCTCCAGGTCACATAGATGCAAACCCAGCTTTGATGGTCTCACTACAAAGGAAGCCAAATCTCATGAAAACAACATATATTTCAAGTGCGGAAGCTCAGAGGCAGTTTCTCAAAAAGTTTTTAGGCCAGCAAAGCTCCATGTTTGTGGAGTGTTTACCCTGTCCCTTACTTTTGGAAACTCCTCTACCACCTCCAAGGTTGTGAACTCCTGAGCATTTTCCATTCCATATATGTATTCACTGATTTTGTAACTCTTCTCCTCTAATTGTGTCTTACTTGGGGTGAAGGTAATGTCAAGGCATTGTTCTGGATGAGAGCGGGGGATATTTGTGCAGCATATATTTACATACACATTGGATTCATTTTCCAATTTTCCATTCGAAGTACTGAATCCCTGACACTAACCCTTACCTAGTAGACTCAGACTATTCATCCTAATATAATGGGGAAAATTAACCCAACACAATAGAAATACAAGCACTTCAGAGGAGACATGTTGTATAGTTGGACTTGACATTTGCATTATATAAGGTAGGAGTTATAAATCTTGTCAAATTTTAATTGAAATATTCTCCATCTGTTTTTAAACTTAACAAATATGTGAAATCTGGTTTCCTTTTTCTGTAGCCTATTCACACATGTATATTTATATGCATATATAGAATCCTACCAGGTATCACAAGTACATTTTTGTGAGGTGCTGGTCTTGGCAGATACAAATTTTAAGAAGAGTTCACTCGTCCTAAATGCTGTTGAAAATGAATATTCAACCTATAGGAGAGCGTCCTAGTAGAACAACATTATGCATAAACTCATGTTCAGGAAAATAATTATTTTTGCTTCTGTGGATGATATATATTTACTGATGAATTTCGATTGGCATTTATATTGGTACTTTTCAATGTCTGTGAGTGTGTGTGTGTGTGTGTGTGTGTGTGTGTGTGTGTGTGTGTATAGATATAGATATAGATATACTCTCCAAATTTTTCAAAATATGAAAAAATTTGTCTAATATATACTCTCTAAATTCATTCATGTTCATGTATGTGGATTTATAATCAACTTTTCACAAGATTATAATCAGAAATATTCATCCACCTGAAATACATATTTGTTTCCTAGTACTGACTACTAACTTCAGTGAAGGGTGCATACAAATCCTAATTATTCTACAGTATCTGACCCAGTCTAACATCAATGCAAGTAGACTCCTATGGGACATGATATGTAATTTGTCATTCATTTGTATTCGACACTGGTACATTATTGTTTCTTCAGTTTTTGCACATCATAGGATATACATTGCATCCACAAGTTCACAAATTAATAGGCATTTGTTTCAACTTTAATCACTTCTTGCTTCAGAAAACATGTATTGTCAGGGTTTCTTGACGGGTCTTTTCATCAGACTTCTTTCCAAACACATTATTTTGAATTTCCATAATCATTTTGAAGCAAAACTAACACACTCTTCAAGATAAACCAAAACACTAATATTTCCATTAGATATATAACTGGTTGGAATGAATGATTGTATATCAATATAAGATTTCCTTTAATTTTTCAGATATCAGTTCAATTCATTATTTAAAGTTGAAAAAATTATATTTTTTATTCACAGTATGGTCTATTCATGCTTTTTTTCTATGTTCATAGAAACAGGGTACACCTCTTTGTACCCCCGATTCTAACTTTACATCTTCAATATATTGCTCCCAGAAATGGTGAAAGAAATACTCATGTCACCTCATTATCAAAGTAATATTCTGAACAAAAAATGGAAAGGTCACACTGATGATTGTACCAAAGCCTAAATGGAAAGTGAACATTGATTTCTAAAACATCCATGTCCAGGTTGCCTAATGCTGTCAATTGTCAATCCTATTGGTGACTACATATTTATTTTTTCCTAATTTATATTTTCAAACTCAACCCTGTTGAAAATGTCTAATTCTATCCCTCACTTTATACTTTGCCTGATTTCGTAATGTTTCCATTGATATCTGCTTTTCTACATATTTTCCCCAGTTCAACATAGTGACTGACTCTTCATATGTGCTGACATTTACATTCACTCTATAACAAAAAGTCTATTGCTAAAGAACTTTTGGTCCAAATCCTATACTCACTCTTCTTCCTAAACCTACCGACTATCTTCCTAATCCTACTGAATATCCCTTTTTGACCTGATGTTCTCTTCTAAATTCAATCATCCAATGTACAACTTCCTATGCCATTGTTATTCGAATTATTTGAGACATCTTTGCAGAACATAATTCAAAGCTAAGTATCCCAATCAATGGCAAAACCCTTATGGGCTTCAAATCACACCTAGATTTCTGTTTTCATACTTATATTTCACCTCTATATTCTTGTAAATATTGAAGGTTCCCAATACCATTATTCATCGCACAGAATCATTCGTCACCCAAATCAAACCTGTTTTTAACCCCAAGTATACAATGTTCCCTCAATCATTTTACAGAAGAGCAGGGACAGAGTGGTTCTTACAATACAGGAAAGTTGGGGACCTTCCACCAGATGAGAACCTCAAATGTCCATGCACAAATGATACCTGGAGAAGTTGTAGGCAGGTATGAAGCAACTGAGAGAGCAAAAGTCATCTTCCATGGCAAACAACCTGGTCAGGATGAAGGGAGGTGTCTGAATCTGCCTCTCTATTCTTATTTTAGAGAAGGTGGACCAAACCAGGCGTGAGTGGAGAGCTGTTCCCGGGTGCCAATGATTGATATACATTCTACCTTGTGAAAGTGTCACAGGAAGTAGCGGCAACCTCGATCTTATGTAACCCTTGGAAGCAACTGTTAGGACAAAGTGGTTGCCAAGGCAGTGACCTCATTCAGTTCCAAAGAATGTGACATACCTCATTTCCTTGGTGATGGAACTCTCTGAACTTGGTATCCAAGAAGCCAGGCACCCAGAGGCAGTCCCAGTCCCAGGCCCAGTGGGCTCACTTGTTTGGATTTACCAAGGACAGAGTCAGTTTTCTTGGTACCTAATGATGTGAGGATGGCCAAATGCCAGGAGAGCTCAGAAGATGGACCTTTCCTGAGAAAACAGGTAGTGGCTAACCACTTTTTCCTGACATCTTCACAGAGTTGGTCAAGGAAACAAGATCTGAGAGAAGACAGGCCATTTCGGGGGAACATATTATGGCCCACCAGTCAGAGGACACTCCGGATAGTCACAGACCTACTTGGGGGAAGGAGGTGCGTTTTTGGGAGTTGGTGTGTGTTTGTTGTTTTGTCTCATGTTCTGAGAATAGATAGGAAAGTCGTTTTCTTTGGTTTTAAGTGGACAGTTTCTAGTAAGTCATTTGACACGGCGAGTGTTTCCTGTTTCTGTGTATCCCACTGTGTCCGTTGTTGTAGACATTAGAAAAGAGAATGCATTAATGGATGTGTCCTGTCTAGTATAAATCTTCCCATAATTCATCCTGCCCAATATATGAATGGACTGCAGCTTGTCTTATCTATGTGCAACACCTGCTATCTTTCTAAGTTGTTGTTTTCTTCCTGAATTCTGGAAACTCTCCAGAATAGGCTCATGGATTTGTGTCCAAAATATGTATCACCTCCAAGCTCTGTGACATGGCCATGTAAAGGATAGTTGAAGAGAATGGCGAGCATCTCAGAAAACTCAGATATCAGTGTGACCAGGAAAGTCTCAGTGCAGAAACACTGCTTTGGGCTTTTTGCTTACTTATTGTTGTGTTGCACTGAATGTCAGGAAGGTCTTTGCCTCAGGCCACCCCTTTGTGAAGCCTGAAGAAAACAGTTTTCAAATGGAAATGAATGGGCCTCCCCTGTGGTTCTTTGCTTAATTGCTTTGGAAAGGGATGTGTCTTTATCAGCCTCTTGGACCTGTGTGTGGCTGTGACTTAGATTCTCAGCACCTGATGGATCTTAAGAATGATCCCATGTGATCTTCCAAAACCAAAATGGCAAAAAATATCATTCATTGTGGATGAAGTCTGTTGCCTTCCTCTGTTAGGTTCCTGCACTCCAACAAATGAGAATAGGGATTCTGTGAGTCAAATGAGTTCTTCGAAGCCTGGCAGAGGTGCTTGTGTTATCGCATGACTCTACATCACCTAAAGAATCGATACCTAAAATCAGTAGCCCTCAAATTGGAGAAACACAGAAGTATTAATGGCAGGCTTATTTGTTCACTCCTGGTTCACAGCAACGGTGTCCAGGCTACCCTGACTTTAGGCAAATGAGGGGCAAACGAGCTGATTTTGGACACTGTCTTGGGCTGCGCCCCTCTTGGAAACCTCAAGCCAGATGTTAAGATGATTGACTATATGGAATAAATGAGGGCCATGTGTGAGTGTTTTGGTTTTAATTTTGGTCATTTGTGTGGCATTGGAAAAAATGACTGGTTCCACGTGGGCTTGAACTCTAGTGTGATTCCCCTTAGACACTGGGTTTTGGAACTGAACTCAGAGAAGCATTGCTTTGAAATTTGTTGGGATTTTAAGAGGCCACGCATGAAAGTCACTCTTGGAAACTGAGACCTACGCCTCGGGTGGATTTCCACAGAGGCCAGGGAATCTCTGCAAGGATATCACATGATTTTATTCTTAAAGAAATGGCATCCATAGTTGAGAGTCAAACACACATGGACCTCACATTGTAGACCTCAATGGGCCTGTCCTAATGTGATATTTTGTCCACTCTTTGGGAAGTCTTGCCTGTTAGATTTCCCAGAGATTTCATTGAAATGAGCTTCCTCAACATTTAATGTTTGCTGAATGAATTGAAACCCACAGTGCCTCCAACTTCATGCTTGAAAAATGGCTAGATAAATACCATGAAATTTTTGAAATTCCTATGACCAGGTGGCACTGGAGAAACATTGGATGTCCTGTTGCTGATCATGAGTATACCAGACAGTGCCTTGATTTACTGAGTTTCATGAAAATGGTGTAGAACAGAGATGCCAGTAAGTTGGAGCCTGCTGAGTAGTGGGTCTAGAGCAGTGGTGGGGAGGTGTTTGATAAAACATCCATGGTAGGGCCATGTGGACCTACCATTGGATTCCAAATGGCTTGTAACTGATATGGTGCAGCCAGCAGACCCTTATATGTAAAGGCATCTTGTTATATGGAGAGTTAGCAGAGGAAAATTAAGAATAAGGTTGATATGGACAAGGGGACAATGGGGCAAGCTGTGAGAGATAGAAGCATAGTTGGTGCATTCTCTTGCAGACCCTGACCCACCACACATGACAGAACTCCCTCCAGCACTGTGTCCCAGTTTATCTCCTAGTATTTCGTGAAACAAATATCAAACTCACAGTGCAGCAGCAAAAACACCACAAAAAAGAGGAGAAGGAACAAATGGCTTCACAGTCGACACAGGGAGACACTTAGTCCCCAGTGGCCTCAGTTTACCTACAAAAAGAGGATTCAGCACTGCTTCATCTTGTTCATTGGAAAATAAGAAACCATGTCCTCCAGGTCACATAGATGCAGACCCAGCTTTGATGGTCTCACTACAAAGGAAGCCAAATCTCCTGAAAACAACATATATTTCAAGTGCGGAAGCTCAGAGGCAGTTTCTCAAAAAGTTTTTAGGCCAGCAGAGCTCCATGTTTGTGGAGTGTTGACCCTGTCCCCTAGTTTTGGAAACTCCTCTACCACGTCCAAGGTTGTGAACTCCTGAGCATTTTCCATTCCAGATATGTATTCACTGATTTTGTAACTCTTCTCCTCTAATTGTGTCTTACTTGGGGTGAAGGTAATGTCAAGGCATTCTTCTGGATGAGAGCGGGAGGATATTTGTGCAGCATATATTTACATACACATTGGATTCATTTTCCAATTTTCCATTCGAAGTACTGAATCCCTGACACTAACCCATACCTAGTAGACTCAGACTACTCATCCTAATATAATGGGGGAAATTAACACAACACAATAGAAATACAAGCACTTCACAGGAGACATGTTATATAGTTGGACTCGACATTTGCATTATATAAGGTAGGGGTTATAAATCTAGTCAAATTTTAATTGAAATATTCTCCATCTGTTTTTAAACTTAACAAATATTTGAATTCTTGTTTCCCTCTTCTGAAGCCTCTTCACACATGTATATTTATATGCATATATAGAATCCTACCAGGTATCGTACGTACATTTTTGTAAGGTGGCAGTCTTGGGAGATACAAATTGTGAGAAGTGTTCACTCTTCCTAAATGCTATTGGAAATGAAAATTCAACCTATAAAAGATCGTCCTAGTAGAACAACTTTATTCATAAACTCATGTTCAGTAGAATAAATATTTTTACCTCTGTGGATGATATATATTTACTGATGAATTCAGATTGGCATTTATATTTGTACTTTTTAATGTCTGTGAGTGTTGTGTGTGTGTATGTGTTTGTGTGTGTGTGTGTGTATATATATATATATATATGTATATATAGATATAGATAGATAGATATAGATATAGATATAGATATAGATATACTCTCCAAATTTTTCAAAATATAAAATATATGTGTCTAACATACACTCTCTATATCATTCATGTTCATGTATGTGGATTTGTAATCAACTTTTCACAAGATTATAATCAGAAATATTCATCCACCTGAAATACATATTTGTTTTGTAGTACTGAAAACTAACTTCAGTGAAAGGTGCATACAAATCCTAATTAACAACAGTAACTGACCCAGTCTAACATCAATGCAAGTAGACTCCTATGGGACATGATATGTAATTTGTCATTCATTTGTATTCGACACTGGTACATTATTGTTTCTTCAGTTTTTGCACATCATAGGATATACATTTCATCCACAAGTTCACAAATTAATAGGCATTTGTTTCAACATTAATCACTTCTTGCTTCAGAACACATGTATTGTCAGGGTTTCTTGACTGGTCTTTTCATGAGACTTCTTTCCAAACACATTATTTTGAATTTCCATAATCATTTTGAAGCAAAACTCACACACTCTTCATGATAAACCAAAACACTAGTATTTCCATTAGATATATAACTGGTTGGAATGAATGATTGTATATCAATATACAATTTCCTTTTATCTTTCAGATATCAGTTCAATTCATTATTTAAAGTTCAAAAAAGTTATATTATTTATTCACAGTATGGTCTATTTGTGGTTTTTCTCTATGTTCATAGAAACAGGGTACACCTATTTGTACCCCCGATTCTAATTTTACATCTTCAATATATTGCTCCCAGAAATGGTGAAAGAAATACTCATGTCACCTCATTATCACAGTAATATTCTGGACAAAAAATGGAAAGGTCACACTTATGATTGTACCAAAGCCTAAATGGAAAGTGAACATGGATTTCTAAAAACATCCATGTCCAGGTTGCCTAATGCTGTCAATTGTCAATCCTATTGGTGACTACATATTTGTTTTTCCTAATTTATATAATGAAACTCAACCCTGTTGAAAATGTCTAATTCTATCCCTCACTTTATACTTTGCCTGATTTCGTAATGTTTCCATTGATATCTGCTTTTCTACATATTTTCCCCAGTTCTACATAGTGACTGACTCTTCATATGTGCTGACATTTACATTCACTCTATAACCGAAAGTCTATTGCTAAAGAACTTTTGGTCCAAATCCTATACTCACTCTTCTTCCTAAACCTACCGACTATCTTCCTAATCCTACTGAATATCCCGTTGACTGGATGTTCTCTTCTAAATTCAATCATCCAATGTACAAGGTCCTATACCATTGTATATCGAATTATCTGAGACATCTTTGCAGAACATAATTCAAAGCTAAGTATCCCAATCAAGGGCAAACCACTTCTGGGCTTCAAATCATACGTAGATTTCGGTTTTCATACTTATATTTCACCTCTATAGTCTTGTAAATATTGCAGTTTCCAAATACCATTATTCATCGCACAGAATCATTCGTCACCAAATCAAACCTGTTTTTAACCCCAAGTATACACTGTTTCCTCAATCATTTTACAGAAGTGCAGGGACAGAGTGGTTCTGACAATACAGGAAAGTTGGGAACCTTCCACCTGATGAGAACCTCAAATGTCCATGCAAAAATGATACCTGGAGAAGTTGTAGGCAGGTATGAAGCACCTGAGAGAGCAAAAGTCAACTTCCATGGCAAACAACCTGGTCAGGATGAAGGGATGTGTCTGAATCAGTCTCTCTCTTCCTATTGTAGAGAAGGTGGACCAATCCAGGCCTCAGTGGAGAGCTGTTCCTGGGTGCCAATGGTTGATATACATTCTACCTTATGAAAGTGTCACAGGAAGTAGGGGCAACCTCCATCTTATGTTACCCTTGGAAGCAACTGTTAGGACAAAGTGATTGCCAAGGCAGTGACCTCATTCAGTTCCAAAGAATGTGACATACCTCATTTCCTTGGTGCTGGAAATCTCTGAACTTGGTATCCAAGAAGCCAGGCACCCAGAGGCAGTTCCAGTCCCAGGCCCAGTGGGCTCACTTGTTTGGATTTACCAAGGACACAGTCAGTTTTCTTGGTACCTAATGATGTGAGGATGGCCAAATGCCAGGAGAGCGCTGAAGATGGACCTTTCCTGAGTAAACAGGTAGTGGCTACCCACTTTTTCCTGACATCTTCACAGAGTTGGTCAAGGAAACAAGATCTGAGAGAAGACAGGCCATTTCGGGGGAACATAGTATGGCCCACAGTCAGAGGACACTCCAGATACTCACAGACCTACTTGGGGGAAGGAGGTGCCTTTGTGGGAGTGGGTTTGGGTTTGTTGTTTTGTCTCATGTTCTGAGAATAGATAGAAATGGCGGTTTGTTTGGTTTGGAGCGGACAGTTTCTAGTAAGTCATTTGACAAGGCGAGTGTTTCTGTTTATGTGTATCCCACTGTGTCCGATGTTGTAGACATTAGAAAAGAGAATGCATTAATGGATGTGTCCTGTCTAGTATCAATCTTCCCATAGTTCATCCTGCCCAACATATGAATGCACTGCAGCTTGTCTTATCGATGTGCAACACCTGCTATCTTTCTAAGTTGTTGTTTTCTTCCTGAATTCTGGCCACTCTCCAGAATAGGCTCAGGGATTTGTGTCCAAAATATGTACCACCTCTAAGCTCTGTGACATGGCCATGTACTGGATAGCTGAAGAGAATGGCGAGCATCTCAGAAAACTCAGATTTCTGTGTGACCAGGAAAGTCTCAGTGCAGAAACGCTGCTTTGGGCCTTTTGCTTACTTATTATTGTGTTGCACTGAATGTCAGGAAGGTCTTTGCCTCAGACCACCCCTTTGTGAAGCTTGAAGAAAACAGTTTTCAAATGGAAATGAATGGGCCTCACCTGTGGCTCTTTGTTTAATTGCTTTGGAAAGGGATGTGTCTTTATCAGCCTCTTGGACCTGTGTGTGGCTGTGACTTCGATTCTCAGCACCTGATGGATCTTAAGAATGATCCCATGTTAGCTTCAAAATCCAAAATGGCAAAAAAATATCATTCATTGTGGATGAAGTCTCTTGCCTTCCTCTGTTAGGTTCCTGCACTCCAACAAATGAGAATAGGGATTCTTTGGATCAAATGAGTTCTTAAAGCGCTGCAGAGGTGCTTGTGTTTTCGCATGACTCTAAATCACCTAAAGAATCCATACCTAAAATCAGTAGGCCTCAAATTGGAGAAACACAGAAGTATTAACGGCAGGCTTATTTGTTCACTCCTGGTTCACAGCAACGGTATCCAGGCTACCCTGACTTTAGGCAAATGAGGGGCAAACGAGCTGATTTTGGACACTGTCTTGCGCTGCATCCCTTATGGAAACCTCCAGCCAGAGTTTAAGATGATTGACTATATGGAATAAGGTGCGGGCCATGTGGGAGTGTTTTGGTTTTAATGTTGGTCATTTGTGTGGCATTGGAAAAAATGACTGGGTCCACGTGGGCTTGAACTCTGGTGTGATTCCCCTTAGACACTGGGTTTTGGAACTGAACTCAGAGAAGCATTGCCATGAATTTTGTTGGGATTTTAAGAGGCCACGCATGAAAGTCGCTCTTGGAAACTGAGACCTAGGCCCCGGGAAGATTTCCACTGAGGCCTGGGAATCTCAGCAAGGATATCACATGATTTTATTCTTAAAGAAATGGCAGCCATAATTGAGAGTCAAAACACACATGGACCTCACATTGTTGACCTCAATGGGCCTGGCCTAATGTGACGTTTTGTCCATTCTTTGGGAAGCCTTGCCTGTGAGAGTTCTCCAGAGATTTCATTGAAATGAGCTTCCTAACCATTTAATGTTTGCCTAATGAATTGAAACCCACAGTGCCTCCAACTTCATGCTTGAAAAATGGCTAGATAAATACCATGAAATTTTTGAAATTCCTATGACCAGGTGGCACTGGAGAAACATTGGATGTCCTGTTGCTGATCATGAGTATACCAGACAGTGCCTTGATTTACTGAGTTTCATGAAAATGGTGTAGAACAGAGATGCCAGTAATTTGGAGCCTGCTGAGTAGTGGGTCTAGAGCAGTGGTGGGGAGGCGTTTGATAAAACATCCGTGGTAGGACCATGTGCATCTACCATTGGATTCCAAATGGCTTGTAACTGACATGGTGCTGCCAGCAGACTCTTATATGTAAAGGCATCTTGTTATATGGAGAGTTTTAAGAGGAAAATTAAGAATCAGGTTGATATGGACAAGGGGACAATGGGGCAAGCTGTGAGAGATAGAAGCCTAGTTGGTGCATTCTCTTGCAGACCCTGACCCACCACACGTGACAGAACTCCCTCCAGCACTGTGTCCCAGTTTAGCTGCTAGTATTTCGTGAAACAAATACCAAACTCACAGTGCAGCAGCCTAAACACCACAAAAACTGGAGGAGGACCAAATGGCTTCACAGTCCACACGGGGAGACAGGGAGACACTTAGTCCCCAGTGGCCTCAGTTTACCTATAAAGAGAGGATTCAGCACTGCTTCATCTTGTTCATTGGAAAATAAGAAACCATGTCCTCCAGGTCACATAGATGCAGACCCAGGTTTGATGGTCTCACTACAAAGGAAGCCAAATCTCATGAAAACAACATATATTTCAAGTGCGGAAGCTCAGAGGCAGTTTCTCAAACAGTTTTTAGGCCAGCAGAGTTACATGTTTGTGGAGTGTTTACCATGTCCCTTACTTTTGGAAACTCCTAAACCACCTCCAAGGTTGTGAACTCCTGAGCATTTTCCATTCCAGATATGTATTCACTGATTGTGCAACTCTTCTCCTCTAATTGTGTCTTACTTGGGGTGAAGGTAATGTCAAGGCATTGTTTTGGATGAGAGCGGGAGGATATTTGTGCAGCATATATTTACATACACATTGGATTCATTTTCCAATTTTTCATTCGAAGTACTGAATCCCTGACACTAACCCATACCTAGTAGACTCAGACTATTCATCCTAATATAATGGGGAAAATTAACCCAACACAATAGAAATACAAGCACTTCAGAGGAGACATGTTCTATAGTTGGACTTGACATTTGCATTATATAAGGTAGGAGTTATACATCTAGTCAAATTTTAATTGAAATATTCTCCATGTGTTTTTAAACTTAACAAATATGTGAATAATTGTTTCCAATTTCTGTCGCCTATTCACACATGTATATTTATATGCATATATAGAATCCTACCAGGTATCACACGTACATTTTTGTAAGGTGGCTGTCTTGGCAGATACAAATTGTGATAAGTGTTCACTCCTCCTAAATGCTGTTGGAAATGAAAATTCAACCTATAAGAGAGCGTCCTAGAAGAACAACATTATACATAAACTCATGTTCAGAAACATAAATATTTTTGCATCTGTGGATGATATATATTTACTGATGAATTTCGATTGGCATTTATATTGGTACTTTTTAATGTCTGTGAGTGTTGTGTGTGTGTGTGTGTGTGTGTGTGTGTGTCTGTGTGTGTTTGTGTGTCTGTGTGTGTGTATAGACATAGATATATATATACTCTCCAAATTTTTCAAATTATGAAAAAATGTGTCTAATATATACTCTCTAAATTCATTCATGTACATGTATGTGGATTTATTATCAACTTTTCACAAGATTATAATCAGAAATATTCATCCACCTGAAATACATATTTGTTTCATAGTACTGAAACCTAACTTCAGTGAATGGTGCATACAAATCCTAATTACTCTACAGTAACTGACCCAGTCTAACATCAATGCAAGAAGACTCCTATGGGACATGATATGTAATTTGTCATTCATTTGTATTCGACACTGGTACATTATTGTTTCTTCAGTTTTTGCACATCATAGGATATACATTGCATCCACAAGTTCACAAATTAATAGGCATTTGTTTCAACTTTAATCACTTCTTGCTTCAGAACACATGTATTGTCAGGGTTTCTTGACTGGTCTTTTCATCAGACTTCTTTCCAAACACATAATTTTGAATTTCCATAATCATTTTGAAGCAAAACTCACACACTCTTCATGATAAACCAAAACACTAATATTTCCAATAGATATATAACTGGTTGGAATGAATGATTGTATATCAATATACGATTTCCTTTAATTTTTCAGATATCAGTTCAATTCATTATTTAAAGTTGAAAAAATTATATTATTTATTCACAGTATGGTCTATTCATGCTTTTTTTCTATGTTCATAGAAACAGGGTACACCTCTTTGTACCCCGATTCTAATATTACATCTTCAATATATTGCTCCCAGAAATGGTGAAAAAAATACTCATGTCACCTCATTATCACAGTAATATTCTGGACAAAAAATGGAAAGGTCACACTTATGATTGTACCAAAGCCTAAATGGAAAGTGAACATGGATTTCTAAAAACATTAATGTCCAGGTTGCCTAATGCTGTCAATTGTCAATCCTATTGGTGACTACAATAGGATGTGACCTTTTGTCCACTCTTTGGGAAGCCTTGCCTGTGAGAGTTCTCCAGAGATTTTATTGAAATGAGCTTCCTCACCATTTAATCTTTGCTGAATGAATTGAAACCCACAGTGCCTCCAAATTCATGCTTGAAAAATGGCTAGATAAATACCATGAAATTGTTGAAATACCTATGACCAGGTGGCACTGGAGAAACATTGGATGTCCTTTTGCTGATCATGATTATACCAGACAGTGCCTTGATTTACTGAATTTCATGAAAATGGTGTAGAACAGAGATCCCAGTAGTTTGTAGCCTGCTGAGTAGTGGGTCTAGAGCAGGGGTGGGGAGGTGTTTGATAAAACATTCGTGGAAGGGCCTTGTTGATCTACCATTGGATTCCAAATGGCTTGTAACTGACATGGTGCAGCCAGCAGACCCTTATATGTAAAGGCATCTTGTTATATGGAGAGTTTTCAGAGGAAAATTAAGAATCAGGTTGATATGGAAAAGGGGGCATTGGGGAAAGCTGTGAGAGATAGAAGCCTAGTTGGTGCATTCTCTTGCAGACCCTGACCCACCACACGTGACAGAACTCCCTCCAGCACTGTGTCCCAGTTTAGCTGCTAGTATTTCGTGAAACAAATACCAAACTCACAGTGCAGCAGCAAAAACTCCACAAAAAAAGGAGGAGGACCAAATGGCTTCACAGTCCACATGGGGAGACACTTAGTCCCCAGTGGCCTCAGTTTACCTACAAAGAGATGATTCAGCACTGCTTCATCTTGTTCATTGGAAAATAAGAAACCATGTCCTCCAGGTCACATAGATGTAGACCCAGCTTTGATGGTCTCACTACAAAGGAAGCCAAATCTCCTGAAAACAACATATATTTCAAGTGCGGAAGCTCAGAGGCAGTTTCTCAAAAAGTTTTTAGGCCAGCAGAGCTCCATGTTTGTGGAGTGTTTACCCTGTCCCTTACTTTTTGAAACTCCTCTACCACCTCCAGAATGTGAACTCCTTAGCATTTTCCATTCCAGATATGTATTCACTGATTTTGTAACTCTTCTCCTCTAGTTGTGTCTTACTTGTGGTGAAGGTAATGTCAAGGCATTGTTCTGGATGAAAGCGGGAGGATATTTGTGCAGCATATATTTACATACACATTGGATTCATTTTCCAATTTTTCATTCGAATTACTGAATCCCTGACACTAACCCATACCTAGTAGACTCAGACTATTCATCCTAATATAATCGGGAAAATTAACACAACACAATAGAAATACAAGCACTTCAGAGGAGACATGTTGTATAGTTGGACTTGACATTTGCCTTATATAATTATAAATCTAGTCAAATTTTAATTGAAATATTGTCCATGTGTTTTTAAACTTAACAAATATGTGAATTCTTGTTTCCCTTTTCTGTAGCCTATTCACACATGTATATTTATATGCATATATAGAATCCTACCAGGTATCACACGTACATTTTTGTGAGGTGGCTGTCTTGGCAGATACAAATTGTGAGAAGAGTTCACTCCTCCTAAATGCTTTTGGAAATGAAAATTCAACCTATATGAGAGCGTCCTATTAGAAAAACATTATATATAAACTCATGTTCAGTAAAATAAATATTTTTTGCATTTGTGGATGATATATATTTACTGATGAATTTCGATTGGCATTTATATTGGTACTTTTTAATGTCTGTGAGTGTTGTGTGTGTGTGTGTGTGTGTGTGTGTGTGTGTGTATATATATATAGATATAGATATAGATATAGATATAGATATAGATATAGATATAGATATAGATATAGAGATATAGATATAAATATAGATATACTCTCCAAATTTTTCAAAATATGAAATATATGTGTCTTATTTTGCACTTCCTAAATTTTTCATATTCATGAATGTGGATTTATAATTATCTTTTCACAAGATTATTCTCAGAAACATTCATATACCCTACGAGACTCTTACCACTAATACTAATATAATGGAGAAAAAGAACCCAAACAGAATAGATACAAGCATTTCAGAAGAGACATGGTGTATAGTTGGACTTGCCTTTTGCATAATGTAAGGTAGGAGTTATAAATCTATTCAATTTATTGAAATAAATTTCCATGTGTTATTTTTTTTGACACAACACAAAATTTAATCTTTGAAAAATAAATAAAATTGACACTTCCTTAACCAAGCTAATGAAGAAAAAAAAACCTCAAATTACTAAAATTAAGGATCATAAAGGAACTTTTACAGAGTACACAACTAAAATACAGAGAATAATTGAAAACTAATTTGAAAATTTATAGTCTAATAAATTAAAATACCATGATGACATCAATAAAATTTTAGAGATATACCCAAACTTAATTAGTAGGACGTGAACAATTTAAACAAATCAATTTCAAGCAATGAAATAGAAGTTGCTGTCAACAGCCTACCAATCAAGCAAAGCCCAGGAACAGACAGATTCTCAGCCATGTTCTACAAGTCCTTCAAAGAAGCATTCATCACAATACTCCTCAAATTATTCCATAAAATAGAAAAGGATGGAACTCCTCCAAACTCATTCCATGAGGCTATTATCACTCACATACCAAAATCAGACAAAGACACATCAAGGAAAGAAATCTTCAGAGCAATATTCCTGACAAAGATATATACAAAAATTCTCAATAAAATTCTTTTTTTTAAGCCAAAGTTAATCAAAAGGGATAAAGAGGGACACTACACACTATTCCATGTGTTTTTAAAGTTAAGAAATATATGAATTCCTGTCTCCCTTTCTCTGTAGCCTATTAAGCACATGTATTTTTATATGCACAAATAGAATCCTACCTGGTTTCACACGTACATTCTTGTAAGGTGGCTGACTTGGCAGATACTATTTGTGAGAAGAGATCACTCCTCCTAAACCCTGTTGGTACAGAAAATTCAACCCATGGGTGAGCTTCCTAGATGAACAACATTATACATACATCCATGTTCAGTAAAATGAATATTTTGGGATATGCGGATGAGTTATTTTTCATGATGAATTTTTATTGACATATATATTGTGACATTATAATGTGTGTGTGTTTGTGTGTCTATATATATATATAGTCTCCAGATTTTCCAAAATATGAAATATATGTCCTCTTATACACCACCTGAATTCATTCATATTCATATATGTGGATTTATAATCAACTTTTAACAAGTTTATTCTCAGAAATATACATCCACTGAAATACATATTTGTTTCCTAGTACTGAAAACTAAATTCAGGGAAGGGTTCTTACAAATCCTAATATTTCTAGACTAACTGACCAAGTTTAACATCAATGCAAATACATTCCTATTGGATATGATGTGTTTTTTAAAGTTCATTTTTATTCAAACTTGGTACGTTATTATTTATTCAGTTTATGGACATCATAAAATATATCCTTTCATTCACAAGTTGACAAATTTATAAATATTTGGTTTACTTTCAATCACTTCCTCCTTCGGAACACATATATTCCTCTATGTTTCTTGACTGGTCTTTTCACTAGACTTCTTTCTAAACACATTATTTTCGATTCCATTATCAGTTTTGAAGCAAAACTCACACACTATTCATGATAAACGGTAACCCTAATAATACCATTAGATATATAACTTGTTGGAATGAATGTACATATATCAATATATGATTTCGTCTATATTTTCAGATATTAAAACAATCCATTATGTAAATTTGGAACCAGTCACATAATTTTTTCACAGTATGGTCTATTAATGCATCATCTCTATATTCATCAACACAGGGTAAACCTCTTAGTATCCCCAGTACTAATTTATATGTTTTCAAAATATTGCTCCCAGAAAAGGTGGAAGAAATACTCATGTCACCTGATCTACATATACATATTATCACAGTAATATTCTGGACACAAAATGCAAAGGTCACCATTATGATTGCAATAAAGCCTCAATGGAATGTGAACATGGATTACTAAAAACATCCATGTCCAGTTTGCCTAATGCTCTCAAATGTCAATCCAATTGGTGACTACATTTTTGTTTCTTTTTAAGATTATGTATTCAACCTCAACCCTGTTGAAAATGTCAAATCTTATCACTCACGTTATACTTTGCCTGATTTCCTAATGTCTCTATTGATGTCTGCCTTCCTACATATTTTTCCCAGTTCATCATTGTGCCCAACTTTTCACATATGGTGCCATTTATATTCACTCTCTAACCGAAAACTATTGCTAAAGAACTTTTGGTCCAAATCCTAGACTCACTCTTCCTCCTAAACCTACTGACTATCTTTCTAATCCTACACACTATCCCTTTTTCACTGGATGTTCTCTTCTACATTCAATCATCTGAGGTACAGGGTCTTATGCCATTGTATATCGATTTGCATCGACCTCGGTGCAAAACATTACTCAAGCTAAGGATCCCAATCAAGAGCCCAAATCCTTCTGGGCTTCAAATATTACCTAGATTTCTGTTTTCATACTTATATTTTACCTCTATATTCTTATAAATATTGCTGGTTCCCAATACCATTATTCATCCAGCAGAATGATTCCTAAGCCAAATGGAACATGCTATTAACCCTAACCATACAATGTTCCCTCAATCTCACTTTACAGAAGAGCAGGGATAAAGTTGATATTACAATACAGGAAGTTAGGAGATCTTCCACCTGCTGAGTACCTCAAAATCCATGCAGAAATAATCCCTGGAGAAGATGTAGGCAGCTATGAAAGACCTGAGAGAACAAAAGTCATATTCCATGGCAAACAACATGGTCAGGATGAAAGGATGTGTCTGAGTCAGCCTCTCTATTCTTAATGCAGGGAAGATGGACCAAAGCAGGCCTGTGTGGAGAGCTGTTCCCAGGTGACTATGGTTTCTATACCATTCTAACATGTGAAAGTATCACAGGAAGTAGGGCAGCCTCCATGTCAGGAGACACTAGGATGCAACTGTTAGGACAAAGTAGTGGCCAAGACAGGGACCTCATTTATTTCCTGAAGGTAGTGACCTCACCTCATTTCCTTGGCGATGGAACTCTCTGAATTTTGTGATCCAGGAAGCCAGGCACCAGAGCCAGTCCAAGTCCCAGTCGCAGTGGGCTCACTTGTTTGGATTTACTAAGGACAGAGTCAGTCTTTCTTGGTACCTACTGATGTAAGGGTTGCCAAATACTAAGAAAGCTCTGAAGAGGGGTCTTTCCTGAGAGGACAGGAATTGGCTCACCACTGCCTCCTGACAACTTCACCGAGTTGACCAAGGAGACCAGATCTGAGACAGAAAGGCCATTTGTGGGGAACATCGTATGGCCTACCAGTCAGAGGACACTCCAGATAGTGACAGACCTACTTGGGGGAAGGAGTTGCATTTGTGGGTGTTGGTTTGTGTTTGTGGTTTTTTTCCGGGTTCTGAGAATAGGTAAAAAAGGAGGTTTGTTTGGATTGGAGTGGACTGTTTCCAGTAAGTCATTTGACAAGGAGACTGTTTCTATGTCTGTGTATCCCACTGTGTTTTTCTTTGTGGATATTAGAAAAAAATAGCTCATTGGGTGTGTCCTGTCTAGTAGAAAGCTTCCCAGCATGCATCCTTTCCAATTAATGAATGGACTGAGGCTTGCCTTATCCATGGGCAACACCTGCTATCTACCTAATTTTCCATTTTTTCATGAATTCTGGACACTCTCAAGATTAGTATCATGTATTTTTGTACAAGATATGTACCACCTCCAAGCTCTGTGACATGGCCGTGTACTGGATAGCTGAAGGGAATGGCGAGCAACTCAGAAAACTCACATATTAGAGTAACAAGGAAAGTCTCCGTGGAGAAACCCTGCTTGGGGCCTTTTGATTACCTATTGTTCTGTTGCTCTGAATGTCAGAAAGGTCTTTGCCTCAGGCCACCCCTTTGTGAAGCCTGAAGAAAACAGTTTTCAAATGGAAATGAATGGGCATCACCTGTGGCTCTTTGCTTCATTGCTTTGGAAATGGATGTGTCTGAATCAGCCTCTTGGCCCTGTATGAGCCTGTGGTTTAGATTTTCAGCACCTGATGAATCTAAAGAAAGATCCCATGTGGGCATCCAAAACCTAAATGGAAAAAAGATCAGTCATTGTGGATGAAGCCTCTCGCCTTCCTCTGTAAGATTCCTGACCTCCATCAAGTGAGAATAGGGATCATTTGTGTCAAATAAGTTCTTCAAAGGGCTGCAGAGGGGAGACAATAGGTGCTTGGGTTTTCTTATAACTCCAATTCACACTAAAAATCTATACCCCACAGTCAGTAGGCCTCAAATTTGAGAAGTGGAGTAGTATTAACGGCAGGCCTATTTGATCACTTCTGGTTCACACTAAGTTGTCCAGGCCACCCTGACTTTAGGCAAATGAGGGACAAGGGAGATTATTTTTGACACTGTATTGGGCTGTGCCCCTCATGGAAACCTCCAGCTAGAGGTTATGATTAGTGTCTATATAAAAAGATGAAGAGGGCCATGTGAGAGTGTTTTGGTTTTAATTGTCATCATTTGTGTGGCAATTTGAAGAGATGCCTGGGTCCACCTGGGCTTGAACTCTGTTGTGATTCCCCTTAGAGACTGAGTTGTGTAACTGACCTCAGAGAAGTATTGCAATGAATTGTGTTGGGATTTCACGAGGCCACACATGAGATTCACCATTGGAGTCTGAGATCTTGGCCCAGGGGGACTTTACACAGAGCACTGGGAATCTAAGCCAGGATATCACAAGATTTTATTCTGAAAGATTCCAGCCATAGTTAAAACACCAACAGGGAATCTTTAGATCACTTATAAGCAAATTAAAAAACAAATTTTTTTAACAAGAGTAAAAATACTTAGTTAATGTAATGCTACCCTGAATTTTTTGGGTGAGTTATACTTTATATTCCCTGTTTGAGATCCTAGTAAACTTGAGAGAAAAAAAAAAAGAAAAAAACAAAACTTTTGAACATAACTTTAAATGAAATAAAATCTGACCTACTGCTTTCGTAGTCATTCTCACATGTAGTAAGATGGGCACAGAGCCTTATCTCAGGTAAGACAGGGCTCTTTATAAATCTTAAGTGTTTTAGTTCTAAAGCTGATCTTCGTTTTTTAATATCCTTTTACAAAGTTTACATAAATTATTTGAGGTCACATGAACATTAGCTAACACCATATAATATCACTTTTGAAACATGAATTAAAGAATGGCTGAATGTTTTTAACATTCAAATAGATTAGGCTCTCATTAATTTAAAAATACATTTAAATTGTTGCACAATGTAAAGTGTAACAAAAAACTTTACATATCTTATTGATAACAGGTAAATAAATCCCCAATATATATTTTATTTACCATACAACTTCAGAACACCAGCTTGATATAATGCTCTTTTAAAGTTTCTACCTTATCGAGTTGTATAACTGGAAGATATGAGCACATTAATAGCATCACAGTTACATTGATGTTTCTACATTAACCAAGTTTATCTTTTAAAGAAATGGCAGTACAGTGCTCTAAAATAACAGTTCTGTTTTAAACAGTTGTTTAATTTTTATGGTTGCTTGCTCTGGAAAAAATAAAACTTAATAAACACAATGTTATGAGTAATCTTATGTTTTAAGAAATTTTTGTCTCTTTAACACTTGACTAATTTTTACAATCTTACACAGACTTTAGTAGAAAGTCTGTATAAGATTGTAAACATTTTATACAGATTTTGTACTAAAAATTGATAGACCTTAGTATATCAATCAGATATCAAACAAAAACACTCATGAATGAGTAAATCCAAATCAAATTTACTTTACTTTTTAATCAAAATATTAGACAAATGTATTGAACAGTGTAAACCATTTTTTGGTTGAAGGAAAAGTCCTAGAACAAAGTCATATAGACCTTTGGTAGACAATAATATTTTATTAGATTTTTGAACACCTAGAATATCTTATAGGCATAAATTTGAAGACATTTATATTTATCTGTTTATCCAATCTAAATTGAAACATTTAAACCACGTGAATTAAAGATCTGTGGTCCACTTTTTAAAATTTGTTTTTATGAGCGCTTTTTTTATATGAGTGCTCCTTATATATGTTAATTTGTGTATCATTTGAATGATATACGGACATATGTGTATATATATATATATATATATATATATATATATATATATATATATATATATATAGACATACAACACATAACACAAGTGTGCACACCTAATAATAGTGAAGGCCTTGTAGCTTTTCAGGTGAAATCACCATTGCAATGTTTTTAAAACTCCACAGTTGGTCAAAGATAAAACTGATCAGAAAAACATTAACCTAGGTCTGTAGGATCAAAATCATAAACTCAAAAAAAAAAAGAATCTAAGAAAAAATTATGAGTCCTAGAAAAAATGACTGGCCGGTAATTAGTAAATACCATACAATTTACCATTTTTTTCCCTTAGGCCTCAGATCAGTCTCCTACTGAGCTTATAGGAGACTTTCATTTGCATTTCAACAGAAGTCCTGGCTGAGGTCTGGAAGGAGCAGGAAAAAACTGCTATTCTGAGCAGACACCTCAGGCCTAAGGCATTTTAACCATAATTTTCTGGTTAGGATGTTGAAAATTATGCTACAAGTTTAAGATACAATTCACAAAATTTTATATCTTTACATCTTGTTTTGTCAACAGATATCATACTATGATTTACTATCCTTGTCCAAATTAATGCACTGGTAAACACAGTGACATTTTCCCAGGCTACCCAATTCAAAATTGGAGAAAAAAAGACTGCATGATTGGGAAGTTACTTGCCAACTTGGAAGTAGAGTTCTTTAGTTTTCCATCCTAAGTATTTAAGTTCTCTGGCATGAATTATCTGAAATCAAAAACTAAACAATTACCTAAACCCGACTTTTAACTGCAATATTGTGCAATGCTTCAAAAAACGCATTCAGATACCAGATTTTTACAATAAAACATCATCATTTAGACACACATTCAGCTAAGATCATTCTCAAGAAACAATTTATAATATAAACACATTATTGCACATGTGTTAAAGGGCCAAAAACAAAGGCACAAGACAGACAGAAAGGAACTCCAGAATATGGCTGACAGACAGAAGCCTTTAAAACAGAGCAGATAAGAGAAAAATCTCCTGCACCAGTGGCACCACAGATGTCCCCACAAGGGGACCAGATGTTTTCACAAAGAAGCTACCTGAAATGTAAAATCAAGGGTCTCCATGGTGACTTTACTTCATTTAGTGTCCCCTTTTTATTTTTCTCTTTTAAAAGAAGACAGAGGTGTCATAATGCTTACAGTGCAGGGAAGGAAGGAGGGAATTCCCTGAAGCAACAGGGCTTTGGCAGTTGCTGGGGTCCCTCAGTCCCTCCTTTTACTTACAGGATTAGCTCTTCTGTTTCGGGTCCACTCCAAGCATGCTCCATCTCCTAACATTTCAGTCGTCAGCTCTCAAAAAGTTCTGGGACGGGGCCGGGTATCAAAATTTGTAACTTAAAGTTCGGTTTCTGACCCTGAAGCAAATTAATGCTAATTTAATAATGAGGACAGGGTTTTGAGAAAAAGAAAATGGAGGTTTATTGCTTTGCTAACAAAGGAAAAACAAGGGGACTCTGCCAAAAGGTTGTGACTCTCATGATCTGGAGGGACACGGGATTTTAAATAGTTTCACTTGTTAACCTGGGATATACTCAGTTCTTCGTTCCCCAGCAGGCATTGCCCTGTGCAGTGGGTGTGCTCCAGGCAGCCAGCTAGGGGCTTCTTTCTTCCTGCTTAACAAAGGTGGGTAAAGTTCATCACAGTTCCTTAAAACACAGTCGAAAGGGTGTCAGGCTTACTTGATTTGTTACCCTTTTTCACGTCCAATATCCTTAAAATTTTACCACAGAAATCAAACAAAAAAACGCACAAAAACAAACAACAAAAACCATATAGACCACAGAACAAAACACAGAAAAACAGAATCCTGGTGCCAAAACAGAAAAACAGAGGAGCAATGCAACATCTTGCTAAAGCTCCAGGGTAGGAGCGTGTGTGTGCCCATCGGCACCTCTCTACCCTTCCAGAGGAATTTCCTACAGAACAGAACAGAGGACAGCATGATTCTCATTACTGTCCTGGACAGGAGTGTATGTGAGCCTCCCCAGGCCACCTCTCTGTCATCAGAAGAGATCTCCCTTAACCAGATATCAGATGTTATAAAGGCGCCACTTACCTATGGAGGCCTCCTCCACCAGGGGCTTGATAATAGTTTTAGTGTGGTGGTTCACTGCAGTGCTCCCCAGACTGACGGCTCACTCCAAGGCCTTGGAACATCTCAAGTTGTGCACCTCCTAGAGTGGTTCTCCAGCCCAGTGCCCTGGAGGGAAGGCCAGCTTCAGAATTTTCAGCAGTCTGGTTTTGTGATCTGCTCGGGCAGGTTCATCTCACTGGGGAACTCCAAAATTTTGGACTAGGATGCAAGAAAAGACCACTGACTCCAATTAAAATCAAATTAAGGCAAGCTTATTATTTCAACAGGCTGGGCTGCCTCTCCTTCCCAAAATGGCGGGAACAAGACAGCAACCCCACCTTTCCTACAGCCCCCCTATATAGCCCGGAAAGTTACACAAACGGGTGGTTACAGATAACAAAACTTTGAAAGCATCACACTAATGGTAGTTTACATTTTTTTTTTTTTTTTTGCTGGCCCCAATATCAGAAATAATGAGGACCATTAGGGCCTCAGAGAGGGTTGTTGTCTGGCCAGGGAAGGCCAATATTTATGAGGTGTCACTAAAGTTTCAGAAAGTACTGTTATCTGGTCAGAGAGCCAGGTGTGGATGAGTTCAAGGCACGGGCAGGTGTTCCAAGCAGGTTCAGAATTTGCAGTAATTTAGAGTAAAGCCAAAATTATCTTTTCACTGCTTTGTGGCAAGATGGTTCCCAATTTTAATAAAAAATCAGGTTGGGTCTATCAAGCCTCTCCCTTACTTTTGGAAACTCCTCTGCAAACTCCAATGTTGTGAACTCCCGAGCATTTTAATTCCAGATATGTATTCACAGAATTTCTAACTCTTCTATTCCAAATGTGTCTTTCTTGGGGCGAAGGTAATATCAAGTCATTGTTCTGGATGAGAGTGGAAATATTTTTGTGTAGCACATATTTGCATACACATTTAGGAGATCACTCCTCCTAAACACTGTTGGAACAGAAAATTCAAACTATGGGGGAGCTTCTTAGTTGAACAACATTATTCATGAATCCAAGTTCATTAAACAAATAGTTTTGGATCAGTGGATGATATATATTTCAAGATGAATTTCAATTGGCATATACTATGCTACATTTTAATGTCTGTGTGTGTTTTTTGTTTATAATGTTTTGCGATTTATATGGATTTAAAATCAAGTTTCCAAAGATTATTCTCAGAATATTCATCCACCTGAAATACATATTTGTTTCCTAGTACTGAAAACTAACTTCAGTAAATGGTGCATAAAAATCCTAATATTTCTACAGTAACTGACCCAGATTAATATCAATGCAAGTAGATTCCTAAGGGACATGATGTGTATTTTGATGTTCATTTTTATTCAACACTGCTACATTACTATTTCTGCAGCTTATGCACATCATACTGTATATATTTCATTCAAAAGTTCCCAAATTTATATGCATGTGTTTCACGTTCAATCACTTCCTGCTTCAGAACACATGAATTCCTCCAGGTTTCTTGACTATTCTTTTCATGATACTTCTTTTCAAACACATTATTTTTGATTTCCATAATCACGTTTGAAGCAAAACTCACACACTTTTGAGGATAAAATATAACCCTAATATTACCATTAGATGTATAAGTGGTTGGAATGAATGATTGCATATCAATATGAGATTTCTTTTATATTTTCAGATATCAATTCAATCCATTATTTAAAGTGGAACCAGTTATATTATTTATACACAGTATGGTCTATTCATGCATAATCTGCATATTCATAGACACAGGGTACACCTATTTGTACCCCAAATACTAAATTATACGTCTACAAAACATTGCTCCAGAAACGGTGGAAGAAATATTCATGTCACCTGATCTACACATACATTTTATCACAATAATATTCTGGACATAAAATGCAATGGTCACACTTATGATTTTAAAAAAGCCTAAATGGAAAGTGAACATGGATTACAAAAAAACATCCAAGTCCTGGTTACCTAATGCTCTCGAATTCAATCCTATTTGTGACAACATATTTGTTTCTTCCTAAGATTATATATTCAAACTCAACCCTGTTGAAAATGTCTAAACCAATTACACACTTTATACTTTTGCTGATTTCCTAATGTCTCTATTTATGTCTGCTTTCCTACATATTTTCCCCTGTTCATCATTGTGACTGACTCTTCACATGTGCTGACATTTACATTCACTCTCTACCCGAAACCCTATTTGTAAAGAACTTTTGGTCCAAATCCTATACTCACTCTTCTTTATAAACCTGCTGACTACCTTGGTAATCCTACGGACTATTCCTTTATGACTAGATGTTCTGTTTGTTATTCAATCATCCGAGGTACAAGATCCAATTTCATTGTATATTGACTTATCTGAGACATCTGTGCAGAATATAATTCAAAGCTAAGTATCCCACTCAAGGGCCCAATGCCCTACTTGGCTTCAAATCTTCCCTAGATTTCTGTTATATTTTACCTATATATTCTTGTAAATATCACAGGTTTTCAATATCATTATTCATCCAGCAGAATGATTGCTAACCAAAGTTGAACATATTATTAACCCTAACCATACACTGTTCCCTCAATCTAACTTTAGAGCAGTGCAGGGACAGAGTTGGTCTTACAAAAGAGGAATGTTGGGGATCTTCCACCTGCTGAGAATATCAAAGATCCATGCAGAAATGATCCCCGAAGAAGATGTAGACTGCTATGAAGGACCTGAGAGAGCAAAAGTTAGCTTCCATGGCAAACAACCTGGTCACTATGAAGGGATGTGTCTGAATAAGCCTCTCTCTTTTTAATATAGAGCAAATGGACCAAACCAGGCCTGTGTGGAGATCTTTTCCCCGGTACCAATGGTTGATATACCATTCTAACTTGTGAAAATGTCACAGGAAGTAGGGGCAGCCTCCATCTCATGGGACCCTTGGAAGCAACTGTTAGGACAAAGTGGTTGCCAAGGCTGTGAGCTCATTCACTTCATGAAGGAAGTGACCTACCTCACTTTCTTGGTGATGGAACTCTCTGAACTTGGGATCCCTGAAAACAGGCAGCCAGAGTCAGGCCCAATAACAGTCACAGAAGTCTCACTTTTTGGATTTACCAAGGAGAGAGTCAATCTTTCTTGGTATCTACAGTTGTGAGGATGGCCAAATGCCAGGAAAGATCTGAATTGGGGTCTTTCCTGAGAAAGCAGGTATTGGCTCACCGCTGGCTCCTGACAACTTCACAGAGTGGGCCAAGGAGTCCAGATTTGAGAATAGAGAAGCCATTTCGGGGGAACATAGTATGGCCCACAAGGCAGAGGACACTCTTGATAGTCACAGACCCTCTTGGGGGAAAAAGGTGCCTTTGTGGGAATGAGTGTGTGTATGTGGTTTTGTCTCATGCTCTGAGAATAGGTAGGAAAGGCGGTTTCTTTGGTTTAGAATGGACTGTTTCTAGTAAGTCATTTGACAAAGCAAGTGTTTCTATGTCTGTGTATCCAACTGTGTCCATGGTTGTAGACTTTACAAAAGAAAATGCATCAATGGATGTGTCCTGTCTAGGAGAAAGCTTCCCCACATTCATCCTGCCCAATTTATGAAAGGACGGAGGCTTGCCTTATTGATGGGCAAGACCTGCTGTCTTCCTAAGTTTCTGTTTTCTTCTTGAATTCTGGCCACTCTCCAGAATAGACTCATGGTTTTGTGACCAAGATATGTAGCACCTCAAAGCTCTGTGACATGGCCGTGTACTGGATAGCTGAAGGGAATGGCGAGAATCTCAGGAAACTCAGATATCTGTGTGATCATGAAAGTCTCAGTGGAGAATCCCTGCTTTGGGCCTTTGCTTACCTATTGTTCTGTAGCACTGAATGTCAGGAAGGTCTTTGCCTAAGGCACCACTTTGTGAAACCTGAATAAAACAGTTTTCTAATGGAAATGAATGAGCATCACCTGTCTCTCTTTGAGTAATTGCTTTTGAAAGGGATGTGTCTGAGCCAGTCTGTTGGCTGTGTGTGAGGCTGTGGCTTGCATTCTCAGCACCTGATGGATCTAAAGAAAGATGCCATGTGTGCATCCAAAACCAAAATGGCCAAAAGAGCAGTCATTGTGGATAAAATCTATTGCCTTCCTCTGTAAGGTTCCTGACCTCTATCAAGTGAGAATAGGAATCCTTTGGGTCAAATGACTTCTTCAAAGCCCTGCGGAGGCTAGCCAGTAGGTGCTTGGGTTTTCTCATGACCCCAATGCACATAAAGAATCTAAACCCCACAGTCAGTAGGCCTCAAATTGGAGAAGCTGAGCAGTATTAATGGTAGGCCTTTTTGATCACTTCTGGTTCACAGAAGGGGTGTCCAGGCCACTCTGACTTTATGAAAATGAGGAGCAAGAGTGCGTATTTTGGACACTGTCTTGTCCTGCGCTCCTCATAGAAACCTCAAGCTAGAGGTTATGATGAGTGTCTATATGGAAGAAGATGAGAGCCATGTGGGACTATTTTGGTTTTAATTGTGGTCATTTGTGTGGCAGTTGGAAGAGATGACTGGGTCCACCTGGGTTTGAACTCTGGTGTGAATCCCCTTAGAGACTGAGTTCTGGAAGTGACCTCAGAGAAGTATTGCCATGAATCGAGTTGGGATTTTAGGAAGCCATGCATGAGAGTCGCCCTTATAAACTTAGATCAAGGTCTAGGGTGGCTTTCCACAGAGCACTGGGAATCTCAGCCAAATTATCCCATGATTTTATTCTTAAAGACTTGGCAGCCATACTTGAGAGTCAAAACACACATGGAACTCACATTGTAGACCTCAATAGGCCTGGCTTCATGTAACCTTTTGGCCACTCTATGGGAAGCGTTGCCTATGAAAGTTCTCCAGAGTTTCACTGAAATGAGCTTCCTCAACATTTAATGGTTCTTGAAAGCCACAGTGCCTCCCAACTACATCCTTGAAAAATGGCTAGATAAATACTTTGAAATTTTTGAAATTCCCATGACCAGGTGGCACTGGAGTATCTTTGGATGTCCTGCTGCTGATCATGAGTGTACAAGAGAGTGCCTTGATTGACTGGAATTTATAAAAATAATGTAGAACAGAGATGGTAGTAAGTTGGAGCCTGCTGAGTAGTGGGCCTAGAGCAGTGGTAGCCACGTGTGTGATAAAACATCTGTGGTCGGTCCATGTGATTAGCCCATTTGCTTCCAAATGGCTTGTGACTGACATGGTGCAGCCAGCAGACCCTTATTTTTAAAGGCATCTTTTTATTTGGAGAGCTTTCAAGGTAATGATCAGAATCAGGTTGATATGGTCAAGGGTGCAAGCTATGTGAGAAAGAAGCCTGGTTGTTTCATTCTCCTGCAGACCCTAACCCACCACACGTGACAGAACTCCCCCTAGCACTGTGTCCCAGTTGAACTTGTTGTTCAAAAAGCCCAGTGCAGCAGCAAGAACCAAAAGCCCCAGTGCAGCAGCAAGAACCACCACAAAAATTTGAGGAGGACCAAATGGCTTCACAGTCCACACGGGGTGAAACTTAGCCTCCAGTGGCCACACTTTACCTACAAAGAGAGAATTCAGCACTCCTGCCTCAGGTTCATTTGAAAATAAGAATCCATGTTCTCCAGGTCATATAGATGCAGACCCAGCTTTGATGGTCTCACTACAAAAGAAGCTAAAACTCCTTAATACAACATATATTTCAAGTGCCCAGCTTCAGAGGCAGTTTCTCAAGAAGTCTTTAGGCCAGCAGAGCTCAATGTTTGTGGAGTGTTTACCATGTCCCTTACTTTTGGAAACTGCTCTACCACCTCCAAGGTTGTGAACTCCTGAGCATATTCCATTCCAGATAAGTATTCACAGATTTTCTAACTCTTCTCCTCTAATTGTGTCTTACCTGGGGTGAAGGTAATGTCAAGGCATTGTTGTGGATGAAAGTGGGAAGATTTTTGTGTAGCACATATTTGCATACACATTGGATTCATTTTCCAATTTCCCATTAAAAATACTGAATCCCTGACACGAACCCATACCCTACTAGACTCTGACTACTAATCCTAATATGATGGAGAAAAATAACCCAAACAGAATAGAAATACAAGCAGTACAGAGAAGGCATGGTGTATAGTTGGACTTGCCTTTTGCATTATGTAGGGTAGGTGTTATAAATCTTGATAATTTTTAATTGAAATAGTTCTCCATGTGTTTTTAAAGTTAACAAATATGTGAATTTCTATCTCCCTTTCTCTGTAGCCTATTCAGCAAATGTATTTTTATATGCACATATAGAATCCTAGCTGGTATCACATGTACATACTTGTTTGGAGGCTGACGTGGCAGATAAAAATTATGAGAAGAGATAACTCCTCGTAAATGCTGTTGCATCTTAAAATTCAACCTATGGGTGATCTTCCTAGTTGAACAACATTATTCATAAATCCATGTTCAGTAAAATTAATATTTTTGGATCAGTGGACGATATATATTTCACCATGAATTTTGATTGGCATATATACTGCTACTCTTTAATGTCTGTGTGTGTTTTGTGTTTGTGTGTGTGTGTATATATATATATATATATATATATATATATATATATATATATATATATATATTTATTTATTTATATATATATATATATATATAATCTCCAGATTTTTTAAAATATAAAATATATGTGTCTTATTATGCACTCCCTAAATACATTCATATTCATGTATGTGGATTTATAATCAAATTTTTACAAGATTATTCTCAGAAATATTCATCCCCCTGAAACACATATTTGTTTACTAGTACTGAAAACTAACTTCAATGAAAGGTGCATACAAATCCTAATATTTCTGCAGTAACTTACCCAGGTTAATATCAATGCAAGTAGATTCCTATGGGACATGATGTGTATTTTGACATTCATTTTTATTCAACACTGGTACAGTACTATTTCTTCAGTTTATGCACATCATAGGATAAACGTTTCATCCAAAATTTCAAAATTTAAAACTTTTGATTCACTTTCAATCACTTCCTGCTTCAGAACACATGTATTCCTCCATGTTTCTTGACTGGTCTTTCATGAGACTTCTTTGCAAACACATTATTTTCGATTTGCATAATCAATTTTGAAGCAAAACTCACACACTCTTCATGATCAACCGTAACACTAATATTACCATTAGATGTACAACTGGTTGTAATGAATGTATGTATGCCAATATCAATATAAGATTTCCTGTATATTTTCAGATATCAATTTATTCCAATTCCAATTTCTAATGTTGGGTCCAGTTATATTATTTATTCACAGTTTGGTCTATTCATTCATCATCTCTATATTCATCAAAACAGGGTACACCTATTTTTTTCCCCAATACTAATTTATAGGTTGTAAAAATATTGCTCCCCATAATGGTGGAAGAAATACTCATATCACCTGATCTACATATACATCTTTATCACAGTAATATTCTGGACACAAATATAAAGGTAACACTTATGATTGTACCAAAACCTAAATTGAACGTGAATATATATTACTAAAACCATCCATGTCCAGGTCGCCTAATGCTCTCAAATTTCAATCCTATTGGTGACTACATATTTGTTTCTTCTAATATCATATATTCAACCTCAACCCTGTTGAAAATGTCTAATCCTGTTACTCACTTTATACTTTGCCTGATTTCCTAATGTCTCTATTTTATATCTGCTTTCCTACATATTTTCCCCAGTTCATCATTGTGACTGACTCTTCATATGTGCTGATATTTTCATTCACTCTCTAAACGAAACCCAATTGCTAAAGAACTATATTTCCAACTCAAAGACTCACTCTTCAACCTAAACCTACTATTTTCCTAATCCTACTGACTATCCCTTTTTGACTGGATGTTCTCTTCGACATTCAGGCATCTGAGGTACTAGGTTTTATTCCATTGTATGTAGATTTACCTGCGACCACATTGCAGAATGTAATTCAAAGCGAAATATCATAATCAAGGGCCCAATGCCCTTCCTGGCTTCAAATCTTACCTAGATTTCTCTTTTCATACTTATATTTCAAATACATATTCTTATAAATATTTCAGGTTCCCAATACCATTATTCATCCAGCAGAATGATTCCTAACACAAATAAAACATGTTGTTAACCCTAACCATACACTGTTCCCTCAATCTAAATTTACAGAGGGAAGGGACAGAGTTGGTCTTACAGTAAAGAAATGTAGGGGGTCTTCCACCTACTGAGACCCTCAAAGTTCCATGCTGAAATGATCACTGGAGAATATATACGCAGCTATGAAGGACCTGAGAGAGCAAAAGTCATGTTCAATGGCAAACAACCTGGTCAGGATGAAGGTTTCTGTCTGAATCAGCCTCTCTATTCTTAATGTAGAGAAGATGGACCAAACCAGGCCTGTGTGGGTAGCTGTTCCCGGGTGCCTATGGTTGATATAAGATTCTAACTTGTGAAAGTGTCACAGGAATTAGGGACAGCCTCCTTTTCATGTGAGACTTGGAAGCCACTGGTTGGACAAAATGGTTGCCAAGGCAGTGACCTCATTCAGTTCCTGAAGGAAGTGACCTCACATCACTTCCTTAGTGAAGGAAATTTCAGAACTTGAGATTCATGAAGCCAGGCACCCAGAGTCAGTCCCAGTCCCAGTCCCAGTGGTCTCACTTGTTTGGATTTACCAAGGACAGAGTAAGTCTTTCTTGGTATGTATTGATGTGAGGATTGCAAAATGCCAGTAAAGCTCTGAAGAGGGGCCTTTCCTGAGAAAGCAGGTAGTGGCTCACCTCTGGGTCCTGACACCTTCACAGAGTTGGCCAAGGAGACCAGATCTGAGACATTTCAGGCCATTTAGGGGGAAAATAATATGGCCCACCAGTCAGAGGACACTCCGGATAGTAACAGACCTTCTTGGGGGAAGGAGCTGCCTTTGTGGGTGTTGGATTGTGGTTTTGTCTCATTTTCTGAGAATAGGTAGGCAAGGCGCTTTATGTGCTGTGGAATGAACTGTTTATTGTAAGTCATTTGACAAGGCGAGTGTTTCTATGTCTGTTTACCTCACTGTGTCCGTGGTTGTACTCATTAGAAAAAAAGAATGCATCAATGGATGTGTCCTGTCTAGTAGAAAGCTTCCCAGAATTCATCCTGCCCAATTTATGAATGCAGTTCAGATTGCCTTATCAATGGGTAACACCTGCAATCTTCCTAAGTTACAGTTTTCTTCCAGAATTCTGGCCCCTCTCCAGAATAGTCTCATGGTTTTGTCTCTAAGGTATGTACCACCTCCAAGCTCTGTGACATGGCCATGTACTGGATAGCTCAGGTGAATTGTGAGCATCTCAGAAAAATCAGATATATGTGTGACCACTAAATCTCAGTGGAGAAACCCTGCTTTGGGCCTTTTGCTTACCTATTATTCTGTTGCTATGAATGTCACGAAGTTCTTTGCCTCAGGCCACCAATTTGTGAAGCCTGAAGAAAACAGTTTTCAAATGGAAATGAATGGGCATCACCTAGGGCTCTTTGCTTAATTGCTTTGGAAAGGGATGTGTCTGAATCAGCCTCTTGGCCCTGTGTGAGGCTGTGGCTTAGATTCTCAGCACCAGATGGATCTAAAGAAAGATCCCATGGATGCATACAGAACCAAAATAGCCAAAAGAGCTGTCATTGTGGATGAAGACTCTCGCCTTCCTTTCAAAGGTTCCTGACAGCTATCAAGTGAGAATAGGGATCCTTTGGGTCAAGTGAGTTATTCAAAGCCCTGCAGAGGCTAGCCCATACGTGCTTGTGTGTTCTCATTACTCCAATTCACATAAAGAATCTAAACCCCACAGTCAGTAGGCCTCAAATTGGAGAAGCCAAGCAGTATTAATGGCAGACCTATTTGATCACTCCTCGTTCACAGTCAGGGTTTCCAGGCCACACTGATTTTAGGCAAATCGGGGGGAAGGTAGGTTATTTTGGACATTGTCTTGGTCTGTGCCCCTCATGGAAAATTCCATCCAGAGGTTATGATGAGGGTCTACATGGAAGAAGATAAGGGCCATGTGGGAGAATTTTGTTTTGAATTGTGGTAAGTTGTGTGGCAGTTGGAAGAGATGCCTGGGTTTACCTGGGCTTTAACTCTGGTGTGATTCCCCTTAGAGTCTGAGTTCTGGAACTGACCTCAGAGAAGCATTGTCATCAATTGTGTTTGAATTTTACTAGGCCATGCATGAGAGTTGCCCTTGGAACCTGAGATCTAGGCCCAGAGTGGCTTTCCACAGAGCACTGGGAATCTCAGCCAGGATATCACATGATTTTATTCTGAAAGACTTTGCAGCCACAGTTGAGTCAAAACACGCATGGACCTCACATTGTAGACTTCAATGGGCCTGGCTTCATGTGACCTTTTGGCTACTCTTTGGGAAGCCTTGCCTGTGAGTGTTCTCTAGAGCTTTCATTGAAATGAGCTTCCTCAACATTTAATGGTTCCTGAATGAATTGAAACCCCCAGAGCCTCCAACTTCATCCTTGACAAATGGCTTGATAAATACCATGAAATTTTTGAAATTCCCATGACCAGGTGGCACTGGAGAACTTTTGGATGTCCTGTTGCTGATGATGAGTGTACCAGACAGTGCCTTGATTTACTGGGTTTCATGAAATTTGTGTAGAACAGTGATGCCAGTAAGTTGGATCCTGCTCATTAGTGGGCCTAGAGCAGTGGTGTGAAGGTGTGTGATAAAACATGTGTGGTGGTGACATGTGGATCTGCCATTGGCTTCCCAAAGGCTTGTGACTGACATGGTACAGCCAGCAGACCCTTCTATGCAAAGGTGTTTTTTATATAGAGAGGTTTCATTGCAATGTTCAGAATCAGGTTGCTATGGAAATGGGGGCAACTTATGTGGAATTGAATCCTGGTTGGTGCATTCTCATGCAGACTGTGACCCTCCACACGGGACAGAACTCTCTCCAGCACTGTGTCCCAGTTTAGCTCCTTGTATTTCATGAAGCAAATACCAAACTCCCAGTGCACCTGTGAGAAACACCACGAAAATTGGAGAATGACCAAATGGCTTCACAGTCCACACGTGGAGACACTTAAAACCCAGTGACCATAGTTAAACTACAAAGAGAGTATTCAGCATGGCTGCCTCATGTTCATTGGAAAATTAGAAACAATATCCTCCAGGTCACATTGTTGCACACCCAGATTTGATGGTCTCCCAACAAAGGAAGCTAAAGCTCATAACAACAACATATATTTTTAAGTGCCCAACCTCAGAGGAAGTTTCTCAAGAAGTCTTTACACCAGCAGAGCTCCATGTTTGAGAAATGTTTACCCTGTCCCTTACTTTTGAAAACTCCTCTACCACCTCGGAGGTTGTGAACTCCTGAGCATTTTTCATTCCTGATATATATTCACAGATTTTCTAACTTTTCTCCTCTAATTGTGTCTTACTCGGAACAAAGGCAATGTCAAGGCAATGTTCTGGATGAGAGTGTGAACATTTTTTTGTAGCACATATTTACATACACATTGCATTCATTTTACAGTTTTCCATTCAAAATACTGAATCTCTGACATGAACCCATACCCTACTAGACTCTGACTACTACTCCTAATATAATGGAGAAAAATAACACAAACAGAATAGGAATACAAGCAGTTAGGAGAAATCATAGTGTATAGTTGTACTTGTATTTTGCATGATTAATGGTAGGTGTTATAAATCTAGTCAATATTTAATTTAAATAGTTCTCCATGTGTTTTTAAGGTTAACAAATATGTGAATTCCTGTCTCCCTTTCTCTGTATCCTATTTAGCACATGTACTTTTAAATGCACATATAGAATCATACCTGGTATCACATGTACATTTTTGTGAGGTGGCTGATTTGGCAAATACAATTTGTGAGAAGTGATCACTCCTCTTAAACGCTGTTGGAACTGAAAATTCAACCTATAGGTGAGCTTCCTAGTTGAACAACATTATACATAAATCCATGTTCAATTAAAGAAATATTTTTGCATCTGTGGATGATATATATATCATGATAAATTTCGATTGGCATATATATTGCTAATTTAATGTCTGTGTGTGTGTGTGTGTATTTTGTGTGTGTGTGTGTATGTGTGTGTGTGTGTATATATATATATATATATATATATATATATATATATACTCTCCAGAAATATATGTGTCTTATATACACTCTCTAAATTCATTCATGTTCATGTATATGGATTTATAATCAACTTTTCACAAGATTTTTCACAGAAATATTCATCCACCTGAAATACATATTTGTTTCCAGTACTCTGAATATCAGGAAAGTCTTTGCCACAGGCCACCCCTTTGTGAAGCCAGAAGAAAACAGTTTTCACATGGAAATGAATGGGAATTACCTTTGTGTTTTACAATAATACCTTCAGAGTTTAGGCTCTCATAAACTGAAAAATACATTTAGATTGTATCTCAGTGTAGAAAGTATGATGGAACTGTAAATATCTTATTGAAAAGAAGTCCAATTATAGAACACAAATGACAGACATAAATCTCCAACATGTTTTACTTTTAAGCCTAGAATTACCATACAACCTTAGAACACCAGCTTGATACAATGCTCTTTTGAAGGTTCTACCTTACAGACTTGTATACCTTGAAGATATGAACACATTAACACCACAATTACATTGATGTTTTTGTATTAACCAAGTTTAGCTTTTTAAAGAAATAACATGGCACAATTTTGTAAAAACAGTACTAGTTTAACCAGCTGTTTAATTTTTTAAGATTACTTGCTCAAAACTTACACATATAACCAACTTACACAAAACTTTTTTATTATTAAACCTTTTAATTACTTAATCATATAGACTCTCTTATCCAGAAACACATTTTCCCTCTATTAAATCTATATCTAGAACCTTTTAGTTTCTCTTTTCCATTTGTTAACAACTTTCTGTTCACATTTTGAAACAATACATGTAAATTTCTGAATTTAAGCAGATTATTTTATAGACATCAACATTATACTAGGGCGTTTTTGAACACCTAGAAAACTTATAGGCCTATTTTTAAAGACATCTTTATTTTTATCTTTTTACCCAATTTGAATTTAACCATTTGAATCACGTGAATCAAAGATATTTGAATCCATTTTTAAATTTCTCATGAGTGCTCCTCATCTATCAATTGTCATATCACTGCATTATATATTGACTTACACACATACAGGCATACCGACATACAACACATAACACAAATGTAACACATAACACAATAGTAAAGGCCTTGTAGCTTTTTCAGGTGAAATCTCCATTGCAATGTTTAAAAACTCCACAGTTGATCACAAATAGATCTGATCCGAAAACATTTACCGATCTGCAGGATAAAGATTATGAGCTCAAAAAAAGAAAAAAAAATACAGAATCTAAGAAAAAGCAAGAGTCCTAAAAAAGATGACTATTCAGTAATTAGTAAATACCATATAATGTACTTATTCGTTGAGTCTAGTTTGAGTTCAGGTAAACATAAACTTTTACTCCTTTTTATCTGTCTCTTCCTGATTGCATATCAACTTAAGTCCTGACTGAGGTCTCGAAAACTGGAAAGACGCGAATTTTGAGCAGAAACCTCTTGCCTAAGGCATTATAGCTATGTCATAATTTCCAGGTTTGAATGTTGAAAATTATGATGCAAGTTCAAGATGTAATTCTCAAAATTTTATATCTTTAAATTTTTCTACACTAGAAAAATTTGCTCACACAAAACTGAAAATTGGATCATTTTTTGATAATATAAATGGCACCATCACAAAAAAGTTTCTATAAGATAATAACCCACTTTCTTTGTTCTGAAATTTCAAAAGTAGTATTAAGTTACATTAAATTGGCTGAAAAATTTTTTAAAAAACCACACACTGCCATGGGTATCCGAAATTAAGCTTTAAATATTTCCAAGATTGTTGCTAATTAATGCCATTTCAATAAGCCAGACGAACCTTTTAATTTAGCACCATTTTTTTTTTAAATCTTACACACTGAGGGGAACAGATACCATATCATAATTTATTTTCTTTGCCCAAGTTAATGCACTGGTATATCTAGTGGAATTTTCTCAGGCTACCTAGTTAAAAATTTAAACTCTTTAATATTTTTTTTTAATCCTAAGTATTTAAGGTTTCTAGCATGAACTATCTGAAATCAAACTAAACAATTGTTTAAACCCAACTTTATACTGTAAGATAGTGCAATGCTTTAGAAACCCATTTAGATACCAGATTGTTACAATAATAAATCATCTTTTAGATACACATTCAGCCAAGGTCATCCCCAAGAAACAATCTATAATATCAACATATTACTGCATTCATTCTCTCTTTTGTTAAGCAAACAGAGGTGGAGTAATCCTTAAAGTGCATGTAAGGAATAAGGGAGTTCCCCACAGCAAAATGGCTAGGGCAGCTGCTGGGAGTCCCTTAGCCTCACTTTTTACTTACAGGATTAGTTCCTCTGGTTTGGTTTGACCCCAGGCACCAGGCATATTCTATATCTCCCAACTTTTCAGTAGTCAGCTCCCAAATAGTTCATTTTCTGCTTGCAGTTTTTTGAGTTCTAGGCTTCCCCAAGAGGGCAGAGTGGGGACTCCTTTAAAGTCCACTCTGGGGTGTCAAAATTTATGACTGAAGGTTTGGATCCCATCCCCAAATCCAATTAATGCCAATTTAATAATGAGGACAGGGTTTTGAGAAAAGTTTATTCGAGATATCAAAGTTCTTAGACACCAGGCATTTCCCTCTGCAGTTGGCGTGCTCAACCCAACTATGGAAAGAAAAGAAAACAGTGCTTCCCTAATCTCGCTTAACAAAGGGGAGTAAAGTACATCAAAGTTCTTTAAAACACAGCTAAGAGAGGTGTAAAAGGTGAGAACAGAAAAGCTGGCGGTTCTATTGACTTTTGGTCCCTCACAGGAGAAGCATTAGGTTAAATTTTAGCTAAAGTTACTTCCACACATCTAAGGCAGGTTGGAACACGGGACTCTGCATCGGTCCACACAATGCCATCACATTTAACAGAAACACAGACAAAAAGACACACAAAGACCATCCTGCAGCTCCCGTTTGTTCACAACCGTAAGATCTTCAAACTTGTGACTCAGTGAGAATGGAGGGAAGAGGGGGAGGTGCAGAAGGTTTGAGTGATAGGATCGTGGGCAAAGGGGTCAGGTTGGAGCCAGGGACCAGAAAAGGCTTCAAGGACAGAGGCATGAAATGGCTTTGGCCCGTAATGAGAGTTACTCAAACAGAGACAACGACAATACAAACGTGACACAAACACGGACACACAGTTAACGTTTAACTCGAGTTCAGAAGGAGAGATTAGAACCTAGTAACTGGCAAAACCTGATGGGTTAGACCACAAAGACAGACAGTGAATTCAACCTGAGAGACATAAGTAGCCAGCAAGACCTGTCAGGTTGGCAGCAGAGTCACCTAATTAGGACACATCCGTCCCTCCCCGAATCGTCCAAGGAGTCCCTTGCAAGGACGTGGTCTGTGGCTTCAGGACACGTCTGTCCACCACCACCAGTGGGAACTTACGCTCTCTGCTGGCAGCCACTCTGCCAACAAAAACCGAAAACCGAAAAACCAAACCTGGTAGGGAAGATGGCCGCTGCCTACGGGGGTTGCTGAAATGCTGAGTGTGGTGCTCAGTGCAGCGGCTTTAATTGAGATTTCGTGCAGTTGGTTAGAGCTCCTTTTACCGTTAATCTGTAGTAGACCACTTGCCAAGCAGCAGGAAGAACAAAGAGATGGAAAAAGAGACGCTTGGCTGCTCAAAGCCATGGGCGCTTTGCGCGCATCTGCTTCCTCTTTCACTTCGCTCCAGGCAGAGAACCTGAATGTGTAATCAGCAGTGGATTGTAAGTACCTGATGCAAAGAAAGCTCAGTTACTTCCGCCCCCTTTTTAAAAATATTTTTATATACAGGGAGAGTTTATGGACTGGGATTGTTCGCTGGGCTGTGGTTTCTGTGCCGAAAATCCACTCCTCAGGAGCCACCATTTGCTTTCTGCTGGCTGTCTTGATGACTCTGTCTAAATTGTCCGGCTGCCGCATCTAGAGGTTGGAGCTGGGCTAAGGGCCGAGTCCTGTCCTCTGAAGGCTGGACCGTGGCCTTGAGCGCCTAGGTCGCCTGTTCGCCGCTGCACCTTCGGGCAGAGCCTGTCTCTGGGGTCATTCTGCATTCCCCTGCTAAGGGACCTGTGCTCTGGAGGAGGGGTCCGGAGAGCCATGGTGGCAGCTGCTTGGGCCCCAGGGGATGGGCACCGGGCTGAGGAGCAATGGAGGCCTCGGTGGTTCCGCTATAGTCACAGTCGAGCGCAGCACCCATGAGCGCGGCTAACGTGAGCATGGTCCAGAGGCAGAGGCAATGGCGGCAAGGATTCATTTCTAGAAATCTGGACTGGAAACAGAAGCAGTAGTGTTACAATCCCAAGAACTTGCTTATGCCAGGAAGCTGTAAGGGTAACATGAATATCATTGAGGAGATCTAACATGGTGGCAGGTGCAGAGAGATCAAGTCTCTGACATCTTCAAATGTGCGGGCATAGGGAGCCGTAAACTGTCTAAATGCTGTTTGCTCAGGATCACTAGGCAATGCTCAGCTGATGTGGATCTGGGGCGTACAATCTGGGCCCCTCAGAACACACACACCGAGTCCGGATATGCTGCATTCAACCTCCAGTTCGCCTGCTTCTCATGACTCAGCACTAAAGATCCCGCTGAAATAATTGGTCGGCCCTTCTGAATTTACAGAGGTAAAAGCCAACTGAGCCTTCATAGGCAGTGGCCAAAGGACTGAAATGGGGCTTGGGAAAGTCAGTCAGGACTCACCCGTTGCATTGGTCACCCGGCAAAGGGAAAGAATGGTCACCATTTGCACGAGATACCACCATGGCAGAGAACTGACATCACGAGTGGAGGAGATATCTTCATTGAAACCTTTGTGACAGGTGTTTAATCCCCTAGCCATCTCTCTCCACACAGTGGAGAAACCTTAAGAGCCCCTCCCAGCTCTTTCATAACGGCCCCTCCTAGCTCTCCTGTGAGCTCCATAGCCAGACCGAGGGAATCAGGAGTGGCATTGGACTTGCATTCAGGAGCTCTCGGCTACCGCTCCCACCAGTGCAGACAACTGAGGTCTCTTGCACCAGCTACCAGGGGCGTGGCTCCTGGAGGGCAAGCAAATTTGCTGAGGGTTCTCAGCCCCAAGCTCTACAAACTTAGGGGCTGAGGGAGGCAAACAGGGAGAGTGTGCCCAGGTATTCATGAAAACAGGGCTCCCAGGAGCAGCAGAACTGGCGTGTAGCCAGTATTGTGGTGAGTGGGGCCTGGTTTGAGGAAACACAAGAGAAGGCCCTAGGCACTCAGGATTGGAGACCCACCCAGTCTGGGACTTAGAGCTGCTGCACAGTTAATGGTTCCCACCTTTGAGAGGAGAAGCTTGGCCCAGTGGGCACAGCACCACCTACTTTAAGAGAAGTTAATCGAAATCTATGACTGCATTTATGTTTTTTTTTCTTTTTCTTTCATTTTTATTTTTTGTTGGTGTAGTTGTTCTTTAACTTATTTTATGTTTTCAATTTTTTTATTTTATTATTAGTAGTATTATTTCTTTAAATTTTAATTTTCATTTTTTTATTATCATTATTATTTTTTTTAATTTCTTCCTTTCTTTATTTTCAATTTTTTTTCTTTTTGTTATTTCTGTAGGTGTTATAAGTACCACCTGGTATGGTCCTTTCCAGTGCGGTTCCAGGGATGACACCTGATGTCATCTTACGTAGACAAAGTCTCTTACTTGATATCGATGTGGAGTCCCCTTGTCCCCAGGTTGGTAGGCAGTGGCCAGCCGTTTTCACAGGTATCCCTGAGTTCTTTCAAGAGCTTTAAATCTGTCAAGCAAGGGGTGTGAAAGGGATCATTAGGTCTTAGAGTTGGGGTTAGGTCCCTTCCTGGAGGAGGGGCACCATAGAGAATTTCATAGGGGGTGAGGTTACACAAAAAACAGAGTGAGTATTTCCTTCATGAAACAGTGCATAAGGCAGTAGCATAGTACAATCTTTTATTCCGGTCTCTAAGCTTAATTTTTTAAGGTCTGTTTAATGGTTATATTCATTCTTTCCACCTGTCCTAAACTCTGGGGTATATAAGCACAATGTAACTTCCAATTAATCCCCAGGGTCCTGGCTAACCCCTTACTTATCTGGCCCATGAACGCTGGTCCAGTATCAGACCCTTTTAACTTAGGCAGGCCATATCTTGGAAAAATATCTTCTAGGATCTTCTGGACCAAAATTTGCGCTATTTCTTTTCTTTTCTTTTTTCTTTTATTTTGAGGGGAAGGCTTCAATCCATCCTTAAAATGTACCTACAAAGACTAGGAGATATTTAAGTCTATACCTTGCTGGCTTAATTTAAGTAAAGTTCACTTCCCAGAATTGTCCTGGTTTGGTACCTCGTAGGTGCTTTCCTGCAGGAAGCTTGGAAGGGTAAGCATTAACTAACTGATGGACCCGACAGGCTTTTGTTACCCATTCAGTTATTTCCTTCACTGTGAGTCGGTTAGTGGAAAACTCTGTTCTTGATCCTTCAGGAATGCCTGCAGATTCTTTGAACCATGGTGAATGAGTTGATGTACATTTTCTACTGACATAGTTAGAGCCGTGACTCTTGGAATTTCTACTGAAGGATTCAGAAATTCCACTTGGGGGCCTTCAGGGTTAAAAGTTATTTTGGCCCAGAGCTTGGTGAGCAGATCTCTGCCCATCAATGGGGCCAGGCATTCTGGGATTACTAGGGAGAAATGATGGATTTTTCCTTTCCCCAAGTCAATAGTCCTCTTAGTTGTCCAAGTCCGATATTTACTGCCATTAGTTTTTTGAACTAGAGACCTTTTATTAGATAGAGCGCCTATTGTGGCTTTAAGGGCTGAGTATATTGCCCCTGTATCCAGTTTACTGGGGTCTCCTCCACTTCAAAAGTTTCCCTGAGCTCGGGGAAGGGATATGAGACCCGACTTTCTTAGTCATCCTCCAGAGTCAGAATGGCTGGCTGGCCTGGCTGTCACTTTCTAAGGCAATTTTGACCCAGTGTCCTTTTTCTTTAGAGTAGGCACATTGATCTGAGGCCAGGGGTGGCCTCTGTCATGGGCCAACTTATCCCTTCTTGTCTCCCTGTTTCTTAATTTCTGGCCTATTTGTTGTTGTGACCAGGACCTTAGTCAACACCTTAGTCTGCCTTTTGCTTCATTAACCTCACTTTGCTCCCTTCTCTTCCTCAGTTTCTCTCTTATAGTATATCTTCTCAGATTCTCTGACGAAATCTCTCAAAGTGATATCTTGTAATCAATCTAAGCTTTGTAAATTTGTTTTAATATCGATTGCAGTTTGCCCATCATGACAGATGCCTTCTGATTCTCTGCGTGAGGATCGAAAGGAATATATGTCCTATATGACTCCATAATTCTCTCTAGAAACATAGAGGGAGATTCATCTGGCCCTTGAATAATCTCTCTTACCTTGGCCAAATTAGTTGGTCACTAGCGGCTGTTTGGAGACCCAGTATTAGAGCCCAGCTATAAGTGGACAGAAGCTCCCTAGTTTCAAAGGTGTTGGGGTCACAGTTGGGTCGGTTAAAGGGAAAGCCGGCTTTGATTATGTTGGGTAGTTGTGTCGGATGAACATCTGGTCCGAGGATATTTTTTTCTAGGTTCCTGGAGGATTCCCTTTTGTTCCTCTGTCTTGAAGAGAGTTCCTAGGAGTTGTTGGCAGTCTTCTGAAGTAGGCTGTTGTGAAAACATTAATGACTCAACCACACCTGAGAGCTGTGTTGGGTACTCGGAAAAGAGGGATTGTAATTTTTTAAGTTATATAGGTCTGGAGAGAGGCCAATACTGGTAGGCTTGCATTTTTTCCCAATGGCCATCGATAACCATTGGCCTCTAGAGAAGGAGGGGGAGCATCCCGAGAGTTCCAGGGTTTTCAATCTTTTGCCACCAGCGCATTCCTTTAGCTGGGCCAGCTTCCTCCATGGGAGAAGGTGCTGTGTGTGGGGCAGGGAAATTATCTGGAGGGCGCTGGGCCGGCTTAGCTTCCTGCAATGGACGAGAGGCTGAGTCAGCAGCAGGGGAATCACTTAGAGTGTGTTGGGGGCTGGGGAACCAGGGCAGGGGATAAGGAGGGGGAGGAGAGTCCAGTAGAGTCAAATCTGGTGACTCAGGGAGAACAGAGGGTGGAGGAGAAGAAGAAGAAGATTGTTTGAGAGTTCCTGGGGGAAGAAGTTGGAGCAGGGGCAGTGGCAAGGATAGGCTTCACCAATGGAGGAGGAGCTTTGCAGAGGTCCTGCTGAGTTAAGATACATGGCTGTTGATCCAGATGGCTATGTGGCCCTGGCTAAAAGCCAATATCTCTGACTTTTTAAATTAGTGGGAAGTAGAAAGATCCTTCTAGGGGCCATTCAACTCCAAATGTTGGCCATTCTGAGGTACAGAGAATCTGAAACATCCGGCACTTTACTGAAAAAGAAAGATTCTGAGCCCTTAAGCGGACTTTGGTGCAGTGATCAAGGGTCAGGGAAAAAGGCATTGAATTGCGCTGTCCCATAATGAAAGATACACAAACAGTGAAAGCAATGACACATGACACAGACAAGACAAGACAATAAAGACAGGCAATGGACGTCCAACACTGAGACCAGGACTGAGTTGCCAGCAAAACCCGATGGGCTGGCAATACCGAATCCGAATCAAAATATCACTGAGTCGAGGAGACTATTGTTCCTCAATTTCCGGAGTCCTCTGTGGTGTCCTCCAGAGACATGGCTTGAGTTCTGTAACACCACTGTCAGGCATCGTCAGAGAGAGCTCACACTCTTCATTGACAGTCAATTTGCCAAGCCCTAACCTGAAACCTGAAACCAGAAAGAGGCGCCTTACTTACCTGAGAGGGGTCCTTTGGGATCTCTCGTCCACAACTGCTCGATCTAGGTGGAACCTCCATATGTAAAGGTCGGGCTAGCGTCAGAAGAAGGGACAACCAAGAGACTTTATCATGCAACAGCAAAGGATTTACTGGGGGTCCAGCATGTTTGAGCTCAGAACTCACTTGAACAGAGCAGAGAGCCCTGAGAACAGCTTAAGTAGAGCTTATATACTTTCCTTGGAGAGGGCAGAGAGGGAAGTTTATTGATGAGTCTGGGCGACTGGGCGGTTTGCGTGCAACCAGGTGAGGGAGTATATTCTGCAGTTTGGCAGTAGGGAACGGCACATTCTGGGAACAAGATTAGCAAATATTCTCAAAATTTCAAAAGTGTTTTGTTAAGCATACAGAAAAACAGGAAGTGACAAGTACCTATTTTATTAAGCTTTCACTACTGACTATCCCTTTTTTACTGGATGTTCTCTTCTACATTCAATCATCCAAGGTACAAGGTCCTATGCCCCTGTATATGGATTTATCTGAGACAACTTTGCAGAAAGTAATTCAAAGATATGGATATCAATCAGGGGCCCAATGCCCTTCTGGGCTTCAAATCTTATTTAGATTTCTGTTTTCATACATATATTTCACCTATGTTTTATATATATATATATATATATATATATATATATATATATATATATATATATATATATATATATATATTTATCATAGTATATATATTTCATCCACGATTTCACAAATTTACAGGCATTTGTTTCACGTTCAATCAATTCCTTCTTCAGAACACATGTATTCCTCCAGGTCTCTTGACTGGTCTTTTCATGAGACTTCTTGCCAAACACATTATTATTGATTTCCATAATCACTTTTGAAGCAAAACTCACACACTGTTCATGATAAACCATAACCCTAATATTACCATTAAATGTGGAACTGGTTGGAATGAATGATTGTATATCAATATAAGATTTTCTGTATATTTTCATGTATCAATTCAAAAAATTATTTAAAATTGGAACCAGTTATATTATTTATTCTCAGTATGGTCTATTCATGCATTATCTCTATATCCAAAGACACAGCGTACACCTATTGTACCCCCAATACTAATTTATACATCTTCAAAATATTGCTCAAAGAAATGGTGGAAGAAATACTCATGTCACCTGATCTCCTTATACATTTTATCACAGTAATATTCTGGACACAAAAAGCAAAGTTTACACTTATTATTGTACCAGAGCTTTCATTGAAATGAGCTTCCTCACCATTTAATGGTTCCTGAATGAATTGTAAGCCACAATGGCTCCAACTTCAACCTTGTAAAATGGATAGATGAATACCATGAAATTTTTGAAATTCGCATGACGAGGTGGCAATGAAGAACATTTGGATGTCCTGTTGCTGATCATTATTATACCAGACAGTGCCTTGATTGATGGGTATAATGAAAATGGTGTAGAACTGAGATGCCGGTTAGTTGAAAACTGCAGAGTAGTTGGCCCAGAGCAGTGATGTGCAGGTGTGTGATAAAATATTTGTGGTGGTGCCATGTGGATCTGCCATTGACTTCCAAATGGCTTTTAGCTGATATGGTGCACCAAGCAGACCCTTATATGTAAAGGCGTCTTGTTATATGGAGAGGTTTCAGGGCAATGTTTAGAATCAGTTTGCTATCGTCAAGGGGGCAAGCATATGGGATAGAAGCATGGTTGGTGCGTTCTCCTGCAGACTCTGAACCACCACAGTTCACAAAACTCCCTCCAACACTGTGTCCCAGTTGAACTCCTTGTATTTCGTGAAGCAAATACCAATCTCCCAGTGCAGCAGCAAGAAACACCACGAAAATTGGAGGATGACCAAATGGCTTCACAGTCCACATGGGAGACACTTCGGCCCAGTGGCCTCAGTTTACCTACAAAGAGAGAATTCAGCACCACTGCCTCATGATCATTGGAAAATAAGAAACCATGTTCTCCAGGTAACATAGATGCAGACCCAGCTTTGATGGTTTCATGACAAATGAAGATAAAGCTCCTGACAACAACATATATTTCAAGTGCCACACCTCAGAGGCAGTTTCTCCAGAATTCTTTTGGCCAGCAGAGCTCCATGGTTGTGTAGTGTTTACACTGTCCCGTACTTTTGGAAACTCCTCTACCAGCTCCCAGGTTGGGAACTCCTGAGCATTTTCCATTCCAGATTTGTATTCACAGATTTTCAAACTCTTCCCCTCTAATTGTGTCTCACTGGGCCAAAGGTAATGTCAAGGCATTGTTCTGGATGAGAGTTGGAAGTTTATTGTGTAGCACATATTTGCATACACATTGGATTCATTATCCTATTTACCATTTGAAATACTGAATCCCTGACACTAACCCATACCCTAATAGACTCTGACTACTTATCCTAAAATGATGGAGAAAAAGAAACCTAACAGGATAGAAATACAGGCCTTTCATAGGAGGCATGGTGTATACTTGGATTTTCCTTCTGCTTTATCAAGGGTATGTGTTATCATTCTTGTCAACCTTTCATTGGAATATTTCTCCATGAGTTTTTAAAGTTAACACATACGTAAATTCCTGTCTCCTTTTCTGTGTAGCCTATTCAGAACATGTATATTTTTATGCATATATAGACTTCTACCTGGTATCACACGTACATTCTTGTGAGCAAACTGACTTTGGAATTTACAAATTATGAGAATACATCACTGCCCCTAAATACTGATGGAACTGAAAATTCAACCTATGGGTGAGCTTCCTAGTGAACAACATTAAACATAAATCCATGTTCAGTAAAATTAATATTTTTAGGTATGTGGATGATATATATTTCATGATAAATTTCGATTGGCATATATATTGCTACATTTTAATGTGTGTGTGTGTGTGTGTGTGTATATATATATATATATATATATATATATATATATATATATATATATATATACTGTCCAGATTTTCCAAAATATGAAATATATGTGTCTTATTATACACTCCGTAAATTCATTCTAGTTCGTGTATGTGGATTTATAATCAACATTTCACATTTCACAAGATTATTCTCAGAAATATTCAACCACCTGAAATACATATTTGTTTCCTAGTACTGAAAACTAATTTCAGTGCATGGTCCTTATTTATCTTAATATTTCTATAGTAACTGACCAGGATTAACATCAATGCAGTTAGATTCCTATGGGACATGATATGTATTTTGAAGTTTGTTTTTATTCAACACTGGTACATTACTTTTTCTTCAGTTTATGGACATCATAGGATATATCCTTTCATCCACAAGTTCACAAATTTATAGGCATTTGGTTCACTTTCAATCACTTCCTCTTTCAGAAAACATGTATTCCTTTATGATTATTTAGTGGTCTTTTCACTAGACTTCTTTCTAAACATATTATTTTCGATTCTTTAATCATTTTTGAATCAAAACTCACACACACTTCATGATAAACCGTAACCCTAATGTTACCATTAGAAGTACACAAAGTACACCTATTTGTACTCCCAATACTAATTGATACATGTTCAAAATATTGCTCCCAGAAATGGTGGAAGAAATACTCATGTCACCTGATCTACATATACATTTTATCACAGTGATATTCTGGACACAAAATGCAAAGATCACACTGATGATTGTAACAAAGCCTAAATGGAAAGTGAGCATGAATTACTAAAAACATCCATGTCCAGGTTACTTAATGCTCTCAAATGTCAATCCTATTGGTGACTACATGTTTGTTTCTTCCTTAGATTATATATTCAACCTCAACCGTGTGAAAATGTTTAATCCTATTACTCACTTTATAATTTGTCTGATTTCCTAATGTCTCTATTGATATCTGCTTTCCTACATATTTTCCCCAGTTCATCAATGTGACTGACTCTTCACATGTGCTGATATTTACATTCACTCTCTACCCGAAACCCTATTGCTGAAGAACTTTTGGTCCAGATCCTATATTCACTCTTCTTTCTAAACCTTCCGACTATCTTCCTAATCCTACCGACTCTCACTTTTTGACTGGATGTTGTCTTCCACATTCAGTCATCCAAGGCACAAGGTCCTATGCCATTGTATATCGATTTATCAGAGACATCTGTGCAGAACATAATTCAAAGCTAAGTATCCCAATCAAGGGCTCAATAGCCGTCCGGGCTTCAAATCTTACATACATTTCGGTTTTCATACTTACATTTCACCTGTATATTCTTTTAAATATTGCAGGTTCCAAATACCATTATTCATCCCCCAAATTATTTCTAACCCAAATCGAACCTGTTGTTAATCCTAAGCATACACTCTTCCCTCAATCTAACTACAGAAGAGCATGGACAGAGTTGGTCTTACAATAGAGGAATGTAGGTGATCTTCCACCTGCTGAGAACCTCAGAGTTCCATGCAGATATGATCCTTGGAAAAGTTGTAGGCAGCTATGAAGGACCTGAGAGAGCAAAACTTATTTTACATGGCAAACAACCTGGAGAGGATGAAAGGATGTGTCTGAATCAGCCTCTCTCTTCTTAATGTAGAGAAGATGGACCAAAGCAGGCCTCTGTGGAGAGAAGTTCCCCGTTGACTATGGTTGATATACCATTCTGACTTGTGAAAGTGTCACAGGAAGTAGGAGCACCCTCCATCTCATGGGACCATTTGAAGCAACTGTTAGAACAAAGTGGTTGCCAGGGCAGTGACCTCATTCATTTTTGAAGAAAGTGACTTCACCTCACTTACTTGGTGATGGAACTCTCTGAACTTGGGATCCAGGAAGCCAGGCACCCAGAGATAGTCCCAGTCGCTGTCCCAGTGGGATAACTTGTTTTGATTTACCAAGGACAGACAGTCTTTTTTGGTATCTACTGATGTGAAGATGGACAAATGACAGGAGAGCTTTGTAGAGGGACCTTTCCTAAGAAAGCAGGTAGTCGCTCACAGTTGGTTCCTGACAACTTCACAGAGTTGGCCGAGGAGACCAGATCTGAGACAGGACAGGCCAATTCAGGGTAACATACTATGGTCGACCAGTCCGAGGACACTCTGGATAGTCAAAGACTTATTGGGGGTAGGAAGTGCCTTTGTGGTTGTTGGTGTAAGTTTGTGGTTTTTATTCATGTTCTCAGAATAGGTAGGAAAGGCAGTTTGTTTGGTATGGAGTGGAGTACTTCTAGAAAGCCGTTTGACAAGGCTAGTGTCTGTGTATCCCACTGTGTCCGTGTTTGTAGACATGAGAAAAGAGAATGCATCAATGAATACGTCCTGTCTAGTAGAAAGCTTCCCAGCATTCATCCTACCCAATTTATGAGTGGATTGTAGCTTGACTTATGGATGAGCAACCCCTACTATCCTCCTATGTTCCTGTTTTCTTCCCGAATTCTGATCACTATCCAGAATAGGCTCATGTTTTTGTGTCCAAGATATGTGCCACCTCCAAGCTCTGTGACATGGCCATGTACTGGATAGCAGAATGGAGTGGTGAGCATCGCAGAAAATGCAGATATCAATGTGACCAGGAAAGTCTCAGTGGAGAAACCCTGCTTTGGGCCTTTTGCTTACCTATTGTTCTGTTGCCCTGAGTGTAAGAAAGTTTCTTGCCTCAGGCCACCCCTTTTTGAAGCCTGAAGAAAACAGTTTTCAAATGGAAATTAATGGGCATCACCTGTAGCTCTTTGGTTAATTGCTTTGGAAAGGGATGTGTCTGAATAAGCCTCTTGTCCCTGTGTCAGGCTATGATTTAGATTCTCAGCACCTGATGGATCTAAAGTACGTTCCCATGTGTGTATCGAAAACCGAAATGTAAAAATATCAGTCATTCTGGAAGAAGTCTCTTGCCTTTCTCTGTTAGGTTCCTGACCTCCATCAAGTGAGAATAGGGATCCTTTGGTTAAAATGAGTTCTTCAAAGGCCTGCAGAGGGTAGACAATAGGTGCTTGTGTTTCCTCATTACTCCAAATCACATAAAGAATCTATACCTGACAGTCAGTAGGCCTCAAATTGGAGAATCAGAGCAGTATTAACGGCAGGCTTATTTGATCACTCCAGGTTCAGAGGAAAGGGGTCCAGTCCACCCTTACTTTAGGCAAAAGAGGGGCAAGGGAGCATATTTTGGACACTGTCTTGGGCTGCACCCATCATGTAAACCTTCAGCCAGAGGTTTTGATGAGTGTCTCAATGGAAGAAGATGTGGGCCATGTGGGAGTGTTTTGGTTTTAATTGTGGTTGGAAGAGATTACTTGGTCCACCTCAGCTGGAACTCTGGTGTGTTTCCCCTAAGAGACTGAGTTCTGGAACTGAACTCATACAAGTATTGCCATGAATTGCGTTGGGATTTTAGGAGGTCACGCATGAGAGTCGCCATTGGAAACTGAGATCTAGGCTCAGGGTGGCTTTCCACACAGCACTGGGAATCTCAGCCAGGATATCACATGATTTTTTTCTGAAAGTCTTGGCAGACATAGTTCAGAGTCAAAACAAACATGGACCTCACTTTGTAGACCTCAATGGGCCTGGATTCACGTGACCATTTTGCCACTTTTTTGGATGACTTGCCTGTGAGAGTTCTCCAGAGCATTCACTGAAATGAGCTTCCTCACCATTGAATGGTTCCTAAAATAATTGGAACTCACAGTGCCTCCAATATCATCCTTGAAAAATGGCTAGATAAATACCATGACATTTTTGAAATTCCCTTGACCAGGTGGTACAGGAGAACCTTTGGATGTACTGTTGCTGATCCTGAGTGTACCAGACAATGCCTTGATTGACTGGGTTTCATGAAAATGGTGTAGAACAGAGATGCCAGTAAGTTGGAGCCTACTGAGTAGTTGACCAAGAGCAGTGGTGTGCAGTTTTGTGATAAAATTTCTGTCCTGGGGCATTGTGGATCTGCCTTTGACTTCCAAATGGCTTGTGGCTGACATGGTGCATCCTGCAGACTCTTATATGTAAAGGCATCTTTTTATAAGGAGAGGTTTAACCAAAATGTTCACAATCAGGTTATTATGGTCAAGGGGGCAAACTATGTGGGATAGAAGCCTGGTTGGTGCATTCTCCTGCAGATCCTGACCCACCATACCTGACAGAACTCCCTCCAGCTCTGAGTCCCAGTTGAGCTCCTTGTATTCCGTGAAGCAAATACCAAATTCCCAGTGCAGCACCAAGAAACACCACGAAATGTGGAGGATGACCAAATGGACTCACAGTCAACATGTGGATACACTTAGCCCCCGTGGCAACAATTTGCCTACAAAGAGAGAATTCAGCACTACTGCCTCATGTTCATTGGAAAATAAGAAAGCATATCCTCCAGGTCACAGAGAATCAGACCTAGCTTTGATGGTCTCACTAGAAAGGAAGCTAAAGCTCCTGACAACAACATATATTTCAAGTGCCCATCCTTAGAGGCAGTTTATCAAGAAGTCTTTAGGCAGGCAAAGGTCCATGTTTGTGGAGTGGTTTACCCTGTCTCTTACTTTTGGAAATTCCTCTACCATATCCAAGGTTGTGAACTCCTGATAATTTTCCATTGCAGATATGTATTCAAAGATTTTCTAACTCTTCTCCTCTAATTGTGTCTTACTTGGGGCGAAGGTGATGTCTAGGCATTGTTCTGGATGAGAGTGGGAAGATTTTGTGTAGCACATATTTGCATACACATTGCATTCATTTTCCTATTTTTCATACGAAATACTGAATCCCTGACACTAACCCACACCCTTCTAGACTCTGAATACTAATCCTAATATGATGGAGTCAAATATCCCAAACACTAGAGAAATACAAGCAGTTCAGGGGAGGCATCACGTATAGTTGGACTGCCTTTTTGCATGATTTTTCGTAGGTGATACAAATCTAGTGAATTTTTAATTGAAATAGTTCTCCATTGAGTTTAAAGTTAACTTATGTGTGAATTCCTGTCTTCATTTCTCTGGAGCCTATTCAGCACATGTATTTTTATATGCACAAATAGAATCCTACTTAGTATCACTCATACATTTTTGTGAAGTGGCTGACTTGGCAGAAAGAAATTCTGAGAAGAGATCACTCCTCCTAAATGCTTTTGGAACTGAAAATTCAACCTATGGGTGAGCTTCCTAGTTGAACAACATTATACATAAATCCATGTTCAGTAAAATGAATATATTTGAACCTGTGGATTATGTATATTTCATGATGAATTTTGTTTGGCATATATATTGCTACTTTTTAATGTGTCTGTGTGTGTTTTTTGTATATATATATATATATATATATATATATATATATATATATATATATATATATACACTCTCCTGACTTTTCAAAATATGTAATATTTGTGTCATATATACACTCCCTAAATTCATTCATGTTAATTAATGTGGATTTATAATCAAATTTTCACAAGTTTATGCTCAGATATATTCATCCACCTGGAATATATTTTTGTTTCCTAGTACTGAAAACTAACTTTATTAAATGGTCCTTACAAATCCTATTGTTTCTACAGTAACTGACCCAGTTTAACATCAATGCAAGTAGATTCCAATGGGACATGATGTGTATTTTGACGTTCATTTTAATTAAACACTGTTACATACTATTTCTTCGGTTTTTGCACATCATAGGATATATATTTCATCCACAAGTTAGTAAATTTATAGGCTTTTGTTATACTTACAATCACTTCCTGCTTCAGAACACATGTATTCCTCTGTTTCTTGACTCGTCTTTTCATGGGACTTCATTCCAAATACATTATTTTCCATTTCCATAATCACTTTTGAAGCAAAACTCACACACCCTTCATGATAAAACATAACCCTAATATTACCATTTGATGTATAACTCGATGGAATGAATGATTGTATATCAATATAAGATTTCTTATATATTTTCAGATATCAATTCAATCCATTATTTAAAGTTGAAACAGTTATATTATTTATTCACAGTATTGTCAATTCATGCATTACTTCTATATTCATAGACACAGGGTACAACTTTTGTACCCCCAATACTAATTTATACGTCTTCAAAATATTGCTCCCAAAATGTTAGAAGAAATACTCATGTCACCTGATCTACATATACATTTTATCCCAGTAATATTCAGATCACAAAATGCAAAGGTCACACTTATGATTGTACCAAAGCCTAAATGGAAAGCAATCCTGGATTACTAAAAACATTCATGTCCAGGTTGCCTATTGCTCTCAAATGTCAATGATATTGGTTAGTACATATTTGTTTCTTCCTAAGTTTATATATTGAAACTCAACACTGTTGATAATGTCTAATCCTATCACTCACTTTATACGTTGCCTGATTTCATAATGTCTCTATTGATATCTGCTTTCCTACGTATTTTCTCCAGTTCATCCTATACTCACTCTTAGTCCTAATCCTACCAGCTATATTTCTAATCCTACCGACTATCCCTTTTTGAATGGATGTTCTCTTCAACATTCAATCATCCAAGTAAAGGTCAGGCGAGCGTTGGAGGAAGAGTCCACCAAGAGACTATCTCATGAAACAGCAAAGGGTTTATTGGGGGTCCAGCATGCTGGTACTCAGAGCTCACTTGAATAGAGTAGAGAGCCCTGAGAAAAGCTTAAGCAGAGCTTATATACTTTCCTTTGTGATGGCACGGAGGGAAGTTTATTGATGGGTCAGGGCAAGTGGGCAGTTTGCGTGCAACCGGGTGAGGGAGTACATTCTGCAGTTTGTCAGTTGGGGACAGCACATTATGGGAACAAGATTAGGAAACATTTCTCAAGAAATCAACAGTGTTTTGTTTAGCATACAGAAAAAAAGGAAGTAACAAGTGCCTATTTTATTAACCTTTCATCCCCCAATTCTTCTTCTGGCTACTTTTAATCATAAAAGTGATCATTGCCGGGTGTCACATTCTATGTCTGCTAGTGGGGTATTACCATAAGTTCAACTTGTTCAATTTGAGCTTGGAGAAAAGAAATTACACGGTTTAGCAAACAGGATTTTATAGTTAGCAATAATATGAGGATTATTATTGGACTGGCCAGGGTTGATAAATTCATAGTTAACGAGGGGACTGTGTGAACCAAGACTCAAACCACCCTTTATGGGCCTCCCTCTCTCGTTGACACTCTTCAAGGCATTTTTTAATTTACTCATAGATTTTTTAACAACTCCACTATGGTCAGCATAAACACAACATTCTTCCATCGATGCAGAACAAAGGACCCCTTCTCTCATGAAGAGGAGGATCAACACTCGACTGTTCTGTAAAACAACTTCAGAGAGAGAAGTTAAAAATTCCTGAAAAGCTGTGATAGAGGTTTCTAATATCTTTAAGTTTTGGTGTATTGTTGCTTCTTATTGGGTCATTTGATGTGTCTCATGGACCAAGGCAGTAGTTCTTGTGCCCACCCCTGCAGCAACTCCTATTCCTAATAGGATGGCTAAAGTGAGGGATATATGTTCCCAGTGGAACCGGGTTTTATGGCCACCTATTTGATCTTCAAATGAGCCTGCGTCATAATAAAGCACTCTGGGAAACATCTGCACCATTACACAATTAATCCCAGCTGTTGACCATTTGATGAAAACATAAACAATGTTTAAGTATATAGAATTATACTGTTTTAGGCACGGACAAGGCAAGGCACCTAAGATAGTACCAAAGACAGGGAGACAGTCCTGTTTGTTGCAAACGGTTTCAGAGGGCATTACTTCTGTTGTAATCAACTAATCCCCTGAAACCCAAGTTTCGGTAGTTTCAGAATTTTGTACCCAACATGTAAGGGAAGGGGCTCAGAAGTTCACAGTCTGCAGAAGTTCACAAAAGGCAGTTTTTTTCCTGCTTTTTCCTCTGTTCTGGGCAAGTTAACTTTTCAAGGACACCTGGGTGAGGGAGAGCTTTTTCTTCCCTTTATATTTTCCCCCTGCCAGCTGTTACCATGGAGCCCAGTTGGTAACATCTTTATCATAAAAATCTAGCCATCTCTGTGAAGCCCCAGCTCAAGGCCAGAGGCCTTGTTCACATATTTTGTGAAAAACTAGTAATGAGGTGTCTAGCGTAGGAGTGCTGATTGTTTTAGCCAGTGGCCAAGTAGAAGAGGGCAACACTAAAAGAGGAAGTTTATCTACTCTGAACTCTTTTATAGGGACTCTTTTGCTGAAAGCCCTAAAGTCAGCCATGGTGAAGACTTCTGGAGAAGGTCAGTTAAGACTTTTCTGAGGGCCTGGTACAGAGGGGGAAGACTGGGAAGGTGTGGCTGTGAGCAGCTCCATTGATCTGAATGAGGTAGGAGAGATGTAAAAGAATAATGGGAAAGGGGTCTGGGATTTTCCTAGAAACAAAAAGTTGAGCAGTAGAACAGGTAGAGCAAAGGGAAAGACGGGAGTTAGTATCCCTAAAAAACTGTGAGGGACTTTAAATTCTTAGTAACCTGTTTTCAGTGATGACAAAGAAATTTTAAAGGCCATTTTCATTTCATTTTGGATAGGGGTCTAAGGGCTCTCCTCAGCTGATTTGAGCTTTGGGTTAACTGGTAAGAGGACCTGCTGGGACCCGGTGCGGGCTCTGACAGGAGAAGAGATTAGTGAGTGGGTGGAGGGGTACCTATGTACCTGCTACCTCAGCAAGAGAGTAATGGTCTGAGAATTGGCGGAGGTTTGGGTTTTTGATCTAGAAATTGGAGGGGAGAAATCATGTTGCTGAGGTGGGAGTGACCGCTGCAGGTCTGGAGCAGAAGGCTGTGTGTGAGGATCTATTGGAGAAGCATAGTTCAGGATGTGAGCAAAGGAGGGAAAAGGCCTCCACATAGGGGAATCACCTTTCACCTTTTTGATCATTTGCAGAAGTTAAAAAGGTCATGCAGATTTGAGGATCAAGAGACCCCTCTGTGGGCCATCGGTTTTGGTTATCTAATTGGTAATATGGCCAATGCTTTGTACAGAAATTGATTAGGAGTTTGGGTTCCATCAGGCACTTCCTGTATGCTCACATCCCCATGACTTACAGAAGAAGTCGGCTATCCCCCAACACAGCCGTGAGTTTTGTGTCTTTGATAGACCGCCGGGCAAACAGTAATCTAGGCAAGCCAACCTGCATCTGGCTCACGTGTCGCTACATCCATAATGATTGTTTCCATTATCTATTGTGTAGAAGGGATTTAATGGAATTTTAGTGGGATCCTCTTCATCAGGGATATCCCAATAGGAAAGACCTATACCCAGCTGACAAATATCTGGGGGGAGAGATGGCCACCAGGTCCCTAAATGGGCTGTATGCAAGATAGACCATACTTCTTTTCCAGTAGGATTGTGATCAGCCATCGCTGCTGAACGGGCTGATGAGGGTTAGTACTACTGGTGGTGAAGGGGAGAGTCTATAGCCTTATCCACATGGCGAATACACAATTTGAAAGTGTTACCAGTCTTTTCCAGTTTCCAGTCAGAGTCTGGACAGGCCGCAGGCTTGAGATGAGAGATATGGATACAGGAAGAGATTCTGTCTACCTTTACTGCTGTAGGTGTTATAAGTAGCACCTGCTATGGTTCTTTCCAGCGGGGTTCCAGGGATGACACCTGATGTCATGTTACCTAGACGAAGTCTCTTACTTGATATCGATGTGCAGTTCCCTCGTCCCCAGTTTGGTAGGCAGTGGCCATCTGTTTTCGCAGGTATCCCTGAGTTCTTTTAAGAACTTTAAGTCTTTCAAGCAAGGGGGTGTGGAAGGGATCGTTAGGTCTTAGAGTTGGGGTTAGGTCCCGTCCTGGAGGAGAGGCACCATAGAGAATTTCATAGGGGGTGAGGTTACACAAAGAAACAGAGGGAGTATTTCTTGCATTAAACAGTGCATAAGGCAGGAGCATAGTCCAATCTTTTATGCCGGTCTCTAAGCTTAATTTTGTTATGGTCTCTTTAATGGTTCTATTCATTCTTTCTACCTGTCCTGAACTCGGTGGTCTATAAGCACAATGTAACTTCCAATTAATCCCCAGGGTCCTGGCAAACCCCTGACTTACCTGAGCCACAAACGCCGGTGCATTATCAGACCCTATTACTTTAGGGAGGCTGTTTCTTGAAAAAATATCTTCCAGGATCATTTGACCACCATTTGTGTTGTTTCTTTTTTTTCTTTTTTCTTTTTTTTTTCCTGGGGAGGGCTTCAATCCATCCTGAAAATGTATCTACAAAGACTAGGAGATATTTCAGTCCATCCCTTGCTGGCTTAATTTTAGTTAAGTCCACTTCCCAGAATTGTCCTGGTCTGGCTCCTCGTAGGTGCTTTCCTGCAGGAAGCTTGGAAGGGTAAGCATTAACCAATTGATGGACCCGAAAGGCTTTTGTAACCCGTTTAGTTATTTTCTTTCGCTGTGAGTCGGTTAGTGGAAAACTCTGTTCTTGATCCTTCAGGAATGAATGCAATTTCTTTGAACCAAGGTGAGTGAGTTGATGTACATTTTCTACTGTCATATTTAGAGCCGTGACTATAGGAGTTTTTACTGAAGGATTTAGAAATTCCAATTGGGGGCCTTCAGGGTTAAAAGTTATTTTGGCCTGGAGCTTCGTGAGCAGATCTCTGCCCATCAATGGGGCAGGGCATTCTTGGATTACTAAAAAGGAGTGATGGATATTTTTTCCCCCTGGTCCATGGTCCTCTTAGTTGTCCAAGCTCGATATTTACTGTAATTAGCCCCTTGAATTAGAGACCTTTTATTTGAAAGAGAGCCCAATGGGGCCTTAAGGGCTGAGTATATTGCCCCTGTATCTACTTCATAGTTTACTGGGGTACCCTCTACTTCAAAAGTTACCCTGACCTCTGTGAGGAGATCTGAACCCCGACGTTCTTAGTCATCCTCCAGAGTCAGAATGGCTGGCTGGCATGGCTGTCTCTTTCTAGGGCCCTCTTTGACCCAGAGTCCATTTTCTTTACAGTAGGCACATGGATCTGAGGCCAGGGGTGGCCTGTAGTGTGGGCCCAGGTATTCCTTCCTGTCTCCATGTTTCTTATTTCTGGCCTATTTGTTTTTGAGACCAAGACCTTAGTCAATGCCTTAGTCTGTCTTTTTCTTTTATCCTCCCTTTGCTCCCTACTCTTCCTCAGTTTCTACCTTATAGTATACCTTCTTGGCTTCTCAGACTAAATCTCTCAAAGTCATATCTTGTAATCCATCTAAGCATTGTAACTTTCTTTTAATATCCAGGGCAGCTTGCCCAATAAAGGCCATCATGCGTATGCATTTTGATCCTCTGCCTGAGGATTGAAAGGAGTATATCTCCTATATGCCTCCATAATTCTCTCTAGACACATAGAGGGGGAATCATCAGGCCCTTGAATAATCTCTCTTACCTTGGCCAAATTTGTTGGTCACCTAGCGGCCACTAAAATACCTGCAATTAGAACCCGGTGATAAGTGGACAAATGCTCCCTACCTTCAAAGGTGTTGGGGGCCCAGTTGGGTTGGTTCAAGGGAAAGCAGTGTTGAATATTTTGGGAAGTTGTGTCGGTCACCCATCTGGTCCGAGAATATTTTTTTCTAGCTTCCAGGAGGATTCTCTTTTGTTCCTCTGTCATGAAGAGAGTCCCTAGGTGTTGTTGGCAGTCATCCCAATTAGGCTGGTGTGAAAACATCAATGACTCAACCACACCTGATAGCCGGGTGGGGTCCTCGGTAAAAGGGGGATTGTTATTTTTCCAGTTATATAGGTCTGAAGAGGAGAAAGGCCAATATTGATAGTCTTGCATTTTTCCCCCAAGGACGTCGACAGTCACTGGCCCGTAGGGATAGAGGGGGAGCATCACGGGAGTTCCAGCATTTTCAAATATTCACCGCCGGCGAATTCCTTTAGCTGGACCAGTTTCCTCCAGCGGAGGAGGGGCTGTGTGTGCAGCGGGGGAGTTATCTGGCTGGCGCTGGGCTGGCTTAGCTTCCTCCAATGGTGGAGAGGCTGAGTCAGCAGCAGAGGAATCACTTAGAGGGTGTTGGGAGTTGGGGGATGTGGGCAGGAGATAAGGAGGGGGAGGAGAGTCCAGTAGAGTCAAATCTTTGACTCAGGGAGAACACAGGGTGGAGGAGGAGGAGGAGCAGAGGGTTTGAGAGATCATGGGGGAAGGAGTAGGAGCAGGGGCAGGGGCAAGGAAAGGCCTCACTCATGGAGGTGGAGATTTGCAGAGGTCCTTCCAAGTAAAGATATATGGCTGTTGATCTGGATGGCTATGTTTCCCTGGCTGAAAGACAATATCTCTTACTTTTTAAATTAGAGGGAAGTAGAAAGATCCTTCTAGGGGCCATCCTAATCTAAAGGTGGGCCATTCTGAGTCACAGAGAGTCTGCTAGGTTCAGGGTTTTACTGAAAAAGAAAGACTCTGAGCCCTTAAGTGTACTTTGGTCCAGTGATCAAGGGTCAGGGACAGAGGCATTGAAGTGCTCTGTCCCATAATGAAAGGTACACAAACAGTAAAAGCAATGACACACGACACAGACAAGACAAGAAAATAAAGACACGCAATGGACGTCCAACACTGAGACCAGGACTGAGTAGCCGGCAAACCCGATGGGCTGGCAATACCGAATCTGAAACTAAATATCACTGATTCGAAGAGACTATTGTTCCTCGATTCCAGAATCCTCAGCGGCGTCCCCCAGGTACGTGGCCTGTGGCTCTGTGACACGTCTGTCAGCCACCATCGGAGAGAGCTCACACTCTTCATTGACAGCCATTTTGCCAAGCCATAACGTGAAACCTGAAACCAGAAAGAGGCACCTTACATACCCCAAGAGAAGCCTGTTGGGGTCTCTCGTCCGCCGCTGCTGGATCTCGGTGGAACATCCATATGTAAAGGTCGGGTGAGTGTCACGGGAAGAGACCACCAAGAGACTGTCTCATGCAAAAGCAAAGGGTTTATTGGGGGTCCAGCATGCTGGGTCTCAGAGCTCACTTGAATAGAGCAGAGAGCCCTGAGAACAGCTTAAGCAGAGCTTATATATTTTAATTGGAGAGGGCAGGGAGGGAAGTTTATTGATGGGTCCGGGTGAGTGAGATGTTTGCGTGCAAACGAGCGAGGGAGTACATTCTGCAGTTTGGCAGTTGGGGTCAGCACATTCGGGAAACAAGATTAGGAAACAGTTCTCAAGATTTCAACAGTGTTTTATTAAGCATACAGGATAACAGGGAGTGACAAGTACCTATTTTGTTAAACACTCACTACCGAATATACTTTACCAGATTTCCTAATGTCTCTATTGATATCTGATATATTTCCTACATATTTTCAACAGTTCATCATTGTGACTGACTCTTCACATGTGTGGACATTTACATTCACTCTATACAAAAAACCCTATAGCTAAATAACTTTTGGTCCAAATACTATACTCACTCTCCTTTCTAAACCTACCGACTATCTTTCTAATCCTACCGACTATCCCTTTTTAACTGAAAGTTCTTTTTGACAATCAATCATCCAAGGTACAAGGTCCTATGCAATTGTATATCGATTTATCTGAGACATCAGTGCAGAAAATAAAACAAAGCTAAGTATCACAATCAAGGGCCCAATGCCCTTCTGGGCTTCAAATCTTACCTCGATTTCTGTTTTCATACTTATATTTTATCTATATATTCTTGTAAATATTGCAGGTTCCCAATACCATTATACATCCAGCAGAATGATTCCTAATCCAAATCAAAGCTGTTATTAACCGTAACCATACACTGTTCCCACAATCTAAATTTACAGAAGAGCAGAGACAGAGTTGGTCTTACAATACAGGAATGTAGGGGATGTTCTAACTGCCGAGAAACTCAAAGGTCCATGCAAAAATGATCCCTGAAGAAGTAGTGGCTAACTGGGTAACTATGAAGGAACTGAGAGAGCAAAAGTCATCTTCCATTGCAAACAACCTGGTCAGGATGAAGGGATGTGTCTGAATCAGCCACTCTCTTCTTAATGTAGAGAAGAAGGACCAAACCAGGCCTGTGTGGAGAGCTGTTTCCTGTTGCCTATGGTTGATATACCATTCTAACTTGTGAAAGTGTCACAGGAAGTAGGGGTAGCCTCCATTTCATGGTACCCTTGGAAGCAACTGTTAGGACAACATGGTTGCCAAGGCAGTGACCTCATTCAGTTCCTGATGGAAGTGACCTCACCTCACATCCTTGGTGATGAAAATCTCTGAACTTGGGATTCAGGAAGCCAGGCACCCAAATCCAGTCCCAGTCCCTGTCCCTGTGTTCTCACTTCTTTGGATTTACCAAGGACAGAGTCAGTCTTTCTTATTACCTACTGATGTGTGCATGGCCAAATGCCAGGAAAGCTCTGAAGAGTGGCCTTTCCTGAGAAAGCATGTATTGGCTCACTGTTGGCTCCTGACAACTTCATGGAGTTCACCAAGGAGACCAGATCTGAGAAAGGACAGGCCATTTTGGGAAAACATTGTATGGCCCACCAGTCAGAGGACACACCGGATAGTCAGAAACCTACTTGGGGAAAAGAGGTGCCTTTGTGGGTGTGGGTGTGTGTTTGTGGTTTTGTCTCATGTTCTGAGAATAGGTAGGAAAGGTGGTTTGTGTGGTTTGGAGTGAACTGTTTCTAATAAGTGATTTGACAAGGTGACTGTTTCTATTTCTGTGTATCCCAATGTGTCCGTGGTTGTAGACATTAGAAAAGAGAATGCATCAATGGATGTGTCCTGTCTAGTAGAAAGCGTTCCAGCATTCATCCTGCCAAATTTATGAATGCAATGCAGCTTGCCTTATCAATGGGCAACACCTGCTATATTCCTAAGTTGCTGTTTTCTTCCTGAATACTGGCCACTCTCCAGAATAGGCTCATGGTTGTGTGTCCAAGATATGTACTACGTCCAAGCTCTGTGACATGGCCATGTACTGGATAGCTGAAGGAATGGCGAGCATCTCAGAAAACTCAGATATCAGTGTGACCAGTAAGTTTCAGTGGAGAAACCCTGCTTTGGGCCTTTTGCTTACCTTTTGTTCTCTTCCCATGTATGTCAGCAAAGTCTTTGCCTCAGACCACAGCTTTGTGAAGCCTGAAGAAAACATTTTTTAAATAGAAATTAACGGGCCTCACCTGTGGCTCTTTGCTTAATTGCATTGGAAAGGGATGTGTCTGAATCAGCCTCTTGGCGCTGTGTGAGGCTGTGGCTTAGATTCTCAGCACCTGATATATCTAAAGAAAGATCCCATGTGTGCATCCAAAACCAAAATGGGCAAAAGAGTAGTCATTGTGGATGAAGTCTTTCGCCTTCCTCTGTAAGGCTCCTGACCTCCATCAAGTGAGAATAGGGATCCTTTGTTTCAAATTAGTTCTTCAAATCCCTGCAGAGGCTAGCCCATAGGTGCTTGGGTTTTCTCATGACTCCAATTCACATAAAAAACCTAAACCCCAGAGTCAGTAGTCCTCAATTTGGAGAAGCAGAGCAGTATTAACAGCAGGTCTTTTGTTCACTCCTGGATTACAAGAAGGATGACCAGGGCACCCTGACTTTAGGCAAATGAGGGGCAAGGGAGCTTATTTTGGACACTGCCTTGGCCTGCGTCCTTCATGGAAAACTCCAGCCAGAGATAAAAATGAGTGTCTAGATGGAATAAGATGAGGGTCATGTTGGAGGGTTTTGGTTTTAAATGTGGTCATTTGTGTGGGTGTTGGAAGAGATGTGTTGGTCAACATAGGCTTGAACTCTGGTGTGATTCCCGTTAGAGACTGAGTTCTGGAACTGACCTCAGAGAAGTACTGCCATGAATTTTGTTGCAATTTTAGGAGACCACGCATGAGAGTCGCCCTTGGAAACTGAGATATAGGCCCAGGATGGCTTTCCACAGAGCACTGGAAATCTCAGCCAGCATATCACATGATTTTATTCTGAAAGACTTGGCAGCCATAGTTTAGAGTCAAAACACACATACACCTCACATTGTAGAACTCAATAGGCCTGGCTTCTTGTGACCTTTTGGCCACTCTTTGGGAAGCCTTGCCTGTGAGAGTTCTTCAGATCTTTCATTGAAATGAGCTTACTCAGCATTTCATGTTTCCTGAATGAATTGAAACCCACAGTGCCTCCAACTTCAACCTTGAAAAGTGGATACATAAATATCATAAATTTTTTAAATTCCCATGACCAGTTGGCACTGGAGAAACTTTGGATGTCCTGTTGCTGATCATGAGCATACCAGACAGTGTCTTGATTGACTGGGTTTGGTGAAAATTATGTAGCACAGAGATGCCAGTAAGTTGGAGCCTGCTGAGTAGTGGCCCTAGAGTAGTGGTGTGCAGGTGTGTGATAAAACATCTGTGTTCTGGCTATGTGAATCTGCCATTGCCTACCAAATTGCTTGTGAGTGACATGGTGCAGGTAGCAGACGCTTGTATGAAAAGGCATCTTGTTATATGGAGAGGTTTCAGGGCAATGTTCAGAATAAGTTTGCTATGGTCAAGGGGCAAAGCATTGTGGGATATAAGCCTGGTTAGTGCATTCTCCTGCAGACCCTGACCCACAACACGTGACAGAACTCCCTCCAGCACTTTGTCCCAGTTCAACTCCTTTTATTTCATGGAGCAAATACCAAACTCCTAGTGCAACAACAAGAAACACCACGAAAAGTATAGGATGACCAAGAGGCTTCACAGTCCTAATGGGGAGACACTTAGGCCCCAGGTGCCACAGTTTACCAACGAAGAGAGAATTCAACACTGCTGCCTCATGTTCATTGGTAAATAAGAAACCATGTCCTCCAGGTCACGTAGATGCAGATCTAGCTTTGATGGTCTCACTACAAATGAAACTAAAGCTCCTGAAAACAACGTATATTTCAAGTGCCCAACCTCAGAGGCATTTTCTGCAGAAGTCTTTAGGCCAGCAGAGCTCCATGTTTGTGGAGTGTTTACACTGTCCCTTACTTTTGGAAACTCATCTACCAACTCCAAGGTTTTGAACTCCTGAGCATATTCCATTCCAGATATGTATTCACAGATTTTCTATCTCTTCTCCTCTAATTGTGTCTTTCTTGGGGTGAAGGTAATGTCAATGCATGGCTCTGAATGAGAGTGGGAAGATTTTTGTGTGGAACATATTTCCATAAACATTGGATACATTTTTTTTATTTTCCATTAGAAATACTGAATTCCTGATACTAACCCAAAACCTACTAGATTCTGACTACTAATCCTAATATGATGGAGAAAAATAAACCAAGCTGAATAGAAATACAAGCAGTTCAGAGGGGTCATGGTGTATAGTTGAACTTGCCTTTTGCATGATAAAGGGTAGGTGTTATAAATGTACTTAATTTTTAATTGAAATAGATCTCCATGTGTTTTTAAAGTTAACAAATATGTGAATTCCTGTCTCCCTTTCTCTGTAGCCTATTCAGCACATGTATTTTTATATGCACATATAGAATCCTACCTGGCATCACACGTATACTATTGTGAGATGGCTGACTTGGCAGATAAAAATTGTGAGAAGAGAAAACTCCTCCTAAACGCTGTTGGAACTGAAAATTCAACCAATGTTTTAACTTCCTAGTAATACAGTATTATTCATATCCATGTTGAGTAAAATAAATATTTTTGCATCTGTGGACGATATATATTTCATGATGAATTTCGTTTGGCACATATATTGCTACTTTTCAATGCCTGTGTTTGCGTTTTGTATATATATATATATATATATATATATATATATATATATATATATATATATTCTCCAGATTTCTCAAAGTATTTTATATATGTGTCTTATATACACTCCCTAAATTCATTCATATTCATTTATGTGGATTTATAATCAACTTTTCACTCGATTATTCTCAGAAATATTCATCCACCTGAAATTTATATTATCTTCCTAGTACTGAAAACTGACTTCAGTGAATGGTGCATACAAATCCTAATAATGCTACAGTACCTGACCCAGATTAACATCAATGCAAGTAGATTCCTATGGGACATGATGTGTCTTTTGACGTTCATTTTTATTCAACACTGGTGCATTACTATTTCTTCAGGATTGCACATGAGAGGATATATATTTCATCCACAAGTTCACAAATTTATAGGCATTTGTTTCACTTTCAATCACTTCCTGATTCAGAACACAAGTATTCCTTCATGATTCTTGACTAGTCTTTTCATGAGATTTTGTTTCAAACACCTTATTTTGATTTCCATAATCGGTATTGAAGCAAAACACACACACTCTTCATGATAAACCATAACTCAAATATTACCATTAGATGAATATCTGGTTGGAATGAATGTTTGTATATCAATATAAGATTTCCTGTTTATTTTCAGATATCAATTCAAACCGTTATTTAAAGTTGGAACCAGTTATATTATTTATTCACAGTATGTTCTATTCATGCATTATCTCTATATTCATATACACATGGTCCACCTATTTGTACTCCCACTAATTTATTCATCTTCAAAATATTGCTCCCAGAAGTGTTGGAAGAAATACTCATGTCACCTGATCTACATATATATTTTATCACAGTAATATTCTGGACAAAATGTGCAAAGGTCACACTTATGATTGTACCAAAGCCTAAATGGAAAGTGAATATGGATTGATAAAAACATCCATTTCCAGGTTGCCTAATGCTCTCAAATGTCAATGCTATTGGTGACTACATATTTGTTTCTTCCTAAGATTATATATTGAAACTCAACCCGGTTGAAAATGAATAATCCTATCACTCACTTTATACTTTGCCTGATTTCGTAATGTCGCTATTGATATCTGCTTTCCTATATATTTTTCCCAGGTCATAATTCGACTGACTCTTCACATGTGTTGACATTTACCTTCATTCTCTACCTGAAACCCTATTGCTAAAGAACTTTTGGTCCAAATCCTAAACTCACTCTTCTTCCTAATCCTACCGACTATCATCCTAATCCTGTAGACTATCGTTTTTGACTGGATATTATCTTCTACATTCAATCAACCAAGGTACAAGGTCCTATGCCATTGTATATCGATTTATCTGAGACATCTATGAGGAACATAATTCAATGCTAAGTATCACAATCAATGGCCCAATGCCCTTCTGGGCTTCAAATCTTAAATAGATTTCTGTTTTCATACATATATTTCACCTCTATATTCTTATAAATATCGCAGGTTCCCAATACCATTATTCATCCAGCAGAATGATTCCTAACCCAAATCTATCATGTTATTAACTCTAACCCTACACTGTTCCCTCAATCTAACTTTACTGAAGCACAGGGACAGAGTTGGTCTTATAATACAGGAAAGTAGGGGATCTTCCACCTGCTGAGAACCTCAAAGATCCGTTCAGAAATTATATCTGGAGAAGATGTAGGCAGCTATGAAGGACCTGAAAGAGCAAAAGTCATCTTCAATAGCAAACAAACCTGTCAGGATCAAGGGTTGTGTCTGAATCAGCCTCTCTCTTCTTATTGTAGAGAAGATGGACCAAACCAGACATTTGTGGAGAGCTGTTCCTGGGTTCCTAATGTTGATATACCATTCTAACTTGTGAAAGTATCACAGGAAGTAGAGGCAGCCTCCATCTAATGATACCCTTTGAAGCAACTCTTAGGACAAAGTCATTGAAAAGGCAGTGACCTCATTCAGTTCCTGAAGGAAGTGACCTACCTCACTTCCTTGGTAATGGAACTCTCTGAACTTGGGATTTAGGAAGCCAGGCACACAAAGGCAGTCCCACTCCCAACCCAGTGGTCTCCCTTGTTTGGATTTACCAAGGACAGAATCTGTTTTTCTTATTACCTACTGATGTGAGGATGGCCAAATGCCAGAAAAGCTCTGAAGAGAGGCCATTCCTGAGAAAGTAGGTAGTGGCTCACCGCTGGCTCCTGACAACTTCACAGAGTTGGCCAAGGATACCAGATCTGAGACAGGACAGGCCATGATGTGAGAACATAATATGGCCCACCAGTCAGAGGACAGTCCTGAAAGTCACAGACCTACTTGGGGGAAGGAGGTGCCTTTGTGGGTTTGGGTATGTTTTTGTGGTTTTGTCTGATGTTCTGAGAATAGGTAGGAAAGGCAGTTTGTTTGGTTTGGAGTAAACTGTTTCTAGTAAGTCGTTTGACAAGGCGAGTGTTTCTAAGTCTGTGTTTCCCACTGTTTCCATTGTTTTCGACTTTAAAAAAGAGAATGCATCATTGGATGTGTCCTGTCTAGTAGAAAGCTTCCCATCATTCATCCTGCCTAATTTATGAATGGACTGTGGGTTGCCTTATTGAATGGTAACACCTGCTATCTTCCTAAGTTCCTGTTTTCTTCCTGAATTCTGGCCACTCTCCAGAATAGGCTTATGGTTTTGTGTCTATGATATGTACCACATCCAAGCTCTGTGACATGGCCATGTACTGCATAGCTGAAGGGAATGGCGAACATCTCACAAAACACAGATATCAGTGTGACAAGTAAAATCTCAGTGGAGAAACCCTGCTTTTGGCCTTTTTCTTACCTATTATTCTGTTGCCCAAATGTCAGGAATGTCTTGGCCTCAGGCCACCCATTTGTGATGCCTGAAGAAAACAGTTTTCAAATGGAATTGAATGGCCATCACCTGTTGCTAATTGCTTAATTGCATTGGAAACAGATGTGTCTCAATCAGCCTCTGGCCCTGTTTGAGGATGTGGCTTAGATTCTCAGCACCTGATGGATCTAGAAAAGTTCCCATGTGTGCATCTAAAATTAAAATTGCCAAAAGAGCACTCATTTTGGATGAAGTCTCTCGCCTTCCTTTGTAAGGTTCCTGACTTCCATCAAGTGAGAATAGGGATCCTTTGGGTCAAATAAGATATTCAAAGCCATGCAGAGGTGCTTGAGTTTTATCATGACTCCAAATCACATTAAGAATATATACCCTACAGTCAGTAGGCCCCAAATTGTAGAAGCAGAGCAGTATTAATGGCAGGCCTATTTGATCACTCCTGGTTCACAGGAAGGGTGTCCAGGCCACCCTGACATTAGGCAAATGAGGGGCAAGGGAGCTTATTTTGGACACTGTCTTGAGCTGCACCACTCAAGGAAACCTCCAGCCAGAGGTGATGATGAGTGTATATATGCAAGAAGATGAGGGTCATGTGGGAGTGTTTTAGTTTTAATTGTGGTCATTTTTGTGGCAGTTGGAAGAGATGACTGGGTCCACCTGGGCTTAAACTCTGGTGTGATTCCCCTTAGAGAGTGAGTTCTGGAACTGACCTCAGAGAAGCATGGCCATGAATTGTGTTGGGATATTAGGAGGCCACACATGAGAGTCGCCCTTGAAATCTGAGATCTATGCCCAGGTTGGCTTTCCACAGAGCACTGGGAATATCTGCCAGCATATCACATGATTTTATTCTGAAAAACTTGGCAGAAATAGTTGAGAGTCTAAACACACATGGACCTCACATGGTAGACCTCAATGGGCCTGGCTTCATGTGACCTTTTGGCCACTCTTTGGGGAGACTTACCTGTGAGAGTTCTCCAGAGCGTTTATTGAAATGAGCCCCCTAATCATTTAATGGTTTCTGAATGAACTGAAGCCCACAATGACTCCAACTTCATACTTGAAAAATAGCTAGATAAATACCATGAAATGTTTGAAATTCTCATGACCAGGTAGCACTGGAGAACCTTTGGTTGTCCTGTTGCTGATCATGAGTATGCCAGACAGTGCCTTGATTGACTGGGTTTCATGAAAATGGTATAGAAAAGAGATGCCAGTAAGTTGGAGCCTGAGTAGTGGGTCTAGAGCAATGGTGGGCAGGTGTGTGATAAAACGTCTGTGGAGGGCCCATGTGGATCTGCCATTGGCTTCCAAAAGGCATGTTACTGACATGGTGCAGTCAGCAGACCCTTATATGTAAAGGCATCTTGTTATATGGAGATGTTTCAGGGCAATGTTCAGAATCAGGTTGCTATGGTCAAGAGGGCAAGCTATGTGGGATAGAAGCCTGCTTGGTGCATTCTCCTGCAGACCCTGACCCACTACACGTGACAGAACTCCCTCCAGCACTGTATCCCAGTTGAACTCCTTTTATTTCATGAAGCAAATACAAAACTCCAGTGCAGCAGCAAAAAACACCATGAAAAGTGGTGGACGACCATATGGCTTCACAGTCCACACGGGGAGAAAATTAGCCCCCAGTGGCCACAGTTTACCTACAAAGAGAAAATTCAGCACTGCTGCCTCATGTTCATTGGAAAATAATAAACCATGTCGTCCAGGTCACGTAGATGCAGACCCAGCTTTGATGATGTAACTACAAAGGAAGCTAAAGATCCTGACAACTACATATATTTCAAGTGCTCAATCACAGAGGCAGTTTCTCAAGAAGTCTTTAGGCCAAAGAGCTCCATGTTTGTGGAGTATTTACCCTGTCCCTTACTTTTGGAAACTCCTCTACCTCTTCTAAAGTGTACTCCTGAGCATATTCCATTCCAGATATGTATTCACAGATTTTCTCACTCTTCTCCTCTAAGTGTGTCTTACTTGAGGCGAAGGTAATGTTCTCAAGGAGCGTGGAAAGGTTTTTTGTGTAGCACATATTTACATACACATTTGATTCATTTACCAATTTTCCATTCGAAATACTGAATCCCTGACACTAACCGATAGCCTACTAGACTCTGACTACTAATCCTAATATGATGGAGAAAAATAACCCAAACAGAATTAAATACAAGCAGTTCAGAGGAGGCATGGTGTATAGTTGGATTGCCTTTTGCATTATATAGGGTAGGAGTTATAAATCTAGTCAACTTTTTTGTTGAAATAGTTCTCCGTGTGTTTTTAAAGTTAATTTAAAGTTAATATGAATTCCTGTCTCCCTTTCTTTGTAGCCTATTCAGCAAATGTATTCTTATATGCACATATAGAATCATACCTGGTACCACAATTACATTCATGTGAGGTGGCTTACTTGGCAGATACAAATTGTGAGAAGAGATCACTCCTCCTAAACGCTTTTGGAACTTTAAATTCAACCTATGGGTGAGCTTCCTAGTTGAACAACATTATACATAAATCCATATTCAGTAAAATGAATATTTTTGGATCAGTGGATGATATATATTTCATGGTGAATTTCAATTGGCATAATATTGCTGCTTTATAATGTCTCTGTGTGTGTTTGTATATATATATATATATATATATATATATATATATATATATATATATATATATATATATACAGTCTCCAGATTTTTCAAAAGATGAAATATATGTGTCTTATTGTTCACTCCTAAAATTCATTATATTCCCCTATGTGGATTTATAATAAACTTTCACAAGATTATTCTCAGAAATATTCATCCACATGAACTGCATATTTGTTTCTTAGTACTGACAACTATCTTCAGAGACTGGTGCTTACAAATCCTAATATTTCTACAGTAACTTTCTCAGTTGAACATCAATGCAAGTAGATTCCAATGGGACGTGAAGTGTATTTTGGCATTCATTTTTATTCAACACTGGTACATTATTATTTCTTCACTTTATGCACATCTTAGGATATATATTTCATCCACAAGTTCGCAAATTTATAGGCATTTGTTTCACTTTCCATCACTTCCTGATTCAGAACAAATGTATTCCTCCATGTTTCTTGACTAGTTTTTTCATGAGACTTCTTTCTAAACACATTATTTTCGAATTCCATAATCACTTTTGAAGCAAAACTCACACACCCTTCATGATAAACCATAACCCTAACATTACATTAGAAGTATAAGTGGTTGGAATGAATGATTGTATATCATTATAAGATTTTAAGATATTTTCAGATATCAATTCAATCCATTATTAAAAGTGGAACTAGTTATATTATTTATTCACAGAATTGACTATTCATGCATTATCTCAATATTTATAGACAGAGGGTACACCTCTTTGTACCACAAATAATAATTTATACATCTTCAAAATATTGCTCTCAGAAATGCTGGAAGATATACTTATATCACCTGATCTACATATACATTTTATTACAGTAATATTCTGGACACAAAATGCAAACTACACACTTTTGATTGTACAAAACCCTAAATGGAAAGTGAACATGGTTTAATAAAAACATCCATGTCCAGGTTGTCTAATGCTCTCAAATTTCAATCCTATTTGTGACCACATATTTGTTTCTTTTTAAGATTATATATTCAAACTCAACCCTGTTGAAAATGTCTAATCCTATCACTCACTTTATACTTTGCCTGATTTTGTAAGGTCTCTATTGATATCTGCTTTCCTACATATTTTTCCCAGTTCATCATTGTGACAGACTCTTCACATGTGCTGATACTTACATTCAATCTCTTAGCAAAATCCTATGACTAAAGAACTTTTGTTCCAAATTCTATACTCATTCTTCTTCCTAAACCTACTGACACTCTTCCTAATCCTACTGACTATCCCTTTTTTACTGGATGTTCTCTTCTACATTCAATCATCCAAGGTACAATGTCCTATGTCATTGTATATCGATTTATCTGAGGTATCTGTACAGAACGTAAATCAAAGCTAAGTATCCCAATCAAGGGCCGAATGCCCTTCTGGGCTTCAAATCTTACCTAGATTTCTGTTTTCATACATATATTTCCCTTCTATATTCTTATAAATATCACAAGTTCCCATATCATTATTCATCCCACAGATTGTTTCTTAACCAAAATCAAACCTCTTATTTACCCTAACCATAAACTGTTTCCTTAATCTAACTTTACAGAGGAGCAGGCACAGAGTTGGTATTAGAATACAGGAATGTGGGGGATCTATCACCTGCTGAGAACCACAAATGTCCATGCAGATATGATCCTTGGAAAAGATGTAGGCCGCTATGAAGGACCTGAGAGAGCAAAAGTCAACTTCCATGGTAAACAACCTGGTCAGGAAGAAGGGATGGGTCTGAATCAGCCTCTCTCTTCTTAATGTAGACAAGATGGACAAAACCAGGCCTGTGTGGAGAGCTGTTCCCGGGTGCTTATGGTTGATATACCATTCTAACTTGTGAAAGTGTCACAGGTAGTAGGGGGAGCCTCCAGTTCATGGGAAGCAACAGTTAGAACCAAGTTGTTGCCAAGGCAGTGACCTCATTCAGTTCCTGAAGGAAGTGTCCTACCTCATTTCCTTGGTGATGGAACTCTCTGAACTTTGAATCCAAGAAACCAGGCACCCAGAGCCAGACGCAGTCCCAGTCCAAGTGGGCTCACTTGTTTGGATTTACCACAGACAGAGTCAGTCTTTCTTGGAACCTACTGATGTCAGGATGACTACATGCCAGGAGAGCTCTCAAGAGGGGCCTTTCTTGAGAAATCAGGTAGTGTCTCACTGCTGGCTCATGACAACTTCATCAAATTGTCTAAGGAGACAAGATCTGAGACAGGACAGGCAATTTTGTGGGAACATAGTATGGCCCACCAGTCAGAGACCTCTCCGGATAGTTACAGTTCTACTTGGGGTAAGGAGGTGCCTTTGTGGGTGTGGGTGTGAGTTTGAGGTTTTGCCTCATGTTCTGAGAATAGGTAGGTAAGGCAGTTTGTTTGGTTTGGAGTGGACTGTGTCTAGTAAGTCGTTTGACAAGACGAGTGTTTCTATGTCTGTGTATCTCACTGTGTCCGTGGTTGTAGACATTAGAAAAGAGAATGCATCAATGGATGTCTCCTGTCTAGTAGAAAGCTTCCCAGCATTCATCATGCCCAGTTGATAATGGACTGTGGCTTGCCTTATGGTTGGGCCAAACCTGCTATCTTCTTAAGTTCCTGTTTTCTTCATGAATTCTGGCCACTCTCCAGAATAGGCTCATGGTTTTGTGTCCAAGATATGTACCACCTTCAAGCTCTGTGACATGGCCATGTACTGGATAGCTGAATTTAATTGGGAGTATCTCAGAAAACTCAGATATCAGCGTGACCAGTAAAGTCTCAATTGAGAAACCCAGCTTTGGGCCTGCTGTTGTCCTGAAAGTCAGGTAGGTCTTTGCCTCAGGCCAAACTTTGTGAAGCCTGAAGAAAACAGTTTTCAAATGGAAATGAATGGGCATCACCTGTGGCTCTTTGCTTAATTGCTTTGATAAGGGATGGGTCTGAATCAGCCTCTTGGCCCTGTGTGAGGCTTTGGCTTATATTCCCACCACCTGATTGATCTAAAGAAAGATCCCATGTGTGCATCCTAAACCATAATGGCCAAAAGAGCAGTTATTGTTGATGAAGTCTCTCACCTTCCTCTGTAAGGTTCTTGACTTCTATCAAGTGAGAATAGGGATCCTTTGCATCAAATGAGTTCTTCTAATCCCTGCAGAGCCTGGCCCATAGGTGCTTGGATATTGTCATGATGCCAATTCACATAAAGACTCTAAACCCCAGAGTCAGAAGGCCTCAAATTGGAGAAGTGGAGCAGTATTAAATGCAGGCCTATTTGATCCATCCTGGTTTACAGGAAGAGTGTCCAGGCCACCCTGACTTTAGGCCAATGAGGGGCAAGGGAGGTTATTTTGCACACTGTCTTGGGCTGGGCCCCTCATGGACACCTCCAGCCAGAGGTAATGATGAGTGTGTATATGGAAGAAGATGAGTGACATGTGGGAGTCTTTTGGATTTAATTGTGTTCATTTGGGTGGTGGTTGGAAGAGATGACTGGGTCCACCTGGGCTTGAACTCTGGTGTGATTCCCCTTTGAAACTGATTTCTGATTCTGATCTCAGAGAAGTATTGCCATGAATTTTGTTAGGATTTTAGGAGGCCATGCCTGAGAGTCGCCTTGGAAACTGAGAGCTAGCCCCAGGGTGGCTTTCCCCAGAGTGCTGGGAATCCAGCCAGGATATCACATGATTTTATTCTGAAAGACTTGGCAGCCATAGTTGACAGTCAAAACACACATGGACCTCATAATGTATACCCCAATGGGCCTGGCTTCATGTGACCTGTTGACCACTCAAGACATTCCATATGCTGCAGATATAACCTCTTCTAACCTTGAGTTGAGCTGCATTGCTTGTGGTCCTGTCTTTCCTTGTCTTTTCATACTTTTCGCATTTCTTTCTGCTTGTTGAAACTGTTGTGTTATTGAAAATTCCCCCATATATTTATATTGCTCTTGTATCCTTGCAAAGTCTCCCTTGCAGGTGCAGTTGAGGGTCTGCCCCTCCTACAATAGGGGCAATGTGCCTACCAACCCAGCAGGCCACTGGGCTTGTTCTGAAGGTCAGTAGCAGGTCCGCCGACCTTACAGGTGTGGGCGGTGGCTCTGCCACTCTGCGGGTGCTGGGCCTGTTCTATGGGTGGGTCAGAGGTCCATCTGCCTTGGAGGCATGGGCGGTGGCTCTGCCCCTCAGCCTCTCAATGTGCTTTTAAAGTTAACAAATATGTGAATTCCTGTCTCCATTTCTCTGTAGCCTATTCAGAACATGTATTTTTATATGCACACATAGAATCCTACATGGTATCACACGTACATTCTTGTGAGTTTGGCTGAATTGGCAGATAAAAATTGTGAGAAGAGATCCCTCCTCCTAAACGATTTTGGAACTGAAAAGTCAACATATGGGTTACCTTCCTAGTTGCAAAACATTATACATAAATCCATGTTCAGTAAAATGAATATTTTTGGATCTGTGGATAATATATATTTCATAGTGAATTTCAATTGGCATATATATTGCTACTTTTTAATGTCTGTGTGTGTTTTGTGTGTGTGTATATATATATATATATATATGTATATATACTCTACAGATTATTAAAAATATGAAATATATTTGTCTTATTATACACTCCCTAAATTCATTCATGTTCATGTATGTGGATTAATAATCAACTTTTCACAAGATTATTCTCAGAAAGATTCATCCACCTGAAATACATATTTGTTTTCTAGTACTGAAAATTAACTTCAGTGAATGGTGCATAGAAATCCTAATAATTCTACAGTAACTGACCCAGTTTAGCTTCAATGCAAGTAGATTTCTATGGGACATGATGTGTATTCTGACGTTTATTTTTATTCAACACTGGTACATTACTATTTTATTCAGTTTTTGCACATCATAGGATATATATTTCATCCACAAGTTCACAAATTTATAGGAATTTGTTTCATTTTCAATCAATTCCTGCTTCAAAACACATGTAGACCTCCAGGTTTCGTGACTGAGCTTTTAATGAGATTTCTTTCCAAACACATTATTTTCGATTTACATAATCACTTTTGAAGCAAAACTCACACACTCTTCATGAAAACTCATTACCCTAATATTACCATTAGAAGTATAACTGGAAGGAATGAATTATTGTATATCAATATAAGATTTCCTGTATATTTTCAGATATCAATTCAGTCCATTATTGAAAGTTGAAACCAGTTATATTATATATTCACATTATGATCTATTCATTCATTATCTCTATATTCATAGACACCGTGTACACATAATTGTACCAAAGTCTAAATGGAAAGTGGGCATGTATTTCTAAAAACATCCATGTCCAGGTTGACTAATTCTCTCAAATGTCAATCCTATTGGTGACTAAATATTTGTTTCTCCTGAAGATTAAATATTCAACCTCAACCCTGTTGAAAATATCTAATCCTATCACTCACTTTATACTTTGCCTGATTTCCTAATGTCTCTATTGATATCTGCTTTCCTACATATTTTCCCCAGTTCATCACTGTGACTGACTCTTCACATGTGCTGACATTTACATTCATTCTCTACCTGAAACCCTATTGCTAAAGAAATTTTAGTCCAAATCCTATACTCACTCTTGATTCTAAACCTAATGACTATCTTCCTAATCCTACCTACTATCCCTTTTTGAATGGATGTTCTCTTCAACATTCAATCATTCAAGGTACATGGTCCTATGCCATTGTATACCAATTGATCTGAAACAACTGTGCAGGACTTAATTCAAAGCTAAGTATTTAAATCAAGGGCCCAATGCCCTTCTGGGATTCAAATCTTACCTAGACTTCTGTTTTCATATTTATATTTCGACTACATACTCTTATAAATATACCAGGTTCCAAATACCATTATTCATCCCACAGAATGATTCCTAACACAAATGGAACATGTTATTAACCCTAACAATACACTGTTCACTCAATCTAATTTTACAGATGAGCAGGGACAGAGTTTATCTTACAATACAGCAATGTAGGGTATCTACCACCTGCTGAAAATCTCAAATGTCCAAGCAGAAATGATCCCTGGAGAAGACGTAGGCAGCTATGAAGGACCTGAGAGAGCAAAAGTTATCTTCTATGGCAAACAAAGATGTCAGGATGAAAGGATGTGTCTGAATCAGCCTCTCTCTTCTTAATGTAGAGAGGATGGTCAAAACCAGGCCTGTGTGGAGAGCTGTTCCCAGGAGCCTATGTTTGATATACCATTCTAACTTGTGAAAGTGTCAGAGAAAGTAGGGGCAGCCTCCATCTCATGGGACCCTTGGAAGCAACTGTTAAGACAAAGTGGTTGTCAAGGCAGTGACCTCATTCAGTTCCATAAAGAAGTGACCTACCCCACTTCTTTGGTGAGGAAACTCTCTGAACTTGGAATCCAGGAAACCAGGCACCCAGAGCCATTCCAAGTCCCAGTCCCAGTGGGCTCACTTGTTTTGATTTACCAAGGACAGAGTCAATCTTTCTTGGTACCTACAGATATGAGGAAGGCCAAATGCCAAGAGAGCTATGAAGAGGGGGCCTATCCTGAGAAAGCAGGAAGTGGTTCACTACTGGATCCTCACAACTTCACAGAGATGGCCAAGGAGACCATATCTGAGACAGGACAGGCCATTTCATTGAAACATAGAATGGCCCACCAGTCAGAAGACACTCTGGATAGTCAGAGACCTACTTGGGGAAGGAGGTGCCTTTGTGTGTGTGGGTGTGGGTTTGTGGTTTTATCTCATGTTTTGAGAATAGGTAGGAAAGGCGGTTTGTTTGGTTTGGAGTGGACTGTTTCTAGAAAGTCATTTGACAAGGCGAGTGTTTCTATGTAAATGTATCCAACACTATCCGTGGTTGTAGACATGTGAAAGAGAATGCAACAATGGATATGTCCTATCTAGTAGAAAGCTTCCCAGCATTCATCCTACCCAATTTGTGAATGGATTGCAGCTTGCCCTATAGATGAGCAACCCCTACTATCTTCCTAAGTTTTGGTTTTCTTCCCGCATTCTGGCCACTATTCAGAATAGGCTTATGATTTTGTGTCCAATATATGTACCACCTCCAAGCTCTTTGACATGGCCATGTAATGGATAGCAGAATGGAATGGCGAGCATCACAGAAAACGCAGATATCAGTGTGACCAGGAAAGTCTCAGTGGAGAAACCCTAATTTGGACCTTTTGCTTACCTATTGTTCTATTGCCCTGAATGTTAGGAAGGTCTTTGCCTCAGGCCACCCCTTTGTGAAACCTGAAGAAAACCATTTTCAATTGGAAATGAATGGGCATCACCTGTGGTTCTTTGCTTAATTGCTTTGGAAAGGGATGTGTCTGAATAAGCCTCTTGACCCTCTGTCAGGCTATGGCTTAGATTCTCAGCACCTGATGGATCTAAAGAAAGTTCCCACGTGTGTATCTAAAACCAAAATGGTAAAAATATCGGTCATTGTGGATGAAGTCTCTTGCTTTCCTCTGTTAGGTTCCTGACCTCCATCAAGTGAGAATAGGGATCCTATGGGTCAAATGTGTTATTCAAAGCCCTGCAGAGCTGCTGGGGTTTTTTCATGACTCCAATTCACATAAAGAATCTAAACCCCACAGTCAGAAGGCCTCAAATTTGAGAAGCAGATCAGTATTAAGGGCAGGATTATTTGACCACTCCTGGTTCACAGGAAGTATGTCCAGGCCACCCTGAAGTTTGGCAAATGAGGTGCATGGGAGCTCATTTTGGACACTGTCTTGGGCTGTGCCCCTCATGGAATACTCCAGCCAAAGGTTATGATGAATGTCTATATGGAAGAAGTTCAGTGCCATGTGGGAGTGTTTTGGTTTTAATTGTGGTCATTTGTGTGGTGGTTGGAAAAGATGACTTGTTCCAACTGGGCTTGGACTCTGGTGTGATTCCCCATAAGTCTGAGTTCTGAAACTGACTTCAGACTAGTATTTCCATGAATTGTGTTGGGATTTTAGGAGGCCACACATGAGAGTCACCCTTGTAAACTGAGTTCTAGGCCCATGATGGATTTCAAAATCACACTTGGAATCTCATCCAGGATATCATATGATTTTATTCCTAAATAGTTGGCAGCCATAGTTAAGAGAGAAAACACACATGGATCTCACATTGTAGACCTCAATGGGCCTGGCTTCATGTGACCTTTTGGCCCCTATTTGGGAATCCTTGCCTGTGAGAGTTCTCCAGAGCTTTCTTTCAAATAAGCTTTCTCAAAATTTTATGGTTCCTGGATGAATGGGAAACCCACAGTGGCTCCAACTTCATCCTTGAAAATGGCTAGATAAATATCATGAAATTTTGGACATTCCCATGACCAGGGGGCACTAGAAAACTTTTCGATGTTCTATTGCTGATCATGAGTGTACCAGACAGTGCCTTGATTGGGTTTCAAGAAAATGGTGTAGAACAGAGATGCCAGTAAGTTGGAGCCTTCTGATTAGTGGGCCAAGAGCAGTGGTGTTCGGGTGTGTGATAATACATCTGTGTTGTGGCCATCTGGATCTGCCATTGGCTTTCAAATGGCTTGTGACTGACATGGTGCAGCCAGCAGACCTTTATATGAAAAGGCATCTTGTTATATGGAGACAATTCTGGGCAATGTTGAGAATCAGGTTGCTGTGGACAAGGGGGCAAGCTATGTGGGATAGAAGCCTGACTGGTGCATTCTCCTGTAGACACTGATCCACCAAACGTAACAGAATTCCCTCCAACACGGGGACGATTTCAACTCCTTCTATTTCATGAAACAAATACCAAACTCCCAGTGTATCAGCAAGAAAGACCATGAAAAGTGGAGGATGACCAAAGGGCTTCACAGTCCACACGGGGAGACATTTAGCCCCAATGGCCTTAGTTTACCTACAAAAAGAGAATTAATCTCTGCTGTGCCATGTTCAATGGAAAATAAGAAAACATGTCCTCCAGGTCACATAGATGTAGATCCAGCTTTGATGGTCTCACTACAAAGGAAACTAAAGCTCCTGACAACAACATATATTTCAAGTGCCCAACCTCAGAGGCAGTTACTCAAGAAGTCTTTAGGCCAGCAGAACTCCATGTTTGTGGAGGGTTTACCCTGTCCCTTACTTTTGGAAACTCCTCTACCACCCCCAAGGTTTTGAACTCCTGAGCATTTTCCATTCCAGATATGTATTCACAGATTTTCTAATTCTTCTCCTCTAATTATGTCTTACTTTGCGACAAGGTAATGTGAAGGCATTGTTCTGGATGAGAGTGGGAAGTTTCTTGTGTAGCACATATATGCATACACATTGAATTCATTTTCCTATTTTCTATTTGTAATACTGAATCCCTGACACTAAACCATACCCTACTAGACTCTGACTACTAATCCTAATATGATGGAGAAAAATAACCCAAACAGAATAGAAATACATGCAGTTCAGAGCAGGCATGGTGTATAGTTGGACTTGCCTTTTGCGTGATGAAGGCTTGGTGTTATAAATCTAGTCAATTTTTTATTGAAATAGTTCTCTATGTGTTTTTAAATTTAACAAATATGTGAATTCCTGTCTTCCTTTCTCTGTAGCCTATTCAGCACATGTATTTTTATATGCACATATCGAATCCTTCCTGGTATCACACGTACATATTTGTGAGTTGGCTGACTTGGCAGATGCAAACTGTTAGACGAGATCACTCCTCCTAAATGCTGTTCAAACTGAAAATTCAAACTATGGGTGAGCTTCCTATTTGAACAACATAAATCCATGTTCAGTAAAATGAATATTTTTGCATCTGTGCATGATATATATTTCATGGTGAATTTCGATTGGCATACATAATGCTACTTTTTAATGTCTCTGTGTGTGTGTATTTATATATATATATATATATATATATATATATATATATATATATATATATATATATTCACTCTCCAGATTTTTCGAAATATGAAGTATATGTGTCTTATTATACACTCCCTAAATTCATTCATATTCACGTATGTGGATTTATAATCATCTTTTCACAAGATTATTCTCAGAAATATTCATCCACCTGAAATACACATTTGTTTTTTCCTAGTACTGACAACTAACTTCAGGGGATCATATGATGGCCCCAATGGGAGTTCATCATCCCCGTGTACCACATCACTGTGTGGAGAATGACGAGTTAGAAAGGCTAAAAGCTATCTTGTTAGGAATTTTCAGCAAAATTGAGGTGCTCCAAAACCTAGAGGAAAGATTTCCATCACTGGCCAATCAGCTACGGGCGCTCAAACTTGAGTGATTTTTCCACAGGGAGGGTCACGCTGCTTATTCAGCAAATCACCCTGCGGCTAGAATCTGCTGTGCACACCTGGAAACGACCAGATAGCAACGCAAAGATACAGCACTGAAAATTCTGTGGGCTCCTGCCAGCTGTGCAATCACTGTGGTCAGTGCTGAATTCTGGGTTTGAGACGGGGGAAGGAAGCAGTCCAATTCGGTTCTCCACACCGGTCATACCACAGAGGAAGCCAGCGGCCACCATCTTGGAGAGCTGACATCACCATCGCTGTTTTCGACTGATCGCATCTCATTCAGCTATAGAACAGGTAATTTCAGGCTGCCATTCACCTGCATGTCGCAGACAAATTACTCAGGCTCAGTGCTAAAGAACCCACAGAAATTTCTTCTTAGAGCCTGCTCCTATCAAAACATACACCGAGCACGGAGCGGCCAAATTCCGGCTCCTGGAACTGCTCTGGCCCATGGCTAAAGAACCCGCAGAAACTGCTTCTCGGTCCGGGTCCTGCTGAATACTGTGGAGGTAAATACCAACCAATCCTTCATAGGCAGTGGCAACAGGATTGAGATGGGGCTTGTGAGGGCCAGTCAGGACTCACCCGTTGCTTTGGTCACCCGGCAAACGGAACTAAATGCTGCCGTTCGCATGGGATTGGCAGAGATCTGATGTCATCACAAAGCGGTGGAGGAGATAACTTCATCAATACCAGTGACGACAGAAACAGTTGGTCTGTTGGTAAAGAAAGTGACTCACAAACACCCAAGTCTCTCTCACTTTGTCATCAAGCCAGAGGGGCAGAGCAGAGCTGCCGCCTGCACCTGGAAGAGGCCCAGCGACCCACCAGCGTGGTAGTCACGTTACCACAATTCTCGTAGGGGCAGAGCATTGCCGCTGCCTGTGCCCGGAACAGGCCCAGTGACCCGCAGTCGTGGTTGTCACGTCACCCCAATTGGAGTAGGGGCAGAGCAGAGCCACAGCCCGAGCCCGCGAAGTAGTCAGACCTGCAACGGACCTGCGGAACAGGCCCAGCAGCCTGCCGGCATGGTAGACACATCACCCCAATTGGAGTAGGGGCAGAGCAGAGCCTCTGCCCGTGCCCGCAAGGTAGGCAGACCTGCGACTGACTGGCAGAACAGGCCAGGCGGCCTGCCGGCATGGTAGACACGTCACCCCAATTGGAGTAGTGGCAGAGCAGAGTCATCGCCCACGCCCGGAACAGGCCCAGCGACCCGCTGGCGTGGTAGACACGTCACCCCAATTAAAGTAAGGGCAGAGCAGAGAGGCCGAACGTGAATGCAAGGTAGCCAGACCTGCGACCGACCGGCAGAACAAGCCCAGGGTTCCAACTACAAATCATAATATGATGGAGAAAAATAAACCAAACAAAATAAAATACAAGCAGTTCAGAGGAGGCATGTTGTATAGTTGGAGTTGCCTTTTTCATGATATAGCGTAGGAGTTAAAAATCTACTCAAGTATTTCTTGAAATAGATTTCCATGTGTTTTTAAACTCAACAAATATGTGAATACCTGTCTCCCTTTCTCTGTAGCCTATTCAGCACATGTATTTTAATATGAACATATAGAATCCTACCTGGTGCCACACGTACATTCTGGTGAGGTGGCTGACTTGGCAGATACAAATTGTGATAAGAGACCACTCCTACAAAACGCTGTTGGAATTGAATATTCAGCCTATGGGTTAGCTTTCTAGTTGAACAACATTATACGTAAATCCATTTTCACAAAAATGAATACTTTTGGATCTGTGGATTATATATATTTCATGATGAATTTCGATTGGTGTATATATTGCTACTTTTTAATGTCTCTGTGTGTGTGTGTGTGTGTGTGTGTGTGTGTGTGTGTATAAATATACACTCTACAGATTTTTCAAAATATGAAATATATGGGTCTTATTATACAATCCATAAATTCATTCATATTCATGTATATGGATTTATAATCAACTTTCACATGGTTATTCTCAGAAATATTCATCCACCAGAAGTACATATTTGTTTCTTAGTACTGAAAACTAACTTCAGTGAATGGTGCATACAAATCCTAATATTTCTATCATAACTGACCCAGTTTAACATCAATGCAAGTAGATTCCTATGGGACATGATGTGTATTTTGATGTTCATTTTTATTCAACACGGGTACATTACTATTTCTGCAGTTTATGCACATCATAGGATGTATATTTTATTCACAAGTTAGCAAATTTATAGGCATTTGTTTCACTTTCAATCACGTCCTGCTTTAGAACCCATGAATTCCTCCATGTTTCTTGCCTGGTATTTTCATAAGAACTCTTTCCATACATATTATTTTCAAATTCCATAATCACTTTTGAAGCAAAACTCACACATCATTCATGATAAACAATAATCCTAATATAACCAATAGATGTATAACTGATTACAATGAATGATTGTATATCAATATAAGATTCCTTATATATTTTCAGATATCAATTCCATCTATTATTTAAAGGGGAACCAGTTATATTATTTATTCACACAATGGTCTATTCATACATTATCTCTATATTCATAGACACAGGGTACACCTCTTTGTACCCCCAATACTAATTTATACGTCTTCAAAATACTGCTCTCAGAAATGGTGGAAGAAATACTCATGTCATTTGATCTACATATACATTTTGTCACAGTAATATTCAGGACACAAAATGCAAAGGTCACTCTTCTGATTGTACCAAAGCCTAAACGGAAATGAGCATGCATTACTAAAAACATCCATGTCCAGGTTGCCTAATGCTCTCAAATGTCAATCCTATTAGTGACTACATATTTGTTTCTTCCTAAGATTATATATTCAACCTCAACCCTGTTGAAAATGTCTAATCCTATCACTCAATTTATACTTTGCCTGATTTCCTAATGTCTCTACTGATATCTGCTTTCCTACATATTTACCCCAGTTCAATATTGTGACTGACTCTTCACATGTGCTGACATTTACATTCACTCTAGCCGAAACCCTATTGCTAAAGAACTTTTCCTACAAATCCTATACTCACTCTTCTTTCTGAAGCTACCATCTTTCTTCAAAATCCTACCAACTATCCTACTTTGAATGGATGTTCTCTTCGACATTCATCTTTCAGAATGATTCCTAACCAAAATCGAACATGTTATTAACCCTAACCATACACTGTTCCCTCAATCTAACTTTACAGAAGAACAGGGACAGAGTGTTCTTAAAATACAGGAATGTAGGGTATCTTCCACATGTTAAGAACCTCAAAGGTCCATGCAGAAATGATCCCTGGAGAAGATGTAGGCATCTATGAATGACCTGAGAGAGCAAAAGTCTTCTTCCATTGCAAACAACCTGATCAGGATGAAGGGTTGTGTCTGAATCAGCCTCTCTCTTCTTAATGTAGAGAAGATGGACCAAAGGAGGCCTGTGTGGAGAGCTGTTCCAGGGTGCCAATGGTTGATATACCATTCTAACTTGTGAAACTGTCCCAGGTAGTAGGGGCAGCCTCCATCTCATGGGACTCTTGGAAGCAGCTGTTAGGACAAAGTGGTTGCCCCGGCAGTGACCTCATTCACTTACTGAAGGAAGACACCTCACCTCTCTTCCTTGGTGATGGAACTCTCTGAAATTGGGATCCCAGAAGCCAGGAACCCAGAGCCAGTCCCAGTACCAGTCCCTGTAGGCTCACTTGTTTGGATTTACCAAGGACAGAGTCAGTCTTTCTTGGTGCCTACTGATGTGAGGTTGGCCTAATGCTAGGAGAGCTCTGAAGACAGGCCTTTCCTGAGAAAAAGTCAGTTTCTCACTGCAGTCTCCTGACAAATTCACAGAGTTGGCCAAGGAGACCAGATCTGAGACAGGACAGGCTACTACAAGGGAACATAGTATGGCCAACCAGTCAGAGCACACTCCAAATAGTCACAGACCTACTTGGGGGAAGGAGGTGCCTTTGTGGGTGTGGGTGTGGGTTTGTGGTTTTGTCTCATGTTCTGAGTATTTGTAAGAAAGGCAGTTTGTTTGGTTTGGAGTGAACAGTTTCTTGTACGTCATTTCACAAGGCAAGTGTTTCTATGTCTGTGTATCCCACTGTGTCCGTGGTTCTAGACATTGGAAAAGAGAATACATCAATAGATGTGTCCTGTCTAGTACAAAGCTTCCCAGCATTCAACCTGCCCAATTTATGAATGGACATCGGCTTAACTTATGGATGGGCAACACCTCTTATTCCAAGGTTCCTGTTTTCTTCCTGAATTCTGGCCACTCACCAGAATAAGTTCATGGTTTTGTGTCCAAGGTATGTACCACCTCCAAGCTCTGTGAAATGGCCTTGTACTGGATAGCTGAAGGAAATGGCGAGCATCTCAGAAAACTCAGATATCAGTGTGACCAGGAAAGTCTCAGTGGAGAAACCCTTTTTTGGCTATTTGCTTACCTATGGTTCTGTTGCCCTGAATGTCAGGAAGGTATTTACCTCAGGCGACACCTTAGTGAAGCCTGAAGAAAACAGTTTTCAAATGGAAATGAATGGGCATCACCTGTGGCTCTTTGGTTAATTGCTTGGGAAAGGAATATGTCTTAATAAGTCTCTTAGCCATGTGAGTGGCTGCAGCTTAGATTCTCAGCATCTGATGGATCTAAAGAAAGATCCCATGTGTGCATCCAAAACCAAAATGGCCAAAAGAACAGTCATTGTGGATGAAGTCTCTCACCTTCCTCTGTAAGGTTCCTGACTTCCATCAAGTGAGAATAGGGATACTTTGTGTCAAATTAGTTCTTAAAAGCCCTGCAGAGGCTAGCTAATAGGTGCTTGGGGTTTCTCATGACTCCAATTCACATAAAGAATCTATACCTGACTGTCATAGGCCTCAAATTGGAGAAGCAGAGCAGTATTAACGGTATGTCTATTTGATCACTCCTGGTTCACAGAAAGGGTGTGCAGGCCACCCTGACTTTAGGCAAATGAGGGGCAAGGGAGCTTATTTGGACGCTCTCTTGGGCTGCGCCCCTCATTGAAACCTCCATCCAGAAGTTATGATGAGTGTCTTTATGGAAGAAGTTGAAGACCATGTGGGAGTGTTTTGGTTTTAATTGTGGTCATTTGTTTGGCGGTTGGAAGAAATGACTGTGTCCACCTGGGCTTGAACTCTGGTGTGATTCCTCTTAGAGACTGATTTCTGGAAGTGACCTCAGAGAAGTATTGCCATGAATTGTGTTGGAATTTTAGGAGGCCACACAAGAGACTCCCCCTTGGAAACTGAGATCTAGGCACTGGTTGGTTTTCTAGAGAGCACTGGGAATCTCAGCCAGGATATCACATGATTTTATTCTGAAAGACTTTGCAGCCATAGTTGAGAGTCAAAACACACATGGACCTCACATTGTAGATCTCAATGGGCCTTGCTTCATGGGACCTTTTGGTCATTCTTTTGGATGCCTTGCCAGTGAGAGTTCTCCAGAGATTTCATTGAAATGAACTTCCTCACCATTTAATGGTTCCTGAAAGAATTGAAACCCACAGTGCCTCCAACTTCATCGTTGAAAAATGACTAGATAAATACCATGAAATTTTTTTAATTCCCATGACCATGTGGCATGGGAGAAACTTTTGATGTCCTGTTGCTGATCAAAAGTGTACCAGACAGTGCCTTGATTGACTGGGTTTCATAAAAATGGTGTATAACAGAGATGCTAGTTAGTTGGAGCCTGCTGAGTAGTGGGGCCAGAGCTGTGGTGTGCAGGTGTGTGATGAAACATGTGTGGTGGGGCCATGTAAATCTGCCATTGGCTTCCAAATGGCTTGTGACTGACATGGTGCAGCCAGCAGACCCTTGCATGTAAAGGCATCTTGTTACCTGGAGAGTATTCAGGGCAATGTTCAGAATCAGGTTGCTTTGGTCAAGCGGGCAAGCTATGTGGAATAGAAGTCTGGTTGGTGCATTCTCCTGCAGACCCTGACTCACAACACGTGACAGAACTCCCTCCAGCACTGTGTCCCAGTTGAACTCCTTGTATTTCATGAAGCAAATACCAAACTCCTAGTGCAGCAGCTAGAAACACGACGAAAATTTGAGGATGACCAAATGGCTTCACAGTCTACACTGGGAGACTTTTAGCCCCCAGTGGCAACAGTTTACCTACAAAGAGAGATTTCAGAACTTCTGCCTCATGTCCACTGGAAAATAAAAAAAACATGTCCTCCAGGTCACATATATGCAGACCCAGGTCTGATGGTCTCACGACAAAGGAAGCTAAAGCTCCTGACAACAACATATATTTCAAGTGCCAACCTCAGAGGAAGTTTCTCAAGCAGTCTTTAGGATTGCAGAGTTCCATGTTTGTGGTATTTTTACCCTGTTTCTTACTTTTGGAATCTCCTCTACAACCTCCAAAGATGTGAACTCCTGAACATTTTCCATTGCAGATATGTATTCACAGATTTTCTAACTTTTCTTCTCTAATTGTGTCTTACTTGGTGCGAAGGTAATGTCAAGGAATTGTTCTGAATGAGAGTGGGAAGATTTTTGTGTAGCACATATTTGCATACACTTTGGATTCATTTTCCAAATTTCCATTTAAAATACTAAATCCCTGACTGTCAGGGGTAGAAGGAATTTCTCCTTCATAGAATAGCCTGACACTTACAAGAAACAGCCCCCTGGGAGACATCCTGCCTAGGATATATCCTGTAACCATCTGTCTCCCTGAGACATCATGGGGCCATCTGTCTTACTGAAACATCCTGAGGTTATCTCACCTTGTGAAGACATCCAGGAACTGCCAATAAGAGAGCTTTCCCATACCCAGTATATAAATACCCCTGTGTGAACAATAAAAATTTGCAGCTTGATTAAAACTCCTGTCTTGCTGTCATCTCTCGTGTCTCTTGTCCCTTCATTACTCCCCATCTAGGTTCACCACCCCCGTTGATGTGTCCTGCCGGCCGGGATATCTGGCACCTACCTACTGGGGATCGAGCCTTTGACTGAGGGGGAAACCTGTCCTCAGGGAAGACTTAAAAAAGCGGAGCTTGCGATTGCCTCAGCAGACACCACCGAAAGACAGATCCAGGAGGAGAGTGGGGATGACACATGGTGAGTGACCCACCATGGGACAAGCAGTTTCGTCACATGATTTGTTTTTGTCAGGCCTCAAGGAGGCCCTCAAGACATAGGGGGCACATGTTAAGAAAAAGGACTTAAAATTATTCTTTTCATACATAGGAGAATTGTGTCCATGGTTTCCCCCTGAAGGGTCCATTGATGGTAGAAAATGGCTTAGAGTAGGAGACTGTTTAAACCATTTTTTTTGTTGTTGTTGAAGAAAAAGTCCTAGAACAAAGGTATATTAGACCTTTTGTAGACATTGATATTTTATAAGATTTTTAAACACCTAGAAAAATTTGTAAGTTTAAATTTAAAGACATTTATATTTATCTGTTTATCCAATTTAAATTGAACCATTTAAATCACGTGAATTAAAGATCTTTGGATCCACTTTGAAATAGTAAGCTTGCCTTAATTTGATTTTAATTGGAGTCAGTGGTCTTTTCTTGCATCCTGGTGTAATATTTTGTAGTTTCCCATCGAGATGACCCTGCCCCAATAGATCACAAGACCAGACTACTGGAAATTCTGAAGCTGGCCTTCCCTCCAGGGCTCCGGCATGGAGAGGCAATTTCCAAGGCCTTGGTGTGAGATTTTGGTCCAGGGAGCACTGCAGTGAACCACCGCCCTAAAACTATTAGCAAGCACATGGTGGAGGAGGCCTCCATAGGTAAGTGGCGCCTATATAACATCTGATATCCGGTTAAGGGAGATCTCTTCTGATGACAGAGTGGTGTCCTGGGGAGACACACATATACTCCTGTCTGGTACAGTAACGAGAATCATTCTGTCCTCTGTTATGTTCTGTAGGGAATTCCTCTGAAAGCATAGAGAGGTGCCAATGGGCACGCAGGAGCTCCTATCCCAGAGCTTTAGCAAGACGTTGCATAGTTCCTCTGTTTTTCTGTTTCTGCGCTGGTTTTCTGTTTTTTTTGTGTGTTTTGTTCTGTGTTTCATATGTTTTTTTTTTTTTTGGTTTGTTTTAGTGTGTTTTGTTGTGTGGTTTCTGTGGTAAAACTTAACTGAAAATGGGTAATAAAGCAAGTAAACTGACACCCATTTGGACTGTGTTTTAAAGAACTGTGATGAACTTTAATACCCTTTGTTAAGCAGGATGAGAGAAGCCCCTAGCTGGCTGCTTGGAGCACACCCACTGCAGAGGGCAATGCCTAAGAATTAGGGGACCTAAGAACTGAGTATCTCCCAGGTTAACACGTGAAACTCCTTAAAACCCCTTGTCCCTTCAGATCGATAGAATCACAACCATTGGGCAGAGACCCCTGTTTTTCTCCTTTGTTAGCAAAGCAGTAAATCTCCCTTTTTCTTTTTCTCAAACCCTGTCCTCATTATTAAATTGGTATTAATTGGCTTCAAAATCAGGAACCAAACTTTAAGTTACAATTTTTGGTACCCCCCACACCCCGGAACTCTTTGAGAGCTGACTACTGAAATGTTAGGAGACGGAGCGTGCTTGGGGTGGAACCGAACAAGAGGAGCTAATCCTGTAAGTGAAAGGAGGGACTGAGGGACTTCCAGCAGCTGCCCAAGCCCTGTTGCTTCAGAGAATTACCTACTTCCTTCCCTGCACTGTAAGGATTTTGCCATCTCTGTTTTCTTAAAAAAGAGAAAAAGAAAAATGGGACACTAAATACAGTAAAGTCACCATGGAGACCCTTGATTTTACATTTCAGGTTGTTCCTCTGTGAAAACATCTGGTTCCCTTCTGGGAAAATCTATGGTGCCACTGGTGTAGGAGATTTTTCTCTTATCTGCTCTGGTTTAAAGGCTTCTGTCTGTAAGCCATAGTCTGGAGCTCCTTTCAGTCTGTCTTGTGTCTTTGTTTCTGGCCCTTTAAGATATGTGCAATAATGTGTTGATATTATAAATCATTTCTTGGGAATGATCTTAGCTGAATGTGTATCTAAATGATGATGTTTTATTGTAACAATCTGGCATCTGAATGGGTTTTTGAAGCATTGCACAATCTTGCAGTTAAAAGTCGGGTTTAGGAAATTGTTTAGTTTATGATTTCAGATAATTCATGCCAGAGAACTGAAATACTTAGGATGGAAAACTAGAGAACTCTACTTCCAAGTTGGCAAGTAACTTCCCAATCATTCAGGCTTTTTTTTCACCAATTTTTAATTGGGTAGCCTGGGAAAATGTCACTGTGTCTACCAGTGCATTAATTTGGACAAGGATAGTAAATCATAGTATGGTATCTGTTGACAAAACAAGATATAAAGATGTAAAATTTTGTAAACTGTGTCTTAAACTTGTATCATAAAATTTTGTGAATTTTGTCTTAAAATTGTATTATAATTTTCAACATCTGAACCTGAAAATTATGGTTGAAATGCCTTAGGCCTGAGGTGTCTGCTCAGAATAGCAGCTTTTTCCTGCTCCTTCCAGACCTCAGCCAGGACTTATGTTGAATGGCAAATGAAAGAGGCCTGCAAGCTCAGTAGGAGAGTGATCTGAGGCCTAAAAAAAATTAAATTGTATGGTATTTACTAATTAATGGCCAGTCAATTTTTCTAGGACTCTTATTTTTTCCTTAGATTCTTTATTTTTTTTTTTTTTTTTGAGCTCATGATTTTGATCCTAAAGACCTAGGATGATGTTTTTCTGACCAGTTCTATCTTTGACTAACTGTGTAGTTTTTGAAACATTGCAATGGATATTTCACCTGGAAAAGCTACAAGGCCTTTACTATTATTATGTGTGCACAATTTTGTTATGTGTTGTATGTCTATATATTCATATGTCCGTATATCATATATATGATACACAAATTAACATTTATAAAGAGCACTCATTAAAACAAAAACGCTCATAAAAACAAATTTTAAAAAGTGGATCCAAAGATCTTTAATTCAAGTGATTTAAATAGTTGAATTTAAATTGGATAAAGAGATAAAAATAAATGTCTTTAAATTTAAGCTTACAAGTTTTTCTAGGTGTTCAAAAATCTAATAAAATATTAATGTCTACAAATGTTCTAATATGCCTTGGTTCTGAGACTTTTCCTTCAACAAAAAAAAATGGTTTACACTGTTCAATATATTTGTCTAATATATTGATAAATAAGTAAAGTAAATTTGATATGGGATTACTCATTCATGAGTACTTTTGTTAGATATCTGATTGATTTACTAAGGTCTGTATAAGTTTGTACTAATGTCTGTATAAGATTGTAATAATCAGTCATGTGTTAAAGAGACAAAAATTTCTTAAAACATAAGTTTACCCATAACATTGTGTTTATTAAGTTTTATTTTTTCTAGAGCAAGCAACCATAAAAATTAAACAACTGATTAAATAAGAACTGTTATTTTAGAGCACTGTACTGCCATTTATTTAAAAGCTAAACTTGGTTAATGTAGAAACTTCAATGTAATTGTGATGCTATTAATGTGCTCATATCTTTCAGGTATACGAATCTGTAAGGTAGAAACTTTAAAAGAGCATTATTTCAAGCTGGTTCTGAAGTTGTATGGTAAAAAAATATATTGGGCATTCATTTACTTCTTATCAATAAGATATGTAAAGTTGTATGTTACTTTTTACATTGGGGAACAATTTAAATGTATTTTTATGTTAATGAGAGTCTAATCTATATAAAGGTTAAAAACTTTCAGCCTTTCTTAAATTCATGTTTTAAATGTGATATCATATGGTGTTAACTAATGTTCATGTGACCTCAAATAATATATGTAATCTTTGTAAAATGATATTTAAAAAAACAAAGATCATCTTTAGAAGTAAAACACTTAAGTTTTATAAAGAGCCCTGCCTTACCTGAGATAAGGCTCTGTGTCCCATCTTACTATATGTGAGAATGACTACGAAAGCAGTAGGTCAGATATTATTTCATTTAAAGTTATGTTCAAAAGTTGTTTTTTTTTCTGTCAAGATTTCTAGGATCTCAAACAGGGGATATAATGTATAACTCAGCTTAAAACTTCAGGGTAACTATTACAAGAACTAAGAATTTTTACTCTTGTTAAAAAATTTTATTTTGTAATTTCCTTATAAGTGATCTAAAGATTCCTTGTTAGTGTTTTACAGAAGTGTTGCTTTAAGAACACAACATGGGTTAATTTAAGATAATAAGTCATCACCTACAAGACAGACAGAATAATACAGATCCCAGTTAATAAAAAAGATAAATAATTATAAAGTAATAGACATTAAAGCCCAGTACTCTTAATATAAGGCTGTTAAAATTTATTTGCTGGATGATTAAGATTAGGATTTATATTAAAGTTACATGAAAAGGGACAAGAAAACCAATATTTGGCTCTTGCCCTCTGAGTCAGTCTGAATCCAGGGAACAAGGGACTTCTCAAAGAGCTTTGCAACTCTGGGCCTCATATCTTCCCAATTAGGGAGATTAATGAGACCCCTGGAGAACAGAAAGCCAATCAGTGCATTTGCTAAGAAGAGGAGAGTCATCAGAGAAGGGAGACATCCCTGATGCTTCCAAGGGTAGCCACATGGTCAAGCAAGACCTGGACCCACCTAGCGCAAATGGCACTAGCAGAACTGAGAAGCTGCTCTCAAGTTTCCCCAGGAATGACTCCCATAAAAGCTCAGCTGACTGTTAACAATAGATAGAAACAAAAGTCAGTTTGACTGTTTCATGATAAACACTTAGGAAAGACAGTTAAAACCAAAATACAGCCATTCCTGGGCATTTTAAATAATAATATTAATAATAATAATAATAATTTTTTATACACATTATGTTAGCCTCCCAAAATAAGTAAGACTGGAGGCTACAAAGAAGGATTCCCATAAAGGAATGCCTGATAACTATAAAAAGAGACTATCAAGAGGAGCTGCCAGAGGCAGAAATTTTTAGTTTAAGGCCTACAGATATTCCTAACCTACAGGTAGGGTTGGTGTTTGCTAGTACGATTATCCAGCCCTGAGTAACAGAATTAAAGGTTTCTCTATTACACACAGAGGTCATACTAGTAAAATGATTTTGCAAGATCAGATGATATTAAATCATTAAACTGTATCTTATGGAGAGGGATAACTGTAACACTAAATGTTAAATATTAAGTTGACAGTCCTGATAACTGGGAATATTAAAGCCTGCTGAGGGAACTTCTATACAGTGACATGTTCCAGCTGCTGCAACATTTTTTCAGTACTCATGGTTCTTGTTTCTCACACAGAAGAACCCATCCCCAGATGAATTTACAACCTGTTCTTCCCCAACCAGACTTCAAAACGAACTGATTTCTAAAAGGCAACTCATGTCCCTCAACTGACTTCTAAAAGGCAACTCATGTCCCTTATACTGTGCCCACTCACGTCACTCTCTCTCAGCTCAGAAGAAGCCAAAATGAGTGACGCCTCTCGTCTTACAACTATGGAGCCAAAAATAAATAGAATATCAATATAAGTAATTAATTAAGTCAGGTAAAACCAGGAATCCAATTATGGGTGAGTTCTAAAAATTTGGAGACTGTTACCTGAGGGATTAAAATTCCCTCATTGCTCTTTCCCTACCCTATCAAAAATTTGGAAGGGACACATTTAAAAAGGGGGAATGATTTGCATTTCTCTGACTGCTAGAGATGGTGAGCATTTTTTCATATACTTGTTGATTGACTGTATGTCCTCCTCTGAGAAATTTCTGTTCAGATCCTTGGCCCATTTGTTGATTGGGTTATTCGTTATCTCATTGTCTAATTTTTTTAGTTCTTTGTATATTCTGAATATTAGCGCTCTGTCTGAAGTGTGAGCAGTAAAGATTTGTTCCCAGGACGTAGGCTCCCTATTTACCTCTCTTATTGTTTCTTTTGCTGAGAAAAAACTTTTTAGTTTGAGTAAGTCCCATTTGTTGATTCTAGTTATTAACTGTTGTGCTATGGGTGTCCTAATGAGGAATTTGGAGCCCGACCCCACAGTATGTAGATCATAGCCAACTTTTTCTTCTATCAAACGCCATGTCTCTGATTTGATATCAAGTTCCTTGATCCACTTTGAGTTAACTTTTGTGCATGGCGAGAGTAAGGGATTCAGTTTCATTTTGTTGCAAATCTCACTCCAGTAAGATTGGCAGCCATTAGGAAGTCAAACAGCAACAAGTGCTGGCGAGGATATGGGGAAAAGGGTACTCTTGTACATTGCTGGTGGGACTGAAAATTGGTGCGGCCAATTTGGAAAGCAGTATGGAGATTTCTTGGAAAGCTCGGAATGGAACCACCATTTGATCCAGCTATTCCCCTACTCGGTCTATTCCCTAAAGACCTAAAAAGAGCACACAATAGGGACACTGCTACATCCATGTACATAGCAGCACAATTCACAATAGCAAGACTGTGGAACCAACCTAGATGCCCTTCAATAGACGAATGGATAAAAAAAATTGGCATTTATACACAATGGAATATTACTCTGCATTAAGAAATGACAAAATCATAGAATTTGGAGGGAAATGAATGGCATTAGAGCAGATTATGCTAAGTGAAGCTAGCCAATCCCTTAAAAACAAATGCCAAATGTCTTCTTTGATATAAGGAGAGTAACTAAGAACAGAGTAGGGATGAAGAGCATGAGAAGAAGATTAACATTAAACAGGGATGAGAGGTGAAAGGGAAAGGGAGAGAGAAGGGAAATTGCATGTAAATGGAAGGAGACCCTCAGGGGTATACAAAATTACATAAAAGAGGAAGTGAGGGGAAAGGAGAAAAATATAAGGGGGAGAAATGAACTACAGTAGAGGGGGTAGGGAGAGAAGAGGGGAGGGGAGGGGGGAGGGGGGATAGTAGAGGATAGGAAAGGCAGCAGAATACAACAGACACCATAATGGCAATATGTAAATCAATGGTTCTGCAACTGATGTGATTTTGCAATCTGTATATGGGGTAAAAATGGGAGCTCATATCCCACTTGAATCAAAGTGTGAAATATGATATATCAAGGACTATGTAATGTTTTGAACAACCTACAATAAAAATTAATTTAAAAAATATTAAAAAGCAAAAAAAAATGGGGGGGAATGATAAACCCAACCTGATCATTTATTAAAATTGGGAGCCATCTTGCCACAAAGTCATGAAAAGATAATTTTGCTTTCCTATAAATTACTGCAAATTCTGAATCTGCTTGGAATGCCTGTCCGTGCCTTGAACTCACCCATGCCTGGCTCTCTGACCAGATAGCAGCCCTCTCTGAAAATTTAGTGACACCTCATAAATATTGGCCTTCTCTGGCCAGACAACGACTCTCGTGAGTCTCTAATGGTCCTCATAAATTCTGATGATGGGGCCAGCAAAAAAAAAAATTGTAAACTAGCAATAGCGTGATGCTTCTCCGAGTTCTGTTATCTGTAACCCCCCTTTTGTGTAACTTACTGGACTATAAAGCTGGGCTGTAGGAAAGGTGGGGTTGCTGTCTTGTTTCTGCCATTTTGAGAGGGATAGGCAGCTCAGCCAGTGGAAAAATAATAAGCTTGCTTTAATTTGATTTTAATTGGAGTCAGTGGTCTTTTATCCTGTCCTGGTCAAACAGGTAAACACTCCACAAACATGGAGCTCTGCCGGCCTAAAACTTATTGAGAAACTCTCCCTGACCTTGGGCACTTGAAATATATGTTGTTGTCAGGAGCTTTAGCTTCTTTGTAGTGAGACCATCAGAGCTGGGTCTGCATCTATGTGACCTGGAGGACATGGTTTCTTATTTTCCAATGAACATGAGGCAGGAGTGCAGAATTCGCTCTTTGTAGGGAAACTGTTGTCACTGAAGGCTAAGTGTCTCCCCATGTGGTATGTGAAGCCATTTGCGCATCTTCCACATTTCATGGTGTTTCTTGCTGCTGCACTGGGTGTTTAGTATTTGCTTCATGAAATACAAGGAGATCAACAGGGACTCAGTGCTGGAGGGATTTCTCACACGTGTGGTGGGTCAGGGTCTCCAGGAGAATCCACCAATGAGGCTTATATCCCACATAGCTTGCCCCCTCAACCATTACAACCTGATTCTGAACACGGCCCTGAAACCTCTCCATATAACAAGATGCCTTTATATGAAGAGATCAGACATATAGAAATTACTGGCTGCACCATGTCTGCCACAAGAAATTTGGAAGTCAATGGCAGATCCAAATGGCACACCAGAGATATTTTATGACACAACTGCACACCACAGCTCTGGGTCACTACTCAGCAGGCGCCAACATACAGGATTCTTTCTTCTACACCATTTTCATGAAACCCAGTCAATCAAGGCACTCTCTGGTACACTCATGATCAGCAACTGGACATCCAAATGTTCTTCAGTGCCACTTGGTCATAAGAATTTCAAAAATTTCATGGTATTTATCTAGCCATTTTTCAAGGATGAAGTTGGAGGCACTGTGAGTTTCAATTCTTTCAGGAACCATTAAATGGTGAGGAATTTCATTTCAATGAAAGCTCTGGAGGACTCTCACAGGCAAGGCTTCCCATGGAGTGGCCAAAAGGTCACATGAAGCCAGGCCCATTGAGGTCTACAATGCTAGGTCCATGTGTGTTTTGAATCTCAACTATGGTTGCCAAGTCTTTCAGAATAAAAGCATGTGATATCGTAGCTGAGATTCCCAGTGTTCTGTGGAGAGCCACCTGGGCCTATATCTCAGTTTCCAATGGGGACTCTCATGCATGGCGTCCTGAAATCCCAACACAATTCATGGCAATTCTTTTCTGAGGTCAGGTCCAGAACGCAGTCTCTAAGGGGAATCACACCAAAGTTCAAGCCATGGTGGACACAGTTATGTCTTCCAACTGCCACACAAATGACCACAATTAAAACCAAAACACTTTCACATAGCCCTCGTCTTCTTCCATGTAGACACTCATCAAATCCTCTGGCTGGACGTTTCCAAAAGGGGTGAAGTCCAAGACCCTGTCCAAAATATGCTCCCTCGCCCCTATTTTGCCTAAGGTCAGTGTGGCCTAAACACCTTTCCTGTGAACCAGGAGTGATCAAATAGGCCTGACCTTATTACTGCTCCACTTCTCCAATTTGAGGCCTACTGACTGCCAGGTATAAATTCTTTATATGAATGGGAGTCATGAAAAAACCCAAGCATCTATGGTCTAGCCTTTGCAGGCCAGGATGGAGGTCAGGAACCTTACAGAAGATGGCGAGAGACTTCATACACAATGACTGCTATTTTGACCATTTTGTATTTGTAGCACACATGGAATCTTACCTTAGATCCATCAGGTGTTAAGAATCTAAGCAGCAGCCTCACACAAGTTCACGAGGCTGATTCAGACACATCCCTTTTGGAAGCAATTAAGCAAAGAGCCACAGGTGATGCCCATTAATTTCCATTTGAAAACTGTTTTCTTAAGGCTTCACAAAGGGGTGGCCTGAGGCAAAGACCTTCCTGACATTCAGGGCAATGAAGCAATAGGTAAGCAAATGGCCCAAAGCAAGGATTCTCCACTGAGACTTTACTGGTCACATTGATATCTGAGTTTTCTGAGATCCTCCCATTCCCTTCAGTTATCATGTACATGGCCATGTCACAGTGCTTGGAGGTGGTACATATCTTGGACACAAAACCATGAGCCAATTCTTGAGAGTGGCCAGAATTCAGGAAGAAAACAGAAACGTAGTAAGATAGTAGGTGTTGCCCATCCATAAGGCAAGTCACAGTCCATGCGTTAATTGGGCAGGATGAATGCTGGGAAGCTTTCTACAAGACAGGAAACATCCATTGATGCATTTTCTTTTCTAATGTCTACAACCACGGACACAGTGGGATACACAGACATAGAAACACTCGCCTTGTCAAACAATTTACTAGAAAAAGTCCATTCCAATCCAAACAAACCACCTTTCCTACCTATTCTCAGAACATGAGACAAAACCACAAACTCACACCCACACCCACAAAGGCACCTCCTTCCCCCAAGTAGGTTTGTAACTATCCAGAGTGTCCGTTGACTGGTGGGTCATACTATGTTCCCCTGATATGGCCTATCCATTCTCAGATCTGGTCTCCTTGGCCAACTCTGTGACGTTGTCAGGAGCATGTGGAGAGCCACTACCTACTTTCTCAGGAAAGGTCCATGGCATGTGGCCATCCTCACATCAGTAGGTACCAAGAAAGACTGACTCTGTCCTTAGTAACACCAAACAAGTGAGCCCACTGGGACTGGGACTTGGATTGGCTCTCAGTGCCTGGCTTCCTGGATCCCAAGTTTAAAGTGTTCCATCACCAAGGAAGTGAGGTAGGTTACTTCCTTCAGGAATTTAATGAGGTCACTGCCTTGGCAAACACATTGTCCTAACAGTTCCTTCCAAGGGTTCCATGAGATGGAGGCTGCCCCTACTTCCTGTGACATTTTCACAAGTTAGAATGATATATAAATCAAAGGCACCAAGAAACAGCGCTCCACAAAGGCCTGGTTTGGTCTGTCTCCTGTACATTAAGAGAGAGGCTGATTCAGCCACATCCCTTCATCCTGACCAGGTTTTTTGGCAATGGAAGATGACTTTTGCTCTCTCAGGTCCTTCATAGCTGCCTACATCTTCTTCAGGGATCATTTCTGCATGGACCTTTGAGGTTCTCAGCAAGTGGAAGATCCCCTACATCCCTATATTTTAAGGCCAACTCTGTCCCTGCTCTTCTCTAAAGTTAGATTGAGAGATCACTGTGTGGTTACGGTTAATAACAGTTTCGATTTGGGTTAGGAATCATTCTGCAGGATGAATAATGGTATTGGGAATCTGTGATATTTATAAGAATATAGACGTGAGTTAAAAGTATGGAAACAGAAATCTAGGTAAGATTTGCATCCCAGAAGGGCATTGAGACCTTGATTGGGATACTTAGCAATGTTATACTTTCTGCACAAATGTCTCAGATAAATCCATACACAATGGCATAGGACGTTGTACCTTGGATGATTGAATGTCGAAGAGAACCTCCAGTCAAAAAGGGATAGTCGGTGGAATTAGGAAGATAGTCAGTAGGTTTAGAAAGAAGGGTGAGAATAAGATTTGGAAAAAAGTTCTTTACCAATAGGGTTTCGGTTAGAGAGTGAATATTAATGTCAGCCCATGTTAAGTGTCAGTCACAATAATGAATTTGGGAAAATATGTAGGAAAGGAGGTATCAATAGAGACCTTAGGAAATCAGGCAAATTATTAAGTGAGTCATAGGATTAGGCATTTTCAACAGGGTTGAGGTTGAATATATAACCTTAGGAAGAAAGAAATATGTAGTCACCAATAGAATTGACATTTGAGAGCATTAGGCAACCTGGACATGAATGTTTTTAGTAATTCATGCTCACTTTCCATTTAGGCTTTGTTGAAAATAAATAAAATAGGTACTTGTCTCTTCCTCTTTTTCTGAATGCTTAAGAAAACACTCTTGAAATCTTGAAAACTTTTTGCTAATCTTGTTCCCAGAATGTGCTGTCCCCAACTGCCAAACTGCAGAATGTACACCCTCACCCGTTTACATGCAAACCGCCCACTTGCCCTGACCCATCAATAAACTTCCCTCCCTGCCCTCTTCAAGAAAAGTATATAAGCTCTGCTTAAGCTGTTCTCAGTGCTCTCTGCTCTATTCAAGTGAGGTCTGAGCCCCAGAATTTTGGACGCTTTGCTGTTGCATGAGACAGTGTCTTGGTGGTCTCTTCCTCCAATGGTCGCCTGACCATTACATCTGAGGGCCCCAGCGAGTTCCAGCAGCGTTGGACGAAAGACCCCCAATAGGCTCATCTCAGGTTAAGTAAGGCGCCACTTTCTTGTTTCAGGTTTCAGGTTAGGGATGGGCAAAATGGCTATTGGTGATGAGCATGAGCTCTCTCTGTCGGTGGCTGACAGAAGTGTCACAGAGCCACAGGCCACGTCTCTGGGGGACGCCCCAGAGAACTCGGGAAACCGAGTAACAATAGTCTCCTAAACTCAGTGATATTTTGTTTTGGATTCGGTATTGTCAGCCCATCAGGTTTTCCTGGCTACTCAGTCCTGTTCTCAGTATTGGACGTCCATTGCCTGTCTTTGTTGTCTTGTCTTGTCTGTGTCGTGTGTCATTGCTTTCACTATTTGTGTATCTTTCATATGGGACAGAGCACTTCAATGCCTCTGTCCCTGAACCTTGATACTGGACCAAAGTCTGCTTAAAGGCTCAGAATCTTCCTTTTTTCAGTAAAACGTCAGATCTGGAAGACTCTATGTGTCTCAGAATGACCCACCTTTGGAGTCGGATGGCCCCCAGAAGGATCTTTCTACTTCACACTAATTCAAAAACTCAGAGATATTGTCTTTCAGCCGGGGCCACATAGCCATCCAGATCAACAGCAATATATCTTTAGTTTGCAGGACCTCTGCAAATCTCCTCTTCCATGGTTGAAGCCTTTCCTTGTCCCTGTCCCCGCTCCTACTGGTTCTCCCACTTTTCTATCTCTCAAACCCTCTGCTCCCCCTCCTACACCCTCTGTTGTCCCTGAGTCTCAAGACTCTACTGGACTCTCTTCCCCCTCCTTATGCCCTGCCCTTGTCCTCCAACCCCAAACACCCTCTAAGTGATTCCCCTGCTGCTGACTCAGACTCTCCACCATTGGAGGAATATAGGCCAGCCCAGCGCCCTCCAGGTGACTACCCCATGGCACACACAGCCCCTCCTTCCTTGGAGGTAGCTGGCCCGGCCAAAAGAACACAAAGTACTCGCCGGGGGGGTTAAACTTTGAAGTGGATACAGGGTAAGTATACTCAGCCCTTAAGGCCCCATTGGGCCATCTATCAAACAAAAAGGACTCTAGTTCAAGGGACTAATGGCAGTAAATATGGGGCTTAGACAACTAAGAGGACCATAGACCTGGGGAAAGAAAAAATCCATCACTCGTTGCTAGTAATCCCAGAATGCCCGACCCCATTGATGGGCACACATCTGCTCAAAAAGCTCCAGTCCAGAATAACTTTTAACCCTGAAGGCCCCCAAGTGAAATTTCTAAATTTTTCAGTAAAAACTCCTATAGTCACGGCTTTTTCTATGTCAGTAGAAGATGAACATCAACTTGTCAAACCCCCCAAGACTGATCAAACAGGCAAGCTACCCCGGAAATGGATAACAGATTACGCAGATGCCTAGGAAAAAAACTGCTGGGTTACACGTAGCCGTGAAACATATTCCAATAACAGTGGAGTTAAAAACTTCAGCCCCCCCCATCAATGTCAAAAAATATCCTCTGAGCAAAAAAGCTAAAGATGGGATAAGGCCCCATATTCAGAAATATCTGGCCTTAAGGGTCCTAAGGCCCTGTCATTTGAACTGGAACACTGCCCTGTTACCAGTATAAAAATCCAGGAACCGGGGACTATCGCACCGTTCAAGACCAAAGAGAGATCTACAACAGAGTGCAGGACATTCACCCCACAGTACATAATCTGTACAATCTGCTTAGCACTCTGAACCATGAGCGGAAATGGTATACTGTTCTGGACTTAAAAGATGCTTTCTTTTGCTTGCCTCTGCATAAAGATAGTCAGTTGCTATTTGATTTCGAGTGGGTAGACCCAGAAACCGGGACGTCTGGTCAACTAACATGGACTAGACTCCCACAGGGGTTCAAAAACTCCCCCACTCTCTTTGATGAAGCCCTCCACAGAGACCCCAACAACTTCAGAACTATGCACCCTGACGTCACCCTGCTTCAATATATCGATGACCTGCAACTGGCAGCCAACACCAAGAAAAACTGTGAGTCTGGAACCCAATTATTATTATACGAGCTTGCTCAACTCTGGTATAGTGCTTCTGCCAAAAAGCCCAAATTTGCCAGCAAGAAGTAATCTTCCTGGACTATTCCCTTAGGGGCAGTAAGCGATGGCTGAGACCAGAAAACAATCCATTGAGCAGATACCACCCCCATCTAACAGCAGACAACTCAGAGAGTTTCTTGGGACTGCTGACTTATGCAGCTTATGGATACCTGGGTTTGCGTCCTTAGCTGCTCCTTTATACCCGCTGTTAAAGAGAGATGCCCAATTCTAATGGACCCCTGAGCACCAGCAAGCTTTTGATAACATCTAAGGACACTGACACTGAAACCCTCAACTTCACTGAGCCCAGCTTGCATTTTCAGAAAGCCCTAAACTAAGTTAAAAATGTACATCAACTCATTCACCTTGGTTCAAAGAAACTGCAGGCATTCCTGAAGGATCAAGAACAGAGTTTTCCACTAACCGACTCCGAGCGAAAGAAATAACTGAACGGGTAACAAAAGCCTGCCGGGTCTGTCAATTGGTTAATGCTTACCCTTCCAACTTTCCTGCAGGAAAGCACCTACAAGAAACCAGACCAGGACAATTCTTGGAAGTGGACATTACTGAAATTAAGCCAGGAAGTTATGGACTTAAATATCTCCTAGTCTTTGTAGATACATTTTCAGGATGAATTAATTGAAGCCTTCCCCCCCCCCCACACACACACACAAAAAAAAAAAACAACAACAACAAAATAAATGGCACAAATGGTGGTCAAGAAGATCCTGAAAGATATTTTTCTAAGATACGGACTGGCTAAGGCAATAGGGTCTGATAATGGACTGGCGTTAATTGCCCTGGTAAGTCAGGGATTAGCCAGGACCCTGGGGATTAATTGGAAATTACATTGTGCTTATAGACCCCAGAGCTCAGTACAGGTAAAAAAAAAATAATAGAACCATTAAAGAGACTTAACAAAATCAAGCTTAGAGATCGGCATAAAAGATCGATCTATTCTCCTGCTTTATGCACTGTTTCATGCAAGAAATACTCATACTCCTCTGTTTCCTTGTGTAACCTCACCCCCTATGAAATTCTCTATGGTCCCTCCTCCAGTAAGGGACCTAACCCAAACTCTAAGACCTAACGATCCCTTCCACACCCCCTTGCTTGACAGACTTAAAGCTCTTGAAAGAAATCAGCAATATCTGTGGAAACATCTGGCCACTGCCGACCAACCTGGGGACGAGGGGACTCCATATCGATACCAAGTAGGAGACTTCGTCTACATTAGACGACATCAGGTGTCATCCCTGGAACCCCACTGGAAAGGACCATATAAGGTGCTACATATAACACCTACAGTGGTAAATGTAGACGGAATCACTTCATGGATCCATGTCTCTCATCTCTGGCCTGCGCCCTGTCCAAAATCTGACTGGAAACTGGAAAAGACTGGTAACACTTTCAAATTGCGTATTCGCCATGTGGATAAGGCTACAGACTCTCCCCTTGGCCAAGAGTAGTCCTAACCCTCATCAGCCTGTTCAGCAGTAATGGCTGATCACAAATCCTACTGTACAAGAAGTATGGTCTATCTTGCATACAGCCCCTTTAGGGACATGGTGGCCATCTCTCCACCCAGACATTTGTCAGCTGGCTATAGGTCTTTCCTATTGGGATATCCCTGATGAAGGGGATCCAAGTAAAATTCCAATAAATCCTTTCCGTATCATAGGTAATAGAAACAAACATTATGGATGTAGGGACACGAGAGCCAGATGCAGGTTGGCTAGCCTAGATTACTATGTTTGCCCAGCGGACTATCAAAGCCACAAACAGACATGGCTGTGTGTGGGAAATGCCGACTTCTTCTGTAAGTCATGGGAATGTGAGCATACAGGGGTGCCTGGTGGAACCCAAACTCCTCATCAAATTCAATACACAGCATTGGCCATATTACCAATTACACAACCAATACCGATGGCCCCCAGAGGGGTCTCTAGATCCTAAAATTCTCCGTGACCTTTTTAACTTCGACAAGTGCTCAAAGGGTGGAAGGAAATTCCCCTAAGTGGAGGCATTTTCCCTCCTTCGCTCACATCCTGAACTATGCTTATCCAATAGATCCTCACCCCCAGCTTTCTGCTCCAGACTCTCTGCTGTCACTCCCACCTCAGCAACCTGATTTCTTCCCTCCAATTACTAGATCAAAAACCCAAACCGCCGTTTCTCAGATTATTGCCCCCTTGCTGAGGTAGCAGGTACTGAGGTACCCATCCACCCACTCACTACTCTCTTCTCCTGTCAGTGCCCGCACCAGGTCCCACCAGGTCCTCTTACCAGCTAACCCAAAGCTCAAACCAGCTAAGGAGAGCCCTCAGACCCCTATCCAAGATGTAATGAAAATGGCCTTTAAAGTTGCTCTGTCATCACTGAAAACAGGTTACTAAGAATTTAAAGTCCCTCACAGGCTTTTTGGGATACAAACTCTCATCTTCCCCTCTGCTCTATCTGTTCTACTGCTCAAGTTTTGTTGCCTGGAAAATTCCAAACCCCTTTCCCATTATTCTTTTACATCTCTCCTTCCTCATGCTCAGACCCAAGGTGCTGCTCTCAGACCCACCTTCCCTGTCTTCCCCGTCTATACCAGGCCCACAGAAAAGTCTTAACTGACCTTCTCCAGCAGTCTTCACCATGGCTGACTTTAGGACTTTCAGCCAAAGAGTCCCTATAAAAGAGTTCAATGTAGATAAACTTCCCCTTTTCGTGTTTCCCTGTTCTATTTGGCCACTGGCTGGAAAAATCAGCACTCCTAAGCTAGACTCCCCCTTACTAGTTTTTCACAAAACATGTGAACAAGGCCTCTGGCCTTGAACTGGGGCTTCACAGACATGGTTACATTTCTAAGATAAATAAGTTACCAAATGAGCTCCATTGTTACAGCTGGCAGTGAGAAAAAAAAAAGAGAAGAAAAAAGCTCTCCCACTCCAGGTGTCCTTAAAATGTTAACTTGCCCAGAACAGATGAAAAAAACAATAGAAACGAAAACGTCTTTTTGTGAACTTATGCAGACTGTGAACTTCTGAGCCCCTTCCCTTACATGTTGGGTACAAAATTCGGAAACTACCTAAATTTGGAGATCAGGTGACTAATTGATTACAACAGAAGCAATGCCCTCTAAATCCGTTGCAACCAAATAGGTATGTTTCGCTGTCTTCGGTGCTATCTTAGGTGCCTTGACTTGTCCGTCCTTACAACAGTATAATTCTATATACTTAAACATTGTTTATGTTTTCATAAAATGGTCAACAGATGTGATTAATTATGTAATGTTCAGATGTTTCCCAGAGTGCTCTATCATGAGGCAGGTTAATTTAAATATCAAATAGGGGGGCATACAACCCGGTTCCTCTGGGAACCTGTATCCCTCACTTTAGCCATCCTATTAGGAAAAGGAGCTGCTGCAGGTGTGGGCACAGGAATCACTGTCCTAGTCCATGTGACACAACAAATGACCCGATGAGAAGCAGCAATAGACCAAAATTTAAAGATATTAAAAACCTCCATCACAGTTTTATAGGAATCTTTAACCTCTCTCTCTGAAATTGTTTTACAGAACATGCGAGGGTTGGACCTCCTCTTCGTGAGAGAAGGGGGCTTTCATGCTGCATTGAGGGAAAAAGTTGATTTTATGCCGACCATACTGGAGTTGTAAAAAAATCTATGAGTAAATTAAGAAGACGCCTAGAAGAGCATCAACAAGAGAGAGATGCACAAAAAGGGTGGTTTGAGTCTTTGTTCACACAGTCCCACTGGTTAACTACGCTTTTATCAGCCCTGGCAAGTCCATTAATAATCCTCATTTCATTGCTAATTGTAGGACCCTGTTTGCTCAACCATCTAGTTTCCTTTCTACAAGCTTAAATTGGATAAGTTAAACTTATGGTAATCAGACAACAATATACCTCACTAGAAGACATAAAATGTGAGACCCCGCAATGCTCATTTTTATGATTAAAATTAACCAGAATAAGAAGTGGGGAATGAAAGGTTAATAAAATATGTACTTTTAACTTCTTGTTTTTCTGTATGCTTAACAAAATACTGATGAAATCTTGAAAACTGTTTGCTAATCTTGTTCCCAGAATGTGCTGTCCCCAATTGCCAAACTGTTGAATGTACTCCCTCTCCCATTGGCATGCAAACCACTCACTCGACCTGACCCATCAATAAATTTCCCTCCCTGCTCTCACCACGTAAATTGCATAAGCTCTGCTTAAGCTGTTCTTAGGGCTCTCTTCTCTATTCAAGTGAGCTCTGAGCCCCAGCATGCTGGACCCCCAATAAACCCTTTGCTGTTGCATGAGACAGTCTCTTCGTGGTCTCTTTTCCGACGCTCGCCCGACCTTTACATTGGTACAATCATAAGTGTGAACATTCCTATGTGTGTCCAGAATATTACTATAATAAATAATATATGTAGATCAGGTAATAGGAGTTTTTCTTCCACCATTTCTGGGAGCAATATTTTGAAGATATATGAATTAGTATTTTGGGTAGAAATAGGTGTACCATTTGTCTATGAATATAGAGATAATGCATGAATAGACAATACTGTGAATTAATAATATTACTGGTTCCAACTTTAAATAATGGATTGAATTGATATCTGAAAATATACAGGAAACCTTATATTGATATACTACATTTAATCCTACCCGTTATACATTTGAATGAAATATTAGGGTTATGGAATTTCATGAAGAGTGTTTGAGTTTTGCTTCAAAAGTGATTATGGAAATTGAAAATAATGTGTTTGGAAAGAAGTCTCATGAAAAGACCAGTCCAGAAACCTGGAGGTATGCATGTGTTCTGAAGCAGAAAGTGATTTAAAGTGAAACAAACGCCTATATATTTGCTAACTTGTGGATGATAAATATATACGATGATGTGCAGAAATTGAAGAAATAGTAATGTACCAGTGTTGAATAAAAATGAACGTTAAAATACACATCATGTCCCATAGGAATCTACTTGAATTGATGTTAAACTGCGTCCATTAATGTAGAAATATTAGAATTTGTATGCACCATTCACTGAAGTTAGTTTTCAGTACTAGGAAACAAATATGTATTTCAGGTAGATGAGTATTTCTGAGAATAATCTTGTGAAAAGTTGATTATAAATCCACATACATGAACATGAATGAATTCAGGGAGTGTATAATAAGACTCATACATTTCATATTTTGAAAAATCTGGAGAATATATATATATATATATATATATATATATATATATATATATATATACACACACACACACACACACAAACTGAGAATATAAAAATAGCAATATATATGCCAATTGAAATTCACCATGAAATATACATCATCCACAGATTCAAAAATATTCATGTTACTGAAGATAGATTTATGTATAATGTTGTTTAACTAGGAAGTTTACCCATACATTGAATTTTCAGTTCCAACAGCATTTAGGAGGAGTAATCTCTTCTCACATTTTGTATCTGCCAAGTCAGCCACCTCACAAGAATGTACGTGTGATACCAGGAAGGATTCTATATGTGCATATAAAAATACATGTGCTGAATAGGCTACAGAGAGAGGGAGACAGGAATTTCACATATTTGTTAACTTTAAAAACACATGGATAACTATTTCAACAGAAAATTGACTAGATTTATAACACCTACCCTTTTTTATGCAAAAGGCAAGTCCAACTATACACCATGCCTCCTCTGAACTGCTTGGATTTCTATTCTGTTTGGGTTATTTTTCTCCATCATATTAGGAGTAGTAGTCAGAGTCCAGTAGGTTATGAGTTATTGTCAGGGATCAGTATTTCAAATGGAAAATAGAATAATGAATCAAATGTGTATGCAAATATATGCTACACAAAAATCTTCCCACTCTCATCCAGAACAAATCCTTGACATTACCTTCGCCTGAAGTAAGTCACAATTAGAATAGAAGAGTTAGAAAATCTGTGAATACATATCTTGAGTGGAAAATGCTCAGAGTTCAGAACCTTGGAGGTGGTAGAGGAGTTTCCAAAAGTAAGGGACATGGTAAACACTCCTCTAACATGGAGGTCTGCTGGCGTAAAGACATCTTGAGAAACTGCCTCTGAGGTTGGGCACTTGAAACATACGTTATTTTCAGGAGCTTTAGCTTCCTTTGTAGTGAGACAATAAAATCTGGGTCTGCATCTATGTGACCTGGAGGATATGGTTTCTTATTTTCCAGTGAACATGAGGCAGCAGTGCTGAATTCACTCTTTGTAGGTAAACAGTGGCCACTGGGGTCTAATTGTCTCCCCATGTGGACTGTGGAGCCATTTGGTCATCCTCCACTTTTCGTGGTGTTTCCTGCTGTTGCACTGGGAGTTTGGTATTTGCTTCACAAAATACAAGAAGTTCAACAGGGACACAGTGCTGGAGGGAGTTCTGTCACGTGTTGTGGGTCAGGGTCTGCAGGAGAATGCAACAACCAGGCTTCTTTCCCACATACCTTGCCCCCTTGTCCATAGCAACTTGATTCTGAACATGGCCCTGAATCCTCTCCATATAAAAACATGCTTTTACATATTCGGGTCTCCTGGCTGCACCATGTTAGTCACAAAAAATTTGGAAGCCAATGAGAAATCCACATGGCCATAACACAGATGTATTATCACACAACTGCAGACCACTTCTCTAGGCCCAATACTCTGCAGGCTCTAACTTGCTTGCCCCCATGTCCATAGCAACTTGATTCTGAACATGGCCCTGGAATCTTTCAATATAAAAACATGCTTTTACATATACGGGTCTCCTGGCTGCACCATGGCAGTCACAATGAATTTGGAAGCCAATGGCAGAACCACATGGTCACAACACAGATGTATTATCACAAAACTGCACACCATTTCTCTAGGCCCACAACTCTGCAGGCTATAACTCAATGGCATCTCTGTTCTACACCATTTTCATGAAACCCAGTGAATTAAGGCAGGGTCTGGTAAACTCAAGATCAGCAACAGGACATCCAAAGGTTCTCCAGTGCCACCTGGTCATGGGAATTTTAAAAATTTCATGGTATTTATCTGGCCATTTTTCAAGGATGAAGTTGGAGGCACTGTGGGTTTCAATTCATTCAGGAACCATTAAATGTTGAGGAAGTTCATTTCAAAGAAAGCTCTGGAGAACTCTCACAGGCAAGGCTTCCAAAAGAGTGGCCAAAAGGTCACATGAAGCCAGGCGCATTGAGGTCTCCAATGTGAGGTCCATGTGTGTTTTGACTCAAAACTATCCCTGCCAAGTCTTTCAGAATAAAATCATGTGATATACTGGCTGAGATTCCCAGTACTCTTTGGAAAACCACCCTGGGCCTAGATCTCAGTTTCCAAGGGTGACTTTCATGCGTGGCCTCCTAAAATCCCAACACTTTTCATGGCAATACTTCTCTGAGGTCAATTCCAGAACGCAGTCTCTAAGGGGAATCAAACCAGAGTTCAAGCCCAGGTTGACCCAGTCATCTCTTCACACCGCCAATCAAATGAACACAATTAAAAACAAAACACTATCACATGGCCCCATCTTCTTCCTTATAGACACTCATCATAACCTCTGGTTGGAGCTTTCCAAGAGGGGCACATTCCAAAAGAGTGTCCAAAATAAGCTCCCTTGCCCCTCATTTGGCTCAAGTCAGGGTGGGAAGGACACCCTTCCTGTGAACCAGATGTGATCAAATAGGCCTGTCATTAATACTGCTCCACTTTCCAATTTGAGGCCTTCTGACTGTGGGGTTTAGATTCTTTATGTGAACTGGAGTCATGAGAAAAGACAAGCACCTCTGCAGAGATTTGAAGAACTCATTTGACCAAAAGGATAGCTATTCTCACTTGATTGATTTCAGGAACCTAAAAGAGAAAGGCAATAGAATTCATTCACAATGACTGAAATTTTTTGTGAATTTGGTTTTGGTTTCACACATGGGATCTTTCTTTAGATCCATTAGGTGCTGAGAATCTAAGCCACAGCCTCACACAGGGCCAAGAGCCTGATTCAGACACATCCCTTTCCGAAGCAATTTAGCTAGAGCCACAGGTGATGCCCATTCATTTCCATTTGAAAACTGTTTTCTTCAGGCTTCACAAAGGGGTAGCCTGAGCCCAACATCTTCCTGACATTCAGGGCAACAGAACAATATTTAAGCAAAAGGCCCAAAGCATGGTATCTCCTCTGAGACTTCTCTGGTCACACTCATATCTGAGTTTTCTGAGATACTGGCCATTCCCTTCAGGTATCCAGTACATGGACATGTCAAAGACCTTGGAGTTGGTACATATCTTGGACACAAAACAATGAGACTATTCTGGAGAGTTGCCAGAATTCAGGAAGAAAACAGGGACTTAGGAAGGTAGTAGGTTTTGCCAATCCATAAGGCAAGCTGCAGTCCATTCATAAATTGGGCAGGATGAATGCTGGGAATCTTTCTACTACACAGGACACATCCATTGTTGCATTGTCTTTTCTCATGTCTACAACCACGGACACAGTGGGATACACAGACATAGAAACACTCACCTTGTCAAATGACTTACTAGAAATAGTTCACTGAAACCCAAACAAACCGCCTTTCCTGCCTATTCTCAGAACAAGAGACAAAACCACACACCCACACTCACAATGGCACCTCCTTCCCCTAAGTAGGTCTGTGACTATCCGGAGTGTCCCCTGACTGGTGGGCAATACTATGTTCCCCCGAAATGGCCTGTATTCTCTCAGATCTGGTTTCCTTGGCCAACTATGTGAAGTTGTCAGGAAAAAGTGGTGAGCCACTACCTGCTTTCTCAGGAAAGGTCCCTCTTCAGAGCTCTCCTGGCATTTGGCCATCCTCACATCAGTAGGTACCAAGAAAGACTGACTCTGTCCTTGGTAAATCCAAACAAGTGAGCCCACTGGGACTGGGACTGGAACTGCATCTGGGTGCCTGGCTTCTTGGATACCAAGTTCAGAGAGTTCCATCAAAAAGGAAATGAGGTATGACACTTTCTTTGGAACTGAATGAGGTCACTGCCTTGGCAACCACTTGGTCCTAACAGTTGCTTCCAAGGGCCCCATGAGATGGAGGCTGCCCCTTCTTCCTCTGACACTTTCACAATTTAGAATGGTATATCAACCATAGGCACACACACAGGCCTGGTTTGGTCCATCTTCTCCACAATAAGAAGAGAGAGGCTGATTCAGACACATCCCTTCATCCTGACCAGGTGGTTTGTCATTGAAGATGACTTTTGCTCTTTCAGGTCCTTCATACCTGTCTACAACTTCTCCAGGTATCATTTCTGCATGGACCTTTGAGGATCTCAGCAGGTGGAAGGTCCCCTACTTTTCTGTATTGTAAGAACAACTTTGTCCCTGCTCTTCTGTAAAATGAGATTGAGGGAACAGTGTATGTTTAGGGTTAATAACAGGTTTGATTTCGATTTGTGTTAGGAATCATTCTTCTGGATGAATAATGGTATTGGGAACCTGGTATATTTACAAGAATGTAGAGGTGAAACATAAGTATGAAAACAGAAATCCAGGTATGATTTTAAACCCATAAGGGCATTGGGCCCTTGATTGGGATACTTAGCTTTGAATTAGGTTCTGCACAGATGTCTCAGATAATTTGATATACAATGGCATAGGACCTTGTACCTTGGAAGATTGAATGTAGAAGAGAACATCCCTTCAAAAAGGGATAGTCGGTAGGATTAGGAAGATAATTAGGTCGTTTTAGGAAGAAGAGTGAGTATATGATTTGGAACAAAAGTTCTTTAGCAATAGGATTTCAGTTAGAGAGTGAATGTATATGTCAGCACATATGAAGAGCCAGTCACGATGATGAAGTGGGGAAAACATGTAGAAAAGAAGATATCAATAAAGATATTACGAAATCAGGGAAAGTATAAAGTGAGTGAGAGGATTAGACATTTTCAACAGGCTTGAGGTTGAATCTTAGAAAGAAACAAATATGAAGTCACCAATAATATTGACATTTGAGAGCATTAGGCACCCTGGACATGGATGTTTTTAGTAATCTATGTTCACTTTTCATTTAGGCTTTGCTAGGTTCAATCATAAGTGTAACATTTACATTTTTGTCCAGAATATTATTGTGATAATATGTATATGTAGATCAGGTGACATAAGTATTTCTTCCACCATTTTTGGTAGCAATATACTGAAGACATAAAATTAGTATTGGGCGTACAAAGAGGTGTACCCTATGTCTATGAATATAGAGATAAAGCATGAATAGACCATACTGTGAATAAGTAATATAACTTGTTCCAACTTAATATAATGGGATGAACTGATATCTGAAAAATTACTGGAAATCTTATATGCATATACAATCATTCATTCCAACCAGTTATTCATCTAATGTCAATATTAGTGTTTTGGTTTATCATGAAGAGTGTGTGAGTTTTACTTCAAAAGTGATTATGGAAATCGAAAATAATGTGTTTGGAAAGAAGTCTCATGAAAAGACCAGTCAAGAAACCCTGACAATACATGTGTTGTGAAGTAGGAAGTGATTAAAGTTTAAAGAAATGCCTACAAATTTGTGAACTTGTGGATGAAATACATATCTTATGATGAGCAAAAACTGAAGAAATAATAATGTTGAATATAAATGAACATCATATTATATATCATGTCCCATTGGGATCTACTTGCATTGGTGATAGACTGGATCAGTTCCTGTAGAATTATTAACATTTGTATGCACCATTCACTGAAGTTAGTTTTCAGTACTAGGAAACAAATATGTATTTAAGGTGGATGAATATTTCTGAGACTAATATTTTGGAAAGTTTATTATAAATCCACATGCATGAACATGAATGAATTTAGAGAGTGTATATAAGACAGATATATTTCATATTTTGAAAAATCTGGAGAGTGTATATATATATATATATATATATATATATATATATATATATATACACACACACACACACACACACACACACACACACACACACATACCCCCCACACACACACACAAAACACACACAGACATTTAAAAGTAGCAATATATATGCCAATCGAAATTCATCTTTAAATATATATCATCCACAGATGCAAAAATATTTATTTTACTGAACATGAGTTTATGTATAATGATGTTCTACTAGGAAGTTCCCCTATAGGTGGAATTTTCAGTTCCAACAGCAATTTGGAGGAGTGATCTCTTCTCACAATTTGTATCTGCCAAGTCAGCCACCTCACAAAAATGTACATGTGATACCAGGTAGGATTCTATAAGTGCATATGAAAATACATGTGATGAGTAGGCTACAGAGAAAGGGAGACAGGAATTCATATATTTGTTTAATTTCAAAACACATGGTGAACTATTTCAATTAAAAATTGACTAGATTTATAATACCTACCATTTATCATGCAAAAGGTAAGTCCAAGTATGCAGCATGCCTCCTCTGAACTGCTTGTATTTCTATTCTGTTTGGGTATTTTTCTCCATCATATTAGGATTAGTAGTCAGAGGATAGTAGGGTATGGGATAGTGTCAGGGATTCAGTATTTCAAATAGAAAATTGAAAATGAATGCAATGTGTATGCAAATATGTGCTACACAAATATCTTCCCACTCTCATCCAGAGCAATGCCTTGACACTACCTTCGCCCCATGTATGACACAATTAGAGGAGAAGAGTTAGAAAATCTGTGAATACATATCTGCAATGGAAACTGCTCAATTTTCACAAATTTGGAGAAGGTAGAGGAGTTTCCAAAATTAAGGGACAATGTAAACTCTCCACAAACATGGAGCTCTGCTAGCCTAAAGAGTTCTTAAGAAACTGCCTCTGAGGTTGGGCACATGAAATATATGTTGTTGTCAGGAGCTTTAGCTTCCATTGTAGTGAGACCATCCAAGCTGGGTCTGCATTTTTGTGACCTTTGTGAGCACATGGTTTCTTGTTTTCCAATGAACATGAGGCAGCATTGCTAAATTCTCTCTTTGTAGGTAAACTGTGACCAATGGGGGCTAAGTGTCTCCCCGTGTGGACTGTGAACCCATTTGGTCATCCTCCACTTTTCGTGCTGTTTCTTGCTGCTGCACTCGCAATTTGGCATTTGCTTCATGAAACAAGGAGTTCAACTGGGACACAGTGCTGGAGCGAGTTCTGTCACGTGTGGTGGGTCAGGGTCTGCAGGAAAATGCACCAACCATGCTTCTATCCCACCAGCTTGCCTCCTTGATCATAGCAACCTGATTCTGAACATTGCCCTGAAACTCCTACATATAACAAGATGCCTTTTCAGAGAAGGGTCTGCTGGCTGCACCATATCAGTCATAATCCATTTGGAAGCCAAAGGCAGATCCACATGGCCAAACCACAGATTTTTTATCACACACCTGCCCACAACTTCTCTAGGTCCACTACTCAGCAGGCTCGAACTTACTTGCATCTCTTTTCTATACCATTTTCATGAAAACCAGTCAATCAAGGCACCTTCTGGTATATTCATAATCAGAAACAGGACATCCAAAGGTTTTCCAGTGCCACCTGCTCATGGGAATTTTAAACATTTCATGGTATTTATCTAACCATTTTTAAAGGATGAAGTTGGAGGCACTGTGTGTTTCAATTCATTCAGGAACCATTAAATGTTGAGGAAACTCATTTTAATGAAAGCTCTCGAGAACTCTCACAGGCAAGGCTTCCAAAAGAGTGGCCAAAAGATCACATGAAGCCAGGCCCATTGAGGTCTACAATATGAGGTCCATGTTTGTTTTGACTCTCAACTATTGCTGCCAAGTCTTTCAGAATAAAATCATGTGATATCCTGGCTGAGATTCCCAGTGCTCTGTGGAAAGCAACCCTGGGTCAAGACTCATTTTCCAAGGACTACCCTCATGCGTGGCCTCCTAAAATCCCAACACAACTCATTGCAATACTTCTCTAAGATCAGTTCCAGAATGCAGTCTCTAAGGGTAATTATGCCAGAGTTCCAGCCCACGTGGACCAATTCATCTCTTCCAACCGCCACACAAGTGACCACAATTAAAACCAAAACACTCCCACATGGACCTCATCTTCTTCCATATAGACACTCATCATTACCTCTGGCTGGAGGATTCTATGAGGGGCACAGCCCAAGACAATGTCCAAAAGAAGCTTCCTTACCCCTCATATGCCTAAAGGCCCGGACTCCCTTCCTGTGAACCAGGAGTGATCAAATAGGCCTGCCGTTAATACTGCTCCACTTCTGCAATTTGTGGCCTAGTGACTGTGGGGTTTAGATTCTTTTTGTAAATGGGAGTCATGAGAAAACCCAAGCACCTATGGGCTAGACTCTGCAGGGCTTTGAAGAACTCATTTGACCCAAAGGATCCCTATTCTCACTTGATGGAGGCAGGAACATTACAGAGGAAGACGAGAGACTCCATCCACAATGACCGCTCTTTTGGCCATTTTGGTTTTGGATGCACACATGGGATCCTTCTTTAGACCCATCAGGTGCTGAGAATCAAAGCCACAGCCTCACACAGGGCCAAGAGGCTGATTCAGACACATCCCATTCTAAAGCAATTAAGCAAAGAGCCCAAGGTGATGCCCATTCATTTTCATTTGAAAACTGTTTTCTTCAGGCTTCAAAAAGGGGTGGCCTGAGTCAAAGAACTTCCTGACATTCAGGGCAACAGACAAATAGGTAAGCAAAAGACCCAAAGCAGGGTTTCTCCATTGAGACTCTCCTGGTCCCAATGATATCTGTGTTTTCTGACATGCTCTCATTCCCTTCAGCTATCCAGTACATAGCCATGTCACAGATCTTGGAGGTGGTTCATATGGTGGACATAAAATCATAAGCCTATTCTGAAGAGTGGCCATAATTCTACGAAGAAAACAGGAACTTTGGAAGATAGTAGGTGTTGCACATCCATAAGGCAATCCACAGTCCATTCATAAATTAGGCAGGATGAATGCTGAGAAGCTTTCTACTAGACATGACAAATCCATTGATGCATTCTCTTTTCTAATGTCTACAACCACAGACACGGTGGGATACACAGACATAGAAACACTTGCCTTGTCAAAGGACTCAGTAGACACAGTCCATTCCAAACCAAACAAACTGCCTTTCCTACCTATTCTCAGAACATGAGACAAAACCACAAACTCACACCCACAACCACAAAGGCACCTCCTTCCTCCAAGTAGGTATGTGACTATCTGGAGAGCCCTCTGACTGGTGGACCATTTTATGTTCCCCCGAAACGGCCTGTCCTGTCTCAGATCAGGTCTCTTTGGCTAACTCTGTGAAATTGTCCGGGACCAGCAGTGAGACACTACCTGCTTTCTCAGGAAAGGCCCCTCTTCAGAGCTCACCTGGCATTTGGCCATACTCACATCAGTATTTACCAAGAAAGACGGACTCTGTCCTCTGTAAATCTAAACAAGTGAGCCCACTGGGACTGGAACTGGGACTGCCTCTGGGTGCCTGGATTCCAAGTTTAGAGTGTTCCTTCACCAAGAAAATTAGATGAGGTCACTTCTTTCTGGAACTGATTGAATTTGCTGCCTTTGCAACCACTTTGTCCTAACAGTTGCTTCCAAGGGTCTCATGAGATGGAGGCTGCCCCTATTTCCTGTTACAATTTCACAAGATAGAAAGTTATATCAACCATAGGCACCTGGGAACAGCTCTCTACATAGGCCTGGTTTGGTCCATCTTCTCTACATTAAGAAGATAGTGGCTGATTCAGACACATCCCTTCGTCATGACCAGGTTGTTTGCAATTGAAGATGACTTTTTCTCTCTCAGGTACTTCATAGTTCCCTATATCTTCTCCAGGGATTATATCTGCATAGACCTTTGAGCTTCTCAGCAGGTGAAAGTCTCCCTACATTTTTGTATTGTAAGACCAACTCAGTCCTGCTCTTTTGTAAAGATAGATTGAGGGAACAGTATATGGTTAGGGTTAATAACAGGTTCGATTTGTGTTAGGAATCATTCTGCTGGATGAATAAGAATATTGGGATCTTGTGGTATTTATAAGAATATAGAGGTGAAATATAAGTATGACAATGGAATTCTAGATAAGATTTGAAGCCCAGAAGTGCACTGGGCACTGGAGTGGGAAACTTAGCTTTGAACAATGTTCTGCACAGATATCTCAGATAAATCGATATATAATGCAAAGGACCATGTACCTTGGTTGATTGAATGTGTAAGAAAACATCCAGTCAAAAAGGGATAGTCGGTAGGATTAGGAAGATAGTGTAGGTTTAGATAGAAGAGTGAGAATAGGATTTGGACCAAAAGTACTTTAGCAATAGAGTTTTGGTTAGAGAGTGAATGTAAATGTCAGCACATGTGAAGAGTTGGTCACAGTGATGAACTGGAAAAAATATGTAGGAAAGCATTTATCAATAGAAACATTAGGAAATCAGGCAAAGTATAAAGTGAGTGATAGGATTAGACATTTTCAACAGGTTGAGATTTAATATATAATCTTAGGAAGAAACAAATATGTAGTCACCGACAGGATAGACATTTGAGAGCATTAGGCAACCTGGACATGGATGGTTTTAGTAATCCATGCTCACTTCCTATTTAGGATTTGGTACAATCATAAGTGTGACATTTGCGTTTTGTGTCCAGAATATTACACTGAAAAAATGTATATTTATATCAGGTGACATGAGTATTTCTTCCACCATTTCTGGAAGCAATATGTTGAAGACATATAAATTAGTATTGGGGGTACAAATACGTGCACCCTGTGTCTCTGAATATAGAGAAAATGTATGAATAGACAATAGTGTGAATAAAGAATATAATTGGTTTCAACTTTAAAAAAATGGATTGAAGTGATATCTGAAAATATAAAGAAAATTTTATATTGATAAACATACATTCATTCAAACCAATTATACATCTATTTGTAATATTAGGGTTATGGTTTATCATAAAGGGTGTGAGTTTTGCTTCAAAATTGATTATGGAAATCAAAAATAATGTGTTTGGGTAGAAGTCACATGAAAAGACCAGTCAAGACACCTGGAGGAATACATGTGTTCTGAAGCAGGAATTGATTGAAAGTGAAACAAATGCCCATAAATTTGTGAATTTGTGGATGAAATATATATCCTATGATGTCCATAATACGAATAAATATTAATGTTCCAGGGTTTAATAAAAATGAACGTCATAATGCACAGCTTGTCATATCGGAATCGAGGTGCATTGATGTTAAACTTGGTCAGTTACTGTAGAAATATTAGTTAAATCTGTTTTTCAGGTGGATGAATATTTCTGAGAATAATCTTGTGAAAAGTTGATTATAAATCCAAGTCCATGAACATGAATAAATTTAGCTAGTGTAAATAAGACACATATATTTCATATTTTCAAAAATCTGGAGAGTGTATATATATATATATATATATATATATATATATATATATACACAAAACACACACACAGACATTAAAAAGTAGCAATATATATGCCACTCAAAATTCATCTATAAATATATATCATCCAAAGATGCAAAAATATTTATTTTACTGAACATGAGTTTATGTATAATGTTTTTCTACTAGGAAGCTCCCCTATAGGTGGAATTTTCAGTTCCAACAACGATTTGGAGGAGTGATCTCTTCTCACAATTTGTATCTACCAAGTCAGCCAACTCACAAAAATGTACATGTGATACCACGTAGGATACTATAAATGCATATAAAAATACATGTGATGAATAGGCTACAGAGAAAGGGACAGGAATTCATATATTTGTTAATTTTAAAAACACATGGAGAACAATTTCAATTGAAAATTGACCAGATTTATAACACCTACCATTTATCATGCAAAAGGCAAGTCCAAATATACAACATGCCTCCTCTGAAATGCTTGTATTTCTATTCTGTTTGCGTTACTTTTCTGCATCATATTAGGATTAGTAGTCAGAGTCTAGTAGGGTATGTGAATATTTCTGAGAATAATCTTGTGAAAAGATGATTATAAATCCACATTCATGAATATGAAAAATTTAGGATGTGTAAAATAATACACATATATTTCATATTTTGAAAATTCTGGAGAGTGTATATATATATATATATATATATATATATATATATATATATATATATACACACACACACACACACACAAACATTCACAGACATTAAAAAGTAGCACTATATGCCAATTTAAAATCACCATGAAATATATATCATCCACAGATCCAAATAAATTCATTTTACTGAACATCGATTTATGTATAATGTTGTTCAACTAGGAAGCTCACCCACAGGTTGAATTTTCAGTTCCAACAGCGTTTAGGAGGAGTGATCCCTTTTCAAAATTTGTATCTGCCAATTCAGCCACCACACAAGAATGTACGTGTGGTAACAGGTAGGATTCTAAATGTGCATATAAAAATACAGGTGCTGAATAGGCTTCAGAGTAAGGGAGACAGGAATTCACATATTTCTTAACTTTTAAAATACATGGAGAACTATTTCAAAAAAAATTGACAAGATTTAAAACTCCTACACTATATAATTCAAAAGGCAAGCCCAACTATCCACCATGCCTCCTCTGAACTGCTTGTAGTTCTATTCTTTTGGGGGTATTTTTCTCCAACATATTAGGATTAGTAGTCAGAGTCTAGTAGGGTATGTGTTAATGTCAGTGATTCAGTATTTTGAATGGAAAATAGGAAAATGAATCCAATGTGTATGCAAATATGTGCTTCAGAAAAATCTTCCCACTCTCATCCAGAACAATCCCTTGACATTACCTTCGCCCCAAGTAAGACACAATTAGAGGATAAGAGATAGAAAATATGTGAATACATATCTGAAATGGAATTTGATCAGGAGGTCACAACCATGGAGGTGGTAGAGGAGTTTCCAAAAGTAAGGGACAGGTAAATACTCCACAAAAATGGAGCTCTTCTGGCCTAAAGACTTCTTGAGAAACTGCCTCTGAGTTTGGGCACTTGAAATATATGTTGTTTTCAGGAGCTTTTGCTTCCTTCTAGTGAGACGATCAAAGCTGGGTCAGCATCTATGTGACCTGGAGGAAATAAATTGTAATATTCCAATGAACATGAGGGAGCAGTGCTGAATTCTCTCTTTGTAGGTATACTATGGCCACTTGGGGCTAAGTGTGTCCCCGCGTGGACTGTATATTCATTTGTTCCTCTTCCACTCTTCATTGTGTTTCTTGCTGCTGCACTGCGACTTTGGTATTTGCTTCACGAAATACATGGAGTTCAACTGGGACACAGTGGTCTAAGTGTCTGCCCGTGTGGACTGTGAAGCCATTTAGTAATCCTCCACTTTTCCTGGTGTTTCTTGCTGCTGCACTGCGAGTTTTGTATTTGCTTCATGAAATACAAGGAGTTCAACTGGGACAGAGTGCTGGAGGGAGTTCTATCACATGTGGTGGCTCACACATGAGCATTCATGAAACCGGCCTCTATACCACATAGCTTGCTCCCTTGACCATAGCAACCTGATTCTGTAAATTACCCTAAAACCTCTCCATATAACAAGATGTGTTTACTTATAATGGTCTCCTGGCCGCACCATGTCCGTCTCATGACATTTGGAATCCAAAGGCAGATCCACATGGCCCCATCACAGATGTTTTATCACACACCTGCCTACCGCTGCTCTAGGCCCTCTACTCATCAGGCTCCAAATTACTGGCATCTCGGTTCTACACCATTTTCATTAAACCCAATCAATCAAGGCACTGTCTGGTACACTCATGATCAGAAATAGGACATCCAAAGGTTCTGTATGCCACCTGTTCATGGGAATTTCAAAAATTTAAACTATTTATCTAGCCATTTATCAAGGATGAAGTTGGAGGCACAGTGGATTTCAATTCATGCAGGAACCATTAAATGGTGAGTATGATCATTTCAATGAAAACTCTGGAGAACTCTCACAGGCAAGGCTTCCCAAAGAGTGTTCAAAAGGTCACCTGAAGCCAGGCTCATTGAGGTCTACAATTGAGATCCATGAGTGTTTTGATCTCAACTATGGCTGCCAAGTCTTTCAGAATAAAATCTTGTGGTATCCTGACTGAGATTCCCAGTGCTCTGTGGAAAGCTTCCCTGGGCCTACATCTCAGGTTCCAAGGGCGACTCTCATGCATGGCCTCCTCAAATCCCAACACAACTCATGGCAATACTTCACTAAGCTCAGTTCCAGGACACAGTGTCTAAAAGGAGTCACACCAGAGTTCAGGCCCAGGAGGACCCAGTAATCTCTTCCAGCTACCACACATATGACCACAATTTAAATCAAAACACTCCCACATGGGCCTCATCTTCTTCTGCACAGATATGCATCATAACCTCTGGCTGGAAGTTTCCATGAGGGGTGCAGCCCAAGACAGTGTCCAAAATAAGCTCCATTGCCCCTCATTTGCCAAAAGTCAGGGTGGCCTAAACACCCTTCCTTTGAACCAGGAGTGATCAAATAAGCCTGCCTTTAATACTGCTCTGCTTCTCCAATTTGAGGCCTAATGACTGTCAGGTGTAGATTTTCTATGTGATTTGGAGTCATGAGAAAACCCAAGCACCTATGGGCTATCCACTGTAGGGCTTTGAAGAACTCATTTGACCCAAATGATCCCTACTCTCACTTGACGGAAGTAAGGAACTGAAAAGGTCGGGCGAACTTCGGAGGAAAAGACCACCAAGAGACTGTCTCATGCCACAGCAAAGGGTTTATTGGGGGTCCAGCATGCTGAGGCTCAGAGCTCACTTCAGAGGAGCAAAGAACAAAGAGCCCAGAGAACAACTTGAGCAGAGCTTATATACATTCTTTAGAGAGGGCAGGGACTTTACATACATCATAGCCTCCTTTTGAAAATCATCATATACCGCGGGAAAATCAAATAATAACTCTAAAACATGATTAGCACATTCATTGGCGGGAACAGGTTGGGCAGCGGGTGATTTGTCAGCGTGAGAAGGAGTATACATTTAAACTGATTGGTTGAAGCACTGAGATGTATACGTGCAGATCTGCATGGTTTCTGGGAAGGGGTGGTTAAGTAACGAGGTGGTCAGGGTAGATTTCAACACACATCTAATGGGAAGATCCGGGAATTGTCTTAAGTGCCACAGGAATTTCAGGTTCTGAGTGCAGCTTGGAAAATGTACAAAACCTGGTTCTTTACGTTTCAATTTCAATTTCTTTTATTCTTTCATTTCCCACCCCTTTTTCTGACTACTTTTAATCTTAAAAGTAATGAATCAAAATTATTGTGGGGTTTCACATTCTATTCCTACCAGTGCAGCATATTTTTGTCTGATTATCATGAGTTTCACCTGCCTAATCTGAGCCTGGAGAAAGGAAACTATGTGGTTAAGCAAACAAGGTCCCACAGTTAGCAACACCATAAGGATGATCAGGGGTCCAGCTAAGTCTGATATTAGTGTAGTTACCAGGGGTACTGGGTTAACCATGACTCAAAGCACCCTTGTTGAATCTCCCATTCTCTCTGGCGCTCTTCAAGGTATTTTCTTAATTTACTCATGAATTATTTTGCAACTCCAATATGGTCAGCATAAAAACAACATTCTTCTCTCAGTGCAACACAGAGGCCCTCTCCCTCATCAAGAGGAGGTCTAATCCTCACCTGTTCTGTAAAACAACTTCAGAGAGAGAGGTTAAGGATTCCTGCAAAGCTGTGATGGAGGTCTCTAACGTCTTCAAGTCTTGATTTATTGCTGTTTCTAATTGGGCCATTTGTTGTTAACCACGCATCATAGAAGCTGTTCCCATACCCACTCCTGCAGCAGCTCCTATCCCCAATAGGATGGCTTGAGTAAGGGACAATGGTTCCCCTTGATATCGGTTTGTTTGTCCCCCTAGTAGACCTTCAAATGATTAGGCATTATGATAGAGTACCCTGGAGAGTATCTGCACCATTACAGAATAATTTACAGGGCTGTCAAAGACCTGGGCTGAAATACAAGGAGTTCTGACTGTGTGGAGTTCAGTACCATAAAGGTTCCTTTAATTAGTTCCCAGGGGGAGGAGTCAGATGTACTCTGGACTGGGGAAGTAGGCAAAGACGGAATCCAGGAAGTATTAGATGGTAGAGGGGTTCTGGTAGATCTAGGCATGGAAGGTTTAGGAGGCTTAATTCCTGGCTTGAGGGGATTGGGTCCTATTGCTGTGGGATTTTCTTTCTTTTTAAGCCAGACGGTGAACCAGAGACCAAATTCATCACCTGGGCCATAAATATAGAATCACATTCCCCACGTATTTCCCATAGGCCAGGTTTTTCTGAGGTAGCCCCTTCCTTTGGAAGTGAAAGTTATATTGAGGGGGTAACATAGAGTATTCTTTCCACAGCGAGTTTTTGACACCACTGGGCTAGCAGCACATTTCTTGGGATCAATCCAGGTGTCACTTCATCCTACCGGAATCATACCTTTCTGGGGAGTTTGGGTTCCACCATGCAGCTTTCGTTTGTTCACAACCCCAAGACCTACAATAAAAGTCACTGGTCCTCCACAGGTTTGGGCCTGTTTTATGACTTTGGAAATCAGGTGGGCACACATAATAGTCAAGACTGGCTAGTTTACACCTGAGCTGGGGGAGATGACATCCATAATTCATGGGTTAAGGTGGTCTATGTTGCCCTGGTTAGGGTTTGAGTGGGATCTGTGTGGGGTCCTCTATGTCAGGGAGATCCCAGTCAGGGAAGCCTATGGCAAGCTGACAAATGTCCGGGTGGAGAGATGGCCACCAAGTCCATAAGGTGGCTGTTTGTGAAATAGATCACACTACTTGCCCATTAGGATTCATTACTTGCCCTTGTTGCTGAGCACGCTGATGTGGATTAGGGCTGCTGGTGGTCATGGGAAGAATCCATAGCCCTACCCACATGACGGACACGCAACTTGAGATGGATACCAGTCTGTAGAAGTTTCCAGCCAGAGTCTGTACAGGGCTCAGGCATGAGATGGGAGGCATTGATCCAGGAAGTGATCCCATCCACTTTCACCACTGTGGGTGTTATAAGCAGCACCTGGTATGGTCCTTTCCAGTGGAGTTCCAGGGATGACACCTGACGCCATCTCACGTAGATGAAGCCTCCCACTTGATATCAATGTGGGGTTCCCTCGTCTCCAGTCTGATAAGCAGAGGCCAAATGTTTCCACAGGTATCGCTGGGTGCTGGGTTTGTTAAAGGGCTTTAAATCTGTCAAGCAAGGGGGTGTGAAAGGAATCATTAAGTCTCATAGTTGGGATTAGGTCCCCTACTGGAGGAAGGGCACCATTGAGAATTTCATAAGAGGTGAGGTTACACAAAGAGGCGGAGGGGGTATTTCTTTCACAAAACAGTGCATAAGGTTGGAGCATAGTCCAATTTTTTATGCCAGTATCCAAGCTTAATTTTGTTAAGTACTCTTTGATGGTTCTATTCATCCTTTCTACCTGTCCTGAGCTCTAGGGTCTATAAGCACAATGTAACTTCCAATTAATCCCCAGGGTCCTGGCAAATCCCTTACTTTCCTGGGGCATGAATGCCGGTCCGTTAGCGGACCCTATTGCCTTAGGCAGGCCGAACCTTGGAAAAATGTCTTCTACGATCTTTTTGACTACCATCTGAGCTGTTTCTTTCTTCATGGGGAAGGCTTCGACCCATCCTGAAAAAGTATCTACAAAGACTAGGAGATATTTAAGTTCATACCTTGCTGGCTTAATTTCAGTAAAGTTCAATTCCCAGAATTGTCCTTGTCTGGTTCCTTGTAAGCGCTTCCCTGCAGGAAGCTTGGATGGGTAAGCATTAACTACTTGGCAGACTTGACAAGCTCTAGTCACCTGCTCAGCTATTTCTTTCCTCTGTGAGTCAGTCAATAATAAGTCCTTTCTCCGGTCCTTTAAGAGTGCCTATATCTTCTTTGAGTCTAAGTGGGTGAGCTGGTGTACGTCTTTGACATAAAGGTGGGCTTTTTGAAATTGTAAACTTGGCTCTGTAGGATCCCAGAGTTCTGTATCTGTCTCCTCAGATGATAAGTTGCCTGAATGTTCCGGTGCGGCCAAGTCTCCTGATTGTTGTTCCCCCTGGTGTGGAAAAAGTTAACACAGTCACTCCATTTAGGGCTGCCAATTAAGCTTCCTCATCTGCCCTTCTTTTTCCAACCGCCACGGGTTCGTTTCCCTTCTGGTGCCCTGGGCAGTGCACTATAGCTAGTTCCTTAGGGCCCTGCACTGCTGAGAGAAGTTGGAGGATCTCATCTTTGTTCTTTATTTCTTTCCAGGTGGAGGTTAATAACCCCCTTTGCTGGTAAATAGCCCCGTGCACATTTGCAGTGGCAAATGCATAGCGGCTATCAGTGTATATGGTGGCCCTTTTGCCTGTTGCTAGTTCCAATACTTTCGTAAGGGCAATCAGTTCTGCTTTTGGGGCTGATGTCAGTTCTGGGAGACCAGAGGAACAGATGACATTAATTTTGCTAACTACTGCTTCTCCAGCCCACCGCTTACCATCTTGGAGGAAGCTGCTGCCATCCATAAACCATACAACTTCAGGGCAAGGCAGTGGCTGATCCTTCAAGTCTCGTCGTATACTGGTTTCCTCTGCCAGTATGTGTTGACACTCATGAGCGACGGGTCTTGATGATTCTTCTGGCAGCAGTGTAGCCAGGTTGAGTGGAGCAGCGGGTCCCAGCGTGATTCTGTCTTTGTCAAGCAAGAGGTTCTGGTAGTGGGTTATTCTAGAGTTTGATAGCCACATCTCTGGAGGCTGACAGATGATGCACTCCAGGGCATGGGGGACTATAATCGTTAGCTTCTGTCCCAACGTTAATTTATCAGCATCTTTTATTAGAAGGGCTGCCACTGCTATAGCTCTTAAGCAATGGGGTGACCCACTAGCCACTGGGTCCAGTTTATTTGATAAGTATTCTACCGGCCTTTTCCAAGGTCCCAAAGTCTCAGTGAGCACAACCCGTGCTATTCCTTTCTTTTCCTCGATGTAGAGACTGAAGGGTTTTTCTATATCTGGGAGTGCTAAGGCCGAAGCAGATAGCAGCACCTTTTTTCTGACATTATCAAAAGCTTGTTGGTGCTCAGGGGTCCATTGGAAGTGGGCATCCCCCTTTATCAGCGGGTATAAAGGGGCAGCCAGAGACGCGAACCCAGGAATCCATAACCTGCAAAAGCCGGCAGTCCCAAGAAACTCCCTGAGTTGTCTCTTATTAGATGGGGGCAGTATCTGGACAAAGGTTCGTTTTGTTGGCTCAGTAAGCCATCCTTTGCCACCCCTAAGAGAATAACCCAGGAAGATTACTTCTTGCTGACAAATTTGGGCCTTTTTGGCAGAAGCCCTATATCCAAGCCGAGCAAGCTTGGAAAATAATGCTTGGGTCCCAGACTCATAGTTCTCTTTGGTGTCGGCTGCCAGTAGCAGACCATCCACATATTGGAGTATGGTGACATCGGGGTGTGCAGTTTTGAAGTCATTGAAGTCCTTGTGGAGGGGTTCATCAAAGAGAGTGGGAGAGTTTTTGAACCCCTGTGGGAGTCTAGTCCAGGTTAGTTGGACAGATGTTCCTTTTTCGGGGTCTATCCACTCAAAAGCAAACAGCAACTGACTGTCCTTATGTACGGGCAAGCAAAAGTGAGCATCTTTTAAGTCTAGCACAGTGTACCATTCCTGCTCCAGATTCAGAGCGCTAAGCAAATTATATGGATTTGGTACAGTGGGGTGAATGTCCTGCACTCTGTTGTTGATCTCTCTTAGGTATTGAAGCGTCCGGTAGTCCCCAGTTCCTGGCTTTCTTACTGGTAGCAGGGGGATATTCTAGGACAAATGACAGGGCCTTAAGACCCCAAGAGCCAGGTATTTCTGAATATGGGCCCTTATCCCATCCTTAGCTTCTTTGATTAGAGGATATTGTTTAACACTGATTGGAGAGATAGAGGCTTTTAATTCTACTACTATTGGAGGTTGTTATATGGCTAGACCTAACCCAGCAGTTTCTGCCCAGGCATTAGGATAATCTTTTATCCATTTCTGGGGTAGTTTGCCTGTTTGATCAGTCCTAGGAGGCGCGAAGTGTTGATGTTCATCTTCTACGGATGTTGTCAAAGCCATGACTATGGGAGTTTTTACTGAAGGCTTTAGAAACTCCACTTGGGGGCCATCAGGGTTAAAGGTTATTCTAGCCCAGAGTTTGGTAAGCAGATCCCAGCCCATCAATGGGGCTGGGCATTCTTGGATTACTTGGAAAGCGTGGTGGACTTTTCCATTTCATAGGTCCATAGTCCTCTTAGTTGTCCCAGCCCAATATCTACTGCCATTAGTACCTTTAACAGGGGACCATTTATTTGATAGGGGGCCCAGTGGGGTCTTAAAGGTTGATTTTACTGCTCCTGTATCCACTTCAAAGTTCACTGGGGTCCCCTCCACTTTAAATGTTACCCTGAGCTCGGAGAGGGGATCCGAGACCCGACTTTCCTAGTCCTCTTCTAGAGTCAGCACGGTGGACTGGCATCTCTGCTTCTTTCGGGGGCACTCTTTGGCCTAGTGTCCTGTTTTCTTTACAGTAGGCACACTGATCTGAGGCCAGGGGCAGCCATTGGCGGGGGCCCAGGTATCCCTTTCTGTCTCCCTGCTTTTTAACTTCTGGCATATTTGGTGCTCTGACCAGAACCTTAGTCAATGCTTTAGTCTGCCTTTTGCTCCTTTCATCCTCCTTTTGTTCCCTTTCCGTCTCTCTCCTCTGTTCCCTTTCATCCTCAGTTTCTCTCTTATAATATACTTTCTCAGCATCTCTTACTAAATCTCTCAAGGTCTTATCTTGTAATACATCTAGACGTTGTAACTTTCTCTTAATATCTAGGGCAGCCTGCTCGATAAAGGCCATTGCAACAGATGCTTGTTCATCCTCTGCCTGAGGATCAAAAGGAGTATATTTCCTATATGCTTCCATAATTCTCTCCAGAAACATAGAGGGAGACTCATTAGGCCCTTGGATAATCTCTCTTACCTTGGCCAAATTAGTCGGCCCTCTGGCGACCACTCGGAGACCCGCTATTAGAGTCTGGCGATAAGTGGACAGATGCTACCTACATTTAAAGGTGTTTGGGTGCCAGTTGGATCGGTTCATTGGCCCGTAGGGACGGAGAGGAAGCATCATAGGGGCTTCCGAGTTTTCTATTATCCGTCACCGGCGGGTTCCTTTAGGTGGCCCAGCTTCCTCCAGGGGAGGAGGGGTTGCTGCTGCTGCAGAGAAGTCCCCTGGAGTGCTTGGGTCTGGCCCAATTGCCTCTAGCGGCGGAGAGGCTGAGTCAGCGGCGAGAATATCATCTGGAACGTGTTGGGGGTTGGAGAGCGAGGGTAGAGGATAAGGAGGGGGAGGAGTGTCCAGTCTTGTGACTCAGGGAGAATGGAAGGAAGAGGGGGAGGAGTGGAAGTTTTGAATGATAGGATGCTGGGGGAAGGGGTATATGGCTGTTGATCTGGGTGGCCACGTGGCCCCGGCTGAAAGACAATATCTCTGACTTTTCGGATTAGAGGGAAGTAGAAGGATCCTTCTGGGGGGCCACCTGACTCCGAGAATGGGCCATTCTGAAGCACAGAGAATCTGCCAGGTACGGCATTTTACTGAAAAAGAAAGATTCTGGGCCCTTGAGCGGACATCAGTCCAATGATCAAGTGTCAGGGACAGAGAAGTGGAAGTGCTTTGTCCCATAATGAGAGTTACTCAAACAGGGACAGTGAAGACACAAACGCAACACAGACAAAGACAAAGAGTAAACGTTTAACATGAGTCCAAGACAAAGATTAGAACTGAGTAACTGCCAAAACCTGATGGGTTAGACAATAAAGACAGCCCGTAAACTCAACATGAGTTCAGAACAATGACCAAAACTGAGTAGCCGGCAAAACCTGATGGGCTGGCGAACCGAATCCTGAAGCAAAATATAAATGAGTTGAGGAAATTAGTATTCCTTGATTTCTCTAGTCCTCTGGAGTGTCCCCCAGGAACGTGGCCTGTAGCTCTGTGACACATCTGTCAGCCACCATCAGAGAGAGCTAATGCTCTTCACTGACAGCCACTTTGCCAATCCATAACCTGAAACCCAAAACCAGAAAGAGGTGCCTTACTTACCCCGAGAGGAGTCCATTGGGGTCTTTCGTCCGCCGCTGCCGGATATCTCACCTGGGGCCTCCAGATGAATAGGTGGGGCGAACGTCAGAGAAAAAGACCACCAACAGGCTTTCTCATGCAACAGCAAAGGTTTTATTGGGGGTCCAGCATGCTGGGGCTCAGAGCTCACTTTAGAAGAGCAAAGAACAAAGAGCCCTGAGAACAACTTGAGCAGAGTTTATATACATTCTTTAGAGAGGGCAGGGACTTTACATACATCATAGCCTCCTTTAGCAATTCATCATATACCATGCGAAAATCAAATAACAACTCTAAAGCATGATTAGCACTTTCATTTGCGGGAACAATTCAGGCAGGGGGTGATTGGTCAGCCATAAGAAGGGGTATACATTTAAACTGATTGGTTGAATACCTGAGATGTATACTTGCTGAGCTGCAGGGATTCTGGGAAAGGGTTGTTAAGTAACTAGGTAGTCAGGGAAGATTTCAACACACATCTAATGGGCAGATCCGGGAATTGTCTAAACTGCCACAGGAAAGTGCAGCTTGGAAAGTTTACAAACCTGGTTCTTTACATTTCAATTTCAATTTCAATTTCTTTTATTCTTTCAGAACCTTACAGAGAAAGGCAAGAGACTTAATCTACAATGACTGCTCTTTTGGCCATTTTGGTTTTGGATGCACACATGGGATCTTTCTTTTGATCCATCTGGTGCTGATAATCTAAGTCACAGCCTCACACAGGGCCAAGAGGCTAATTAAGACACAACCATTTTCAAAGTAATTACTACTCTGAGGTCAGTTACAGAACTCAGTCTCTGAGGATAATCACACCAGTGTTCAAGGCTAGGTGCACCCAGTCATCTTTTCCAACCACCACATAAATGACCACAATTAAAACCAAAACAATCCCACATGGCCCTCATCTTCTTCCATAGAGTCACTCATCATAACCTCTGGCTGGAGGATTCCTTGAATGGCGCAGCACAAGAGAGTGTCCAAAATAAGCTTCCTTGCTTCTCATTTGCCTAAACTCAGGGTGGCCTGGACACCCTTCCTGTGAACTAGGATTGATCACATAGGTCTGCCGCTAATACTGCTCTACTTCGCCAATTAGAGGCCTACTGACTGTCAGGTATAAATTCCTTATGTGATTTGGATTCATGATTAAACCCAAGCACCTCTGAAGAGCTTGGAAGAACTCATTTGACCCAAAAAATCCCTATACTCCCTTGAAGAAGGTCAGGAACCTAACAGAGGAAGGCAAGAGACATCATCCACAATGACTTATGTTTTTGCCATTTTGGTTTTGGATGCACACATTGGATGTTTCTTTAGATCCATCAGGCGCTGAAAATCTAAGCCATAGCCTCTCACAGGGCCAAGAGGCTGATTCAGACACATGGCTTTCCAAAGCAATTAAGCAAAGAGCCACAGGTGATGCCCATTCATTTCCATTTGAAAACTGTTTCCTTCAGGCTTCACAAAGGGGTGGCCTGAGGCAAAGACCTTCCTGACATTCAGGGCAAAAGATCAATAGGTTAGCAAAAGGCCCAAAACAGGGTTTCTCCACTGAGGCTTTTCTGGTCACACTGATATCTGAGTTTTCTGAGATGCTCCAATTCCCTCCAGCTATCCAGAACATAGCCATGTCACAGAGTTTGGAGGTGGTACATATTTTGGACACAAAACCATGAGCCTATTCTGGAGAGTGGCCAAAATTCAGGAAGAAAACAGAAACTTAGTAAGATAGTAGGTGTTGCCCATCGATAAGGCAACCTGCAGTCCATTACTAAAATGGACAGGATGAATGCTGGGAAGCTTTCTACTAGACAGGACACATCCATTGATGCATTCTCTTTTCTAATGTCTACAACCATGGACACAGTGGGAGACACAGACACAGAAACACTTGCCTTGTCAAAGTTCTTTCTAGAAATAGCCCACTCCAAACAAAACACACCGCCTTTCCTACCTATTCTCAGAACATGAGACAAAACCACAAACTCACACACACACTCAAAAAGGCACCTCCTTCCCCCAAGTAAGTCTGTGACTATCCAGAGTGTCCTTTGACTGGTGGGCCATTTTATGTTCCCCCGAAAAGGCCTGTCTTGTCTTAGATCTGGTCTCCTTGTCAAACACTGTGAAGTTGTCAGGAGCCTGTTCTGACCACTACATGCTTTCTCAGGGAAGGCCCGTCTTCAGAACTCTCCTCGCATTTGGCCATCCTCACATCAGTAGGTACCAAAAAAGACAGACTCTGTCCTTGGTAAATCCAAACATGTGAGCCCACTGGGACTGAGACTGGGACTGGCTCTGTGTGCCTGGCTTCCTGGATCCCAAATTCAGAGAGTTCCATCACCAAGGAAGTGAGGTATTTCACTTATTTCAAGAATTTAATGAGTTCACTGCCTTGGCAACCACTTTGTTATAACAGTTGCTTCCAAGGGTCCCATGAGATGGAGGATACCCTACTTCCTCTGACACTTTCACTAGTTAGAATGGTATATCAACCATATGGAACCAGAAACAGCTCTCCACATTGTCCTGGTTTGGTCCATATTCTCTCCATTAAGAATAGAGAGGCTGATTCAGACACAACCCTTCATCCTGACAAGGTTGTTTGCCATGGAAGATGACTTTTGCTCTCTCAGGTCCTACATAGCTGCCTAATACTTCTCCAGGGATCATTTCTGCTTGGACCATTGAGTTTCTAAGCAGGTGGAAGATCCCCTACATTCCTGTATTGTAAGACAAACTCTGTCCCTGCTCTTCTGTAAAGGTAGATTGAGGGAACAGTGTATGGTTAGGGTTAATAACAGGTTCGATTTTGGTGAGGAGTCATTCTGTTTGATGAATAATGGTATTTGGAACCTGCGATATTTACAAGAATATATAGGTAAAATATAAGTATGGAAACAGAAATCTAGGTATGATTTGAAGCCCAGAAGGACATTGGGACCTTCATTGGGATACTTAGCTTTGAATTATGTTCTGCACAGATGTCTCAGATAAATCGATATACAATGTTATAGAACCTTGTACCTTGGATGATTGAATGTCGAAGAGAACATCCAGGATAAAAGGGATAGTTGGTAGTATTAGGAAGACAGTTTGTAAGTTTAAAAAGAAGAGTGAGTATAAGTTTTGGACCAAAAATTCTTTAGCAATAGGGTTTCGGGTAGAGAGTGAATATGAATGTCAGAACGTGTGAAGAATCAGTCACAATGATGAACTGGGGAAAATATGTAGGAAAGCAGATATCCATAGAGACATTAGGAAATCATGCAAAGTGTAAAGTGAGTGATTGGATTTGACATTTTCAATATGATTGAGTTTCAATATATAATCTTAGGAAAAAACAAATATGTAGTCCCCAAAAAGATTGACAAGTGGGAGCATTAGGCAGCCTGGACATGGATGTTTTTAGTAATCCATGTTCATTTTCCATTTAGACTTTGGTACAATCATAAGTGTGATGTTTGCATTTTCTGACCAGAATATTACTGTGATAAAATGTATATGTGGATCAGGTAACATGAGTATTTCTTCCACCATTTCTTGGAGCCATATTTTGAAGATGTATAAATTAGTATTGTGGGTAAAAATAGATGTACCCTGTGTCTATGAATATAGAGATAATGCATGAATAGAGCATAGTGTGAATAAATAATATTACTTGTTCCAACTTTAAATAATGGATTAAATTGATATCTAAAAATATTCAGGAAATCTTATATTGATATACATACATTCATTTCAACCAGTAATACATCTAATGGTAATATTAGGGTTGTGGTTTATCCTGAAGTGTGTGTGAGTTTTGCTTCAAACCTATTATGGAAATCAAATATAATATTTTTGGAAAGAAGTCTCATGAAAAGACCAGTCAAGAAACATGGAGGAATACTTGTGTTCTGAAGCAGGAAGTGATTGACATTGAAACAAATGTCTAAAAATTTGTGAACTTGTGGATAAAATATATATCCTACGATGTGCATAAACTGCAGAAATAGTAATGTACCATTGTTGAATAAAAATGAACGTCAAATTATATGTCATGTCCCATAGGAGTCTACTTGCGTTGATATTAAACTGGGTCAGTTACTCTAGAAATATTAGGATTTGTGTGCAGCTTTCACTGAAGTCAGTTTTCAGTACTAGGAAACAAATATATATTTCAAGTTGATGAATAATTCGGAGAATAATGTTGTAAAAAATCGATTATAAATCTAAATACATCAACATGAATAAATTTAGGGAGTATATATAAGACACATATATTTCATATTTTGAAAAATCTGGAGAGTATGTATATATATATATATACACAAAACATACACACAGACTATAAAAAGTAGCAATACATATGCTAATCGAAATTCATCATTAAATATATATAATTCACATATGCAAAAATAATTATTTTACTGAACATGGATTTTTGTATAATGTTTTTCTATTAGGAAGCTCACCCATAGGTTGAATTTTCAGTTTCAACAGCGTTTAGGAGGAGGGATCTCTTCTCACAATTTGTATCTTCCAAGTCAGACAACACAAAAAAATTAACCTGTGATACCAGGTAGGATTCTATATGTGCATATAAATATACATGTGCTGAATAGTCTATAGAGAAAGGGAGACAGGAATTCACATATTAGTTAATTTTAAAAACACATGGAGAATTATTTTAACCAAAAATTGACTAGATTTATAACACCTACCCTTTATCATGTAAAAGGCAAGTCCAAATATACACCATGCCTCCACTGAACTGCATGTATTTCTATTTTGTTTTGGTTATTTTTCCTCCATCATATTAGGATTAGTAGTCAGAGTCTAGTAGGGTATGGGTTAGTGTCAGGGTTTCAGTATTTTGATTGGAAAATAAGAAAATGAATCCAATGTGTATGCAAATATGTGCCACACAAAAATATTCCCACTCTCATCCAGAACAATGAATTGCCATTACCTTCACCCCAAATAAGACACAATTAGAGGAGAAGAGTTAGAAAATCTGTGAATACATATATGGAATGGAACATAATCAGGAGTTCACAACCTTGGAGGTGGTAGAGGAGTTTCCAAAAGTTAGGGTCAGGGTAAACACTCCACAAACATGGAGCTCTGCTGGCCTAAAAACTTCTTGAGAAACTGTCTCTGAGTTCGGGCACTTGAAATATATGTTGTTGTCAGGAGCTTTAGCTTCATTTGTAGTGAGACCATCAAAGATGGGTCTGCATCTATGTGACCTGGAGAACATGGTTTCTTTTTTTTTAATGAACATAAGGGAGCAGTGCTGAATTCTCTCTTTGTAGGTAAACTGTGGCCACTCGGGTCTAAGTGTCTCCCCATGTGGACTGTGAAGCCATTTGGTCATCCTCCACTTTTTGTGGTGTTTCTTGCTGCTGCACTGGGAGTATGGTATTTACTTAACGAAATACAATGAGTTCAACTGGGACAAAATGCTAGAGTGAGTTCTGTCATGTGTGGTGGGTCAGGTTCTCCAGGAGAATGCACCAACAAGTCTTCTATCCAACATAGCTTGTCCCCTTGACCATAGCAACCTGTTTCTTAAAATTGACGTTAAACCTCTCCATATAACGAGATGCCTTTACATATAAGGGTCTGCTGGCTACACTATTTCAGTCACAAGCCATTTGGAAGCCAATGGAAGATCCACATGACCCCACCACAGATATTTTATGACACATCTGCACACCACTGCTCTAGGCCCACTACTCAGCAGGCTCCAACTTACTGGCATCTCTGTTCTACACCATTTTCATAAAACCAAGTCAATTAAGCCACTGTCTGGTACACTCATGATCAGAAACAGGACATCCAAAGATTCTCCAGTGCCACCTGGTCATAGGAATTTCAAATATATCATGGTATTTATCTGGGATTAGGAAGATAGACGGTAGGATTAAAAAGAAGGGTGAGTAAAGGATTTGGACATTAAGTTCTGCTTCTCCAATTTGAGGCGTATTGTCATGCATGGGCGACTCTCATGCCTGGCCTCCAAAAATCCCAACACAATTCATAGCAATACATCTCTAAGGTCATTTCCAAAACTCCGTTTCTAAGGGGAATCACACCAGAGTTCAAGCCCAGGTGGACCCATTCATCTCTTCCAACCGCCACACAAGTGACCACAATTAAAAACAAAACACTCCCACATGGCCCTCATTTTCTTCCATGTAGACACTCATCATAATCCCTTGCTAGAGGTTTCCATGAGGGACACAGTCCAAGACAGTGTCCAAAATAAGCTCCCTTCCCCCTCATTTGCCTAAAGTCAGGGTGGCCTGGGCACCCGTCCTGTGAACCAGGAGTGATCAAATAGGCCTGCCATTAATGCTGCTCTGCTTCTCGAATTTGAGGCCTACTGACTGTGGGGTTTAGATACTTTATGTGAAATGGAGTCATGAGAAAACCCAAGAATCTCTGGGCTTCCCTCTGCAGGGCTTTGAAGAACCCATTTGAGTGAGTCTAGGAGTTGGACCAAAAGTTCTTTAGCAATAAGGTTTTGGTGAGAGAGTAAATGTAAATGTCAGCACATTTGAAGGGTCATTCCCAATGATGAACTGGAGAAAAGGTATTTGAAAGCAGATATCAATGGAGACATTAGGAAATCAGGCAAAGTACAAAGTGAGTGGTAGGATAAGACATTATTAACAGAGTTGAGTTTGAATATATAATCTTAGGAAGAAACAGATATGTAGTAACCAATAGGAATAATATTTGAGAGCATTAGGGAACCAGGACATGGATGTTGTTAGTAATACATGCTCACATTCAATTTAGGCTTTGGTACAGTCATAAGTGTGACCCTTGCATTTTGTGTCAGGAATATTACTGTGATGAAATGTATATGTATATCAGGTGACTAGAGTATTTTTTCCACCATTTCTGAAAGCAATATTTTAAAGACTTATAAATTAGTATTGGGGATACAAATACATAGACCCTGGGTCTATGAATATAGAGATGATGCCTTAATAGACCATACTGTGAATAAATAATATAACAGGTTCCACTTTTAATATTGGATTGAATTGATATCTGAAAATACATAAGAAATTTTATGTTGATATACAATCATTCATTCCAAACAGTTATACATCTAATGGTAATAATAGAGTTATGGTTTATCATGATGGGTGTGTGAGTTTGCCCCAAAAGTGATTATGGAAATCGAAAACAATGTGTTCAGAAAGAAGTCTCATGAAAAAACCAGTCAAGAAAGCTGGAGGAATACATGTGTTCTGAAGCAGGAAGTGATTGAAAGTGAAACAAATGCCTATAAATTTGCTAAATTGTGGAAGAAATATATATCGTATGATGTGCATAAAATGAAGAAAACTAATATACCAGTGTTGAATAAAAATGAACGTCAAAATAGACATCATGGAATATAGGAATCTACTTGCACCGATGTTAAACTGGGTAAGTTACTCTAGAAATATTAGCATTTGTATATACCATTCACTGAATTTAGTTTTCAGTACTAGGAAACAGATATGTAGTTCAGGTGGATGAATATTTCTGAGAATAATCTTGTGAAAAGTTGATTAGAAATCCAAATATATGAACATTAATGAATTTAGGAGTGTATAATAAGACACATATATTTTACATTTTGAAAAATCTGGAGAATATATATATATATATATATATATATATATATATATATATATATATATATATATATATATATACACACACACAAAACCCACACAGAGCAATTAAAAAGTAGCAATATATATGCCAATCAAAATTCATCGTGAAATTTATATGATCCACATATCCAAAAATATTTATTTTACTGAACATGGATTTATATATAATGTTGTTCAACTAGGAAGCTCCCCCATAGGTTGAATTTTCTGTTCCACAATTTGTATCTGTCAAGTTGGCCACCTCACAAGTATGTACGTGTGATACCAGGTAGGATTCAATATGTGCATATACAAATACATGTGCTTAATAGGCTACAGAGAAAGGGAGACAGGAATTCACATATTTGTTAACTTTAAAAACACACGGAGAACTACTTCAATTAAAAATTGACTAGATTTATAACTCCAAACCTATATATTGAAAAAGGGCAAGCCCAACTATACACCACCCCTCCTCTGAACTGCTTGTATTTCTATTCTGTTTGAGTTATTTTTCTGCATCACATTAGGATTAGTAGTCAGAGTCTAGCAAGCTATGGGTTAGTGTCAGGGAATCAGTATTTCAAATGGAAAATTGGAAAATGAACACATTGTGTATGCAAATATGTACTACACAAAAATCTTCTTATTCTCTTCCAGAAAAATTTATTGTAATTAACTCCGCCCCAAGTAATACAGAATTAGAGAAGAAGAGTTAGAAAATCTGTGAATACATATCTGTAATGGAATATGCTCAGGAGTTCACAACCTTGGAGGTGTTAGAGGAGTTTCCCAAAGTAAGGGACACAGTAAACATTTCTCAAATGTGGAGCTCTGGTGCCCTAAAGACTTCTTGGGAAACTGCCAATGTGGTTGGGCACTTGAAATATATATTGTTTTCAGGAGCTTTTGATTTCTTTCTAGTGAGACCATCAAAGCTGAGTCTGCATCTATGTGACCTGGAGGACATGGATTCTTATTTTCCAATGTACATGAGGTAGCAGTGCTGAATTCTCTCTTTGTAGGTAAACTGTGGCCATTGTGGGCTAAGTGTCTCCCTGGGGGACTGTGAAGCCATTTGGTCATGCTCCAATTTTCATGGTGTTTCTTGCTCCTGCACTGGGACTTTGGTATTTGCTTCACGATATACAAGGAGTTCAAATGGGACACAGTGGTGGAGGGAGTTCTGTCTTGTGCGGTGGGTCAGGGTTCTCAGGAGAATGCACCAAGCAGGCTTCTATCCCTCATAGCTTGCCCCCTTGTCAATAGAAACCTGGTTCTGAACATTGCCCTGAAACCTCTCCATATAACAATATGCCATTTCATTGAACATTCTGCTGGCTGCACCATGTCAGTCACAAGCAATTTGGAAGCTAATGGCAGATTGACATGGCCTCACAAAGATGTTTTATCATACACCTTCCCACCTCTGCTCTAGGCCCACCACTCAGTAGGCTCCAACTTAGTGGTATCTCTGTTCTACACCATTTTTATGAATCCCAGTCAATCAAGGCACTGCCTGATAGATTCATGAATGATGTAGGACATCCAAATGTTCCCAGTGCGACCAGGTCATGGGAAATTCAAAAATTTCATGGTATTTATCTAGGCATTTTTCAAGGATGAAGTTGGAGGCACTGTGGGTTTTAATTCATTCGGGAACCATTAAATGGTGAGGATGCTCATTTCAATGAACGCTATCGAGAACTCTCACAGGCAAGACTTTCCAAAGAGTGGCCAAAAGGTCACATGAAGCCAGGCTCATTGAGGTCTACAATGTGAGGTCCATGTTTGTTTTGATTCTCAACTATGGCTGACATGCCTTTAAGAATAAAATCATGTGATATCCTGGCTGAGATTCCCAGTGCTCTGTGGAAAGGTACCCTGGGCCTATATCTCAGTTTCCATGGGCGACTCTCATGCGTGTCCTCCTAAAATCCCAACACAAGTCATGGCAATACTTCTCTGAGGTCAGTTTCAGAACTCACTCTCTAAGGGGAATCACGCCACTGTTCAAGCCCAGGTGGACCCAGTCACCTCTTCCAACCGCCACACAAATGAAAACAATTGAAACCAAAAAAAATCCCACATGGCCCTCATTTTATTTCATATAGACACTGAATATAACCTCTTGCTAGAGGTTTCCATGAGGAGCACAGTACAAGACAGTATCCAAAATAAGCTCCCTCGCCCCTCGTTTGCCTAAAGTTTGAGTGGCCTGGACACCCTTCCTGTGAAACAGGAGTGATCCAATAGGCCTGCATTTAATACTGCTCCACTTCTCCAATTTGAGGCCTACTGACTGTGGGATTTAGATTATTTATGTGTATTGGAGTCATGATAAAACCCACGCACCAATGGGCTAGCCTCTGCAGGGCTTTAAAGAACTCATTAGACCCAAAGGATCCTTATTCTCACTTGATGGAGGTCAGGAAACTTACAGAGAAAGACAAGAGAATTCACCCACAATGACTGCTCTTTTGGCCATTTTGGTGTTGGATGCATAGATGGGATCTTTCTTTACATCCATCAGGTGCTGACAATCTAAGCCAAAGCCTCACACTGGGCCAAGAGCCTGATTCAGACACATCCCTTTCCAAAGCAATTAAGCAAAGAGACACAGGTGATGCCCATTCATTTCCATTTGAAAACGGTTTTCTTCAGGCTTCACAAACGGGTTGGCCTGAGGCAAAGTCCTTCCTGACTCAGGGGAAAAGAACAATTGTTAAGCAAAAGGCCCAACCACGGTTTCTCCACTGAGATGTTAGTAGTCACACTGATATCTGAGTTTTCTGAGATGCTCGCCATTCCCTTCAGCTATCCAGTATATGGCCATGTGACAGAGCTTGGTGGTGGTACATATCTTGGACACAAAACCATGAGCCAATTCTGGAGAGTGGCCAGAATTCAGGAAGAAAACTGGAACTTAGGAAGATAGCAGGTGTTACCCATTGATTATGCAAGCCCTGGTCCATTCATTAATTGGGCAGGATGAATGCTCAGAAGCTTTCTAATAGACAGGACACATCCATTGATGCATTCTTTTTTTCTAATGTCTACAACCACGGACACAGTGAGATACACAGACATAGAAACACACGCCCTGTGAAACGACTTAGTAGAAACATTTCACTCCAAACCACAAAACCGTCTTTCCTACCTATTCTCAGAACATGAGACAAAACCACAAACCCACACCAACACCCAAAAAGGCACCTGCTTCCCTCAAGTAGGTCTGAGACTATCCAGAGGTCCTCTGACTTCTGGACAATACTATGTTCTCCCAAAATGGCCTGTCCTTTATCAGATCTGGTCTCCTTGGTCAACTCTGTGAAGTTGTCAGGAGCTAGTGGTGAGCCACTACCTGCTTTCTCAGGAATGGCCCCTCTTCAGAGCTTTTCTGGTATTTGGCCATTCTCACATCAGTAGGTACCAAGAAAGATTGACTCTGTCCTTGGTAAATCCAAACAAGTGAGCCCACAGGGACTGTGACTGAGACTGGCTTGGATGCCTGGCTTCCTGGATCCCATGTTCAGAGAGTACCATCACCACGGAAGTGAGGTGAGGTCACTTCCTTCAGGAACTGAATGAGTTCACTGTCTTGGCAACCACTTTGTCCTAACAGTTGCTTCCAAGGGTCACATGAGATGGTGGCTGCCCCAACTTCCTGTGACACTTTCACAAGTTAGATTGGTATATCAAACATAGGAACCTGGGAACAGCTCTCCACAGAGGCCTGGTTTGGTCCATCTTCTCTACATTAGGACGAGAGAGGCTGATTTGGACACAACCCTTCATCCTGGCCAGGTTGTTTGTCATGTAAGATGACTTTTACTCTCCCAGGTCCTTCATAGCTGCCTACGTCTTCTCCAGAGGACATTTCTGCATGGACCTTTGAGGTTCTCAGCAGGTGGAAGATCCACTACATTCCTGTATTGTAAGACTAACTCTGTCCCTCCTCTCTGTAATGTTAGATTGAGGGAAAAGTGTATGGTTAGTGTTAATAACATTTTCGATTTGGGTTAGGAATCATTCTGCTGGATGAATAATGGTATTGGGAACCTGTGATATGTATGAGAATATATAGGTGAAATACATGCATGAAAACAGAAATCTAGGTAAGTTTTGAAGCCCAGAAGAGAATTGGGCCCTTGATTGGGATACTTAGCTTTGAATTAGGTTCTGCACAGATGTGTCAGATTAATCAATATTCAATGGCCTAGGACCTTGTACCTTGGATGATTGAATGTAGAAGAGAACATCCTGTCAAAAAGGGATAGTCGGTAGTGAAAGGTTAATAAAATAGGTACTTGTCACTTCCTGTTTCTCTGTATGCTTAACAAAACACTTTTGAAATCTTGAGAACTCTTTGCTAATCTTGTTCCCAGAATGTGCTCTCCCCAACTGCCAAACTGCAGAATGTACTCCCTCACCCGTGTGCACGCACACTGCCCACTCACCCGGACCCATCAATAAACTTTCCTCCCTGCCCTCTCCAAGAAAATTATATAAACTCTGCTTAAGGTGTTCTAAGGGCTCTCATCTCTTTTCAATTGAGCTCTGAGCCCCAGCATGCTGGACCCCCAATTAACCCTTTGCTGTTGCATGTGACAATCTCTTTGTGGTCTCTTCCTCCAAGGCCTGCCCGACCTTTTCATATGGAGGTTCCACTGAAATCCAGCAGCGGCGAATGTGAGACCCCATGTGTCGTGGCTTTCACTATTTGTGTATCTTTCATTATGGGACAGAGCACTTCAATGCCTCTGTCCCTGACCATTGATCACTGGCCCAAAGTCCACATTAGGGCTCAGAATCTTTTTTATTTAGTAAAACACTGGACCTGGAAGACGCTCTGTGCCTCAGAATGACCCACCTTTCGAGTCGGATGGCCTCTAGAAGGATCTTTCTACTTCCCACTAATTTAAAAAGTTAGAGATATTGTCTTTTAGCCAGGGCCACATAGCCATCTGGATCATTCCGCCATATATCTTAACTTTGCAGGACCTCTGCAAATCTCCTCCTCCATGGGTGAAGCCTTTCCTTACCGCTGCCCCTGCTCCTTCTCCTTCCCCCATGATCTCTCAAACCCTCTTCTCTTCTTCCTTCTCCACCCTCTGTTCTCCCTGAGTCACAAGATTTGACTCTACTGGATTCTCCTCCCCCTCCTTATCCCCTGCCCTCTTCCCCAAATCCCCAACACCCTCTAAATGATTCCCCTGCTGCTGACTCAACCTCTCTGCAATTGGAGGAGCACAGCACCCTCCAGATAGCTCCCCAGTGGCACACACAGCCCTTCCTTCCCTTGAGGAAGCTGGCCCGGCTATAGGAACTCGCCAGCAGTGAATAGTTGAAAACACTGGAACTCCCATGATGCTCCCCCTCCATCCCTATGGGCCAAATATTGACGACGGCCATGGGGGAAAAAATGCAAGCCTACCAGTTTTGGCCATTCTCCTCTTCAGACGTACATAATTGGAAATATAACAATCCCCCTTTTGCTGAGCACCCCACCTGGCACACAGGTCTGGTTGAGTCATTGATGTTTTCACACTAGCCTACTTGAGATGACTGCCAACAACTCATAGGGACTGTCTTCATGACAGGGGATCAAAATAGAATACTCCTGGAAGCTGGAAAAAAATATCCTCTGACCAGATGCATGACTGACACAACTTCCCAATATAATCAAAGCCAGCTTTCCTTTGAACCAACCCAACTGTGGCCCCCAAATCTTTGAAGGTAGGGAGCATCCTTTCACTTATCACCGGGCTCTAATAGTGGGTTTCCGTGCGGCCGCTAGGCGACCAACTAATTAGGCCAAGGTAAGAGAGATTATTCAAGGGCCTGAAGAACCTCTCTCTATGTCTCTAGAGAGAATTATGGAGGCATATAGAAGATATACTCCTTTCAATCCTCAGGCAGAGGATCAAAAGTCATCTGTCACAATGGCCTTTATTGGGCAAGCTGCCCCGGATATTAAAAGAAAGTTAAAATGCTTAGATGGATTACAAGATATGACTTTGAGAGATTTAGTCAGAGAAGCCGAGAAGGTATACTTTAAGAGAGAAACTGAGGAAGAGAAGGGAACAAAGGGAGGATAAAAGAAACAAAAGACAGACTAAAGCGCTGACTAAGGTTCTGGTCACAAGAACAAATAGGCCAGAAATTAAGAAACAGGGAGACAGGAAGGGTTACCTGGGCCCACGCCAGAGGCCACTCCTTGCCTCAGATCACTGTGCCTACTGTAAAAAAAAGGACACTGGGCCAAAGAGTTCCCTAGAAAGAGACAGCCACTCCTGCCAGCCATTCTGACTCTTGAGGATGACTCCAAAAGTCGGGGCTAACATCCCCTCCCGGAGCTCAGGGTAACTTTTGAAGTGTAGGGGACCCCAGTAAACTTTGAAGTGGATACAGGGGCAATATACTCGGCCCTTAAGGCCCCATTGGGCCATCTATCAAATAAAAGGTCTCTAGTTCAAGGGGCAAATGGCAGTAAGTATCGGGCTTGGACAACTAAGAGGATCATGGACCTGGGAAAAGGAAAATCCATCAATCCTTCCTAGTAATCACAGAATGCCTGGCCCCATTGATGGGCAGAGATCTGCTCACCAAGCTCTGGGCCAAAATAACTTTTAACCCTGAAGGCAACCAAGTGGGATTTCTAAATCCTTCAGTAAAAACTCCTATAGTCATGGCTCTAACTATGTCAGTAGAAAATGTACATCAACTCACTCAACTTTGTTCAAAGAAACTGCAGGCATTCCTGAAGGATCAAGAACAGAGTTTTCCACTAACCAAATCACAGCAAAAGGACTGAATGGGTAACAAAAGCCTGTCGGGTCCATCAATTGGTTTATGGTTACCCTTCCAAGCTTCCTGGAGGAAAGCACCTAGGAGGAAAAAGATCAGGACAATTCTGGGAAGTGAACTTTACTGAAATTAAGCATGCAAGGTATGGACTTAAATATCTCCTAGTCTTTGTAGATACATTTTCAGGATGGATTAAAGCCTTCCCCACCCAAAAAAAAAGAAAGAAAGAAAGAAAGAAAGAAAGAAAGAAAGAAAGAAAGAAAGAAAGAAAGAAAGGAAGAAAGAAAGAAAGAAAGAAACAGCACAAATGGTGGTCAAGAAGATCCTGGAAGATTTTTTTCCAAGATACGACCTGCCTAAGGTAACAGAGTCTGATAATGGACCTGCATTCATGACCCAGGTACGTTAGGGGTTAGCCAGTACCCTGGGGATTACATTGTGCTTATAGACCACAGAGTGCAGGACAGGTAGAATGAATGAATAGAACCATTAAAGAGACCTTAATGAAATTAAGCTTAGAGACCGACATAAAAGATTGGACAATGCTTCTGCCTTATGCAATGTTTCATGCAAGAAATTCTCTCTCTGTTTCTTTGTGTAACCTCACCCACTATGAAATTCCCTATGGGGCCCCTATTCCAGTAAGGGACCTAACCCCAACTCTAAGACCTAACGATCCCTTCCACACCACCATGCTTGACAGACTTACAGCTGTTGAAAGAACTCAGCGATACCTGTGAAAACAGCTGGCCACTGCCTACCAACCTGGAGATGAGGGGACTCCACATCAATATCAAGTAGGAGACTTTGTCTATGTAAGACAACATCAGGTGTCATCCCTGGAACCCCACTGGAAAGGACCATACCAGGTTCTACTTATAACACCTACAGTGGTAAAGGTAGACAGAATCACTTCCTGGATCCTGGCCTCTCATCTCAAGCCTGCACCCTGTCCAGACTCTGCCTGGAAACTGGAAGAGACTGGTAACCCTTTCAAATTGTGTATTCGCCAGGTGGATGAAGCTATAGAGTCTCTCCTTGACCACCAGTAGTTCTAACCCTCATCAGCCCTTTCAGCAGCGATGGCTGATCACAAATCCTACTGGAGAAGAAGTATAATCTATCTCACATATAGCCCACTTTGGGACCTGGTGGCCATTTCTCCACCCAGACATTTGTTAGCTGGCTATAGGTCTTTCCTATTAGGATATCCCTGATGAAGAGGATCCCACTAAAATTCCATTAAATACCTTTTGTACCATAAATAATGGAAACAAACATTATGGATGTCGGGACAGGTAAGCCAGGTGCAGGTTGGCTAGCCTAGATTACTATGTTTGCCCGGCAGACAATCAAAGCCACAAACAGCAACAGCTGTGTGGAGGAAAAGCCAATTTCTTCTGTAAGTCATGGGGATGTGAGCATACAGGGGCTTCCTGATGGAACCCGAACTCCTCATCAAATTCTGTACACAGCATTGGCCATATGACCAATTAGATAACCAAAACCCATGGCCCCCAGAGGGGTCTCTAGATCCTCAAATACTGTGTGACCTTTTTAACTTCTGCAAGTGCTCAAAGGGTAAAAGGAGATTCCCCTATGTGGAGGCCTTTTCCCTCCTTCGCTCACATCCTGAACTATGCTTCTCCAATAGATCCTCACCCTCAGCCTTCTTCTCCAGACTATCTGCTGTCACTCCAAACTCAGCAACCTGATTTCTTCCCTTCAATTACTAGATCAAAAACCCAAACCAACACCGGTTCTCAGACCATTGCCCCCTGGCTGAGAAGCAGGTACTGAGGTACCCCTCCACCGACTCACTCCTCTCTTCTCTTGTCACTGCCCGCACTGGGTCCCACCAGGTCCTCTTTCCAGCTAACCCATAGCTCAAACCAGCTGAGGAGAGCCCTCAGACCCTTATCCAAATGTAATGAAAATGGCCTTTAAAGTTGCTCTTTCATCACTGAAAACAGGTTACTAAAAATTTAAAGTCCCTCACAGGCTTTGTGGATACTCACTCCCTTCTTCTCCTCTGCTCTACCTGTTCTACTGCTCAAGTTTTGTTGCTAGGAATATCCCAAACCCCTTTCCCATTCTTCTTTTACATCTCTCCTTTCTCATTCTCAGATCCATGAAGCTGCTCTAAGCCCCAACTTCTCTGTCTCCCCCCTCTGTACCAGGCCCACAGAAAAGTTTTCACTGACCTTCTCCAGGAGTCTTCACCATGGCTGACTTTAGGACTTTCAGCAAAAAAGTCCCTATAAACGATTTCAGTGTAGATAACCTTCCTCTTTTAATGTTGCCCTGTTCCACTTGGCCACTGGCTAAAAATAATCAGCACTCCTAAGCTAGACACCCCCTTACTAGTTTTTCACAAAATATGTGAACAATTCCTCTGCCCTTGAACTGGGGCTTCACAGAGATGGCAACATTTCTAAGATAAAGAAGTTACCATCTGGGCTCCATGGTAACAGCTGGCAGGGGGAAAAAAAGAAAGGGAAGTAAAAGCTCTCCCCCACCCAGTTGTCCTTGAAAAGTTAACTTGCCCAGAACAGAGAGAAAAAAAAAAAAAAACAGAAACAAAAACAGCTTTTTGTGAACTTTTGCAGAGTGTGATCTTCTGAGCCACTTCTCTTACATGTTGGGTACAAAATTCTGAAACTACCTAAACTTGGAATTCAGAAGATTAATTGATTACAACCGAAGCAATGCCCTCTGAATCTGGGTGCAACCAAATAGGACTGTTTCACTGTCTTTGGTGCTATCTTAGGTGCCTTGCCTTGTCCGTCCCTACAACAGTATAATTCTATATACTAAAACATTGTTGATGTTTTCATGAAATGAAAAACGGATGTGATTAATTGTGTAATGGTGCATATGTTACCCAGAATGCTCTATCATGACGCAGGTTCATTTGAAGATCGAATAGGTGGGACATACAACCCGGTTTCACTGGGAACATATGTCCCTCACTTTAGCCATCCTATAAAGAATAGGAGTTGCCACAAGGGTGGGCACAGGAACCACTGCCCTGGTCCATGGGACACAACAAATGACCCAGTTAGAAGCAGAAATAGACCAAAACTTAAATATATTAGAAACCTCCATAACAGCTTTGCAGGAATCTTTAACCTCTCTCTCTGAAGTTCTTTTACAGAACAGTTGAGGGTTGGACCTCCTCTTCATGAGTGAAAGGGACCTTTGTGCTGCATTGAGGGAAGAATGTTGTGTGAAGTTGTCAGAAGCCAGTGGTGAGCTACTACCTGCTTTATCAGGAAAGGCCCCTCTTCTTAGCTTTCCTGTCTTTTGGCCATCCTCACATCAGTAGGTACCAAGAAAGACAGACTCTGTCCTTGGTAAATCCAAAAAAAGTGAGACCACTGGGACTGGGACTGGGACTGGTTGTGCTTGCCTGGCTTTCTGAATCCCACGTTTAGAGAGTTCCATCACCCAGGACGTTATGTGAGGTAACCTCAAGTCACTGCCTTGGCAACCACTTTGTCCTAAGAGTTGCTTCCAAGGGTCCCATGAGATGGAGGGTGCCCCTACTTCCTGTGACATTTTCACACGTTGGAATGGTATATCAACCATAGGCACCCGAGAACAGCTCTCCACACAGGCCTGGTTTGGTCAATCTTCTCTACATTAAGATGAAAGAGGCTGATAAAGACACATCCCTTCATTCTGACCAGGTTGTTTACCATGGAAGTTGAGTTTTCCTCTCTCTGGTCCTTCATAGCTGCCTACAACTTCTCCAGAAATCATTTCTGCATGGTCCTTTGAGGATCTCAGCAGGTTGAAGATCCCCTACATTCCTGTAGTGTAAGACCAACTTTTTCCCTGCTATTCTGTAAAGTTACATTGAGGGAACAGTGTATGGTTAGGGTAATAACAGGTTTTATTTGGCATAGGAATCATTCTGCTGGATGAATAATGGTTTTGGGAACCTGTGATATTTACGAGAATATATAGGTGAAATATGAGTATAAAAACAGAAATCTAGGTAAGATTTGAAGCCCAGAAGAGCATTGGGCCCTTGATTGGGATACTTAGCTTTTAAATATCTTCTAAACAGATGTCTCAGATAAATCGATATACAATGGCATAGGACCTTGAAAATTGGATGATTGAATGTAGAAGAAAACATCCACTCATATAGGCATAGTTGGTAGGATTAGGAAGATAGTCAGTAGGTTTAGGAAGAAAAGTGAGTATAGGATTTGGACAAAAAGTTCTTTAGCAATAGGGTTTGCGGTAGAGAGTGAATGTAAATGTCACCACATGTGAAGAGTCAGACACAATGATGAACTGGGGAAAATATATGGGGAAGCAGATATCAATGGAGATATTAAGAAATCAGGCAAAGTATAAATTGAGTGATAGGATTAGACATTTTCAACAGGGTAGAGGTTGAGTATAAAATCTTAGAAAGAATCAAATATTTAGTCACCAATAGGATTGACATTTGAAAGAATTAGGCAATCTGGACATGGATATTGTTAGTAATCCATGCACACTTTCCATTTAGGCTTTGGCACAGTCATAAGTGTGAACTTTGCATTTTGTTTCCAGAATATTACTGTGATAAAGTGCATATGTAGATCAGGTGACATGAGTATTTCTTTCACCATTTCTGTGGGCAATATTTTGAAGGTGTATAAATTAGTATAGGGTGTACAAATAGGTGTTCCCTGTGTCTAGGAATATAGATAAAATGAATGAATAGACCATACTGTGAATAAATAATATTACTTGTTCCAACTTTAAATATTGGATTGAATTGATATTTACAAATTTACAGGAAATCTTATATTGAGATACATACATTCATTACAACCATTTATACATCTAATGGTAATATTAGGTTTATGGTTTATCATGAAGAGTGTGTGAGTTTTGCTTTAAAAGTGATTATTGAAATCTAAAATAAAATGAAGTATCATGAAAAGACCAGTCAAAAAACATAGAGGAATACTTGTGTACTGAAGCAAGAAGTGATTAAAAGTGAAACAAAAGTCTATCAATTTGCAAAATTGTGAATGAAATATATATCCTATGATGTGCATAAACTGAAGAAATAGTCATGTAACAGTGTTGAATAAAAATGAAGGTCAAAATACACATCATGTCCCATAGGAATCTACTTGCATTGATGTTAAAGTGGGTCAGTGACTGTAGAAAAATTAGGACTTCTATGCACCATTCACTGAATTTTGATTTCAGTACTAGGATACAATATGTATTTAAGGTGGATGAATATTTCTGAAAATAACTTTGTGAACATTTGGTTATAAATCCACATTCATGAATATGAATGCATTTAGGGATTGTATAATAAGACACATATATTTTACATTCTGAAAAATCTGGAGAGTGTGTGTGTGTGTGTATATATATATATATATATATATATATATATATATATATATATATATTGAAAGAGAGAGAGAGAGAGAGAGAGAGAGAGAGAGAGGCATTAAAAGGTAGCAATATATATGCCAATCGAAATTCATCATGAAATATATAACATCCACAGATCCAAAACTATTCATTTTACTGAACATGGATTTATGTTATATATTGTTCAACTAGGAAGCTCACCCATAGTTTTAATTTTCAATTCCAACAACGTTTAGGAGGAGTGACCTCTTCTAAAAATTTGTATCTGCCAAGTCAGCCATCTAACAAAAATGTACATGTGATACCAGGTAGGATTCTATATGTACATACAAAAATACATGTGCTGAATAGGCTACAGATAAAGGGAGATAGGAATTCACATATTTGTTAACTATAAAACACATGGAGAACTATTTCAATTTAAAATTGACTAGATTTATAACACCTACCCTTTATCATGCAAAAGGTAAATCCAACTATACACCATGCCTCTCTAAACTGCTTGTATTTCTATTCTGTTTGGGTTCTTTTTCTCCATCACTTTAGGATTGCTGCAATCTGGCTGGGCACAATTCAGGAGCCACTTGTCAAAAGAAACTAACCTTACTTTTAGAACCACACATGACTAAAAATTAGCTCCTCGGGAAAAACCCTCAGAGCCCAACTGCCACTACTGGCTTCCCACAAGCTCTCAACCTCCACACTCCTTCTCTTGAGGTCGATTGGCTATGTCGTGTGGGCAGAGCCCAAAAAGTCCCACAATGAGCAGCTCCGTTGTCTGAAAGGGTGGGGAAACAGCCCAATGGCATTACCACAGAGGAGCCAATCAGCTAGATATTGCTGGGGCTGCTGTGAGCCAATCATCAGCTTGCAGTCTGAAAGGGTGGGGAAACTGCTCAATGAGCATCTCCAATGAGCATCACCGCAGAGGAGCCAATTAGCTTGATGTTGCTGGGGCCGCTGTTAGCCAATCATCAGCTGGCAGTCTGAAAGTTTGTTTGGCCCCTTGGGCTGTGCCTCTCAACACCTCCCCCTCTCTGTTTAAACAACAAGCATGTGGCTTAGGGACCATGCCTGCCTTAGGTTGTCCAATAGTACATATGGTGCTTACCCATTATCGAATGAGCTGACCTCAAGGTATCAGCCTCCAGTCTTAGATTGGTACCATTGCAATTGGATCTTACCCGTCACTAGCTACAGGTCCAGTATACAGTCACACCTGTGGAGAGGTCTTTGTACCAGCGGGGGGTGAGGTTCTTTGTCTCACCTCTGTTGGCCCCCAAATTTTAGCTGAACGACCATGACAGCAGAAGGGAGGAAGATACACCAAGCCAATTGACGGCTCCTTTTGGAAAAATTGTACCACCGATGACATCATCAGCAAAAATACCCCAACACTACCACAAGTCAATTCACCAACATATTGTTCACAATGCATGCAGGTGAGTTCACAATGCATACAGGTGATACATAGTCCAGGCAAGTTCTGCAAGCAGTTCAGTGATGGCTATTGCAGAAGCTGTAGATTGGTTTTATCTTTGTCTTTACAGGCACTGGGATGAAGATAGGAATTTTGGCAATAATGGCCAAAGAAAAATTATGTAACATTCCAGAAGGTACTAAAAGAAAACAATTTTCTTAACAATTTACATTGTCTTGAAGAGAATTATTAAATATAATGAAAAGAAAAGGTGAAAGTAAACAAACAGATCTGTTAACCTCCTTTTTTGTACACATTTTAAAACAATCCTCAACAGGTGTTTACCCAATTTAAATTAAAACATTTACATCAAGTGTATAAAAATATATTTGGATCCATTTTTTCATGAGCGCTCATCATATATGATATATGGACATACGTACATTCAAACATATAACAAAAAACACAAGTGTGCACACGTAATATAATACATACAACACATAACATAAGAGTAAAGGCCTTATAACATTTTACAGGTGAAATCTCCATTGCAATGTCTAAAAACTCTATAGTCCAAAAATAGAACTGATCAGCAAAACATTAACCTAGGTTTGTATGAGCTCAAAAAACAAAATAGAACTTCATGACATGGGAAAGGGTAATAATAAAATAGATATAGAAAAAAGCATCCTGGATTTGTCACAGATGTAAGAATAGCCAAACTGGAGTTCTGGATATCAGCTGTTATGGATTTGAGCCAAATCATATTCTTTTAATCTGTAGAAATCGCTTTAGTTAGTCTCTCTGGAATCCAAATCGGCTGCTGTTCTCCCTGTGGAAACACACAAACAGACCTCCAACTCCAGACAATTACTGGGTCAGGACATTTCCATTGTCCTGTTAGAATATCCTTCCAAAGTACCTTGGGCTTATGTACATTTTTTGGACACATATGCCTTTCCACAGGACTAAGCCCTGATGAATCCAAATTTCCAAAGTTTAGAGTAAAAAGGGTTATTTTAAGTTTATCTTTGGGGAATATATACCCCTTCCCAATTCCTTTTTTTTCGTTTAATTAGTACGTTTTAATAGTTTGATGAGCTCATTTAACTATGCCTTGTCCCTGCGGATTGTATGGGATTCCTGTTATATGAGTAATGCAAAATGATGAGCAAAATTCTTTAAAAGAGGTAAAAGTATAACCAGGGTCAACATCTGTTTTTAACTGTTTTGGAATGCCCACAGTGGCAAAATTTTGTAAGCAATGAGCTATAACATATTTAGTTTTTTTTCTCCGGCATGAAGGGAGTCCATCAAAAATTCAGAAGAAGTATCAACTGTAACATGCAAATATTTTAATTTTCCAAATTCTGGCAAGTTTGTGACGTCCATCTGCCAAATATGGTTAGGTATCAATCCTCTAGGATTGACTCCAAGATTAACTTGTGGTAAAATGGTCACACAATTTTGACATTGTTTTATTATTTGTCTAGCTTGTTCCTTAGTTATTTTAAAGCGCTTATGTATAGTATTAGCATTGACATGGAATTTTTTATGAAAATTTGTAGCTTCTTCTACTGTAGAGAAAATATGTATGTCATGCGTAGTTTTATCTGCTAAATCATTACCCAAACTAAGGGCTCCAGGCAATCCTGTATATGTCCTGATATGCCCTATAAAGGACGGATCTTTTCTGTCCCAGATTAGACTTTGTATAGTGGAAAGAAAAGAGAAAACAGGAGAGGAAGGGGAAATTTGTTTCTTCCTAAGATTATGTATTCAAACTCAACCCTGTTGAAAATGCATAATCATATCACTCACTTTATACTTTGCCTGATTTCATAATGTCTCTAAAGATATGTGATTTACTGCATATTTTCACCAGTTCACCATTGTGACTGACCCTTCACATGAACTTATGTTCACTTTCACTCTCTAACCACAACCCTAATGCTCCAGAACTTTTGTTCCAAATCCTATACTCACTCTTCTTCCTAAACCAACTCTGTACCTAATTCTACCTACTATCCGTTTTTGACTGGATGTTCTCTTCAACATTCAATCATCCAAGCTACAAGGTCCGATGCCATTGTATATCTATTTATCTGAGACATCTGTACACAATGTAAATCAAAGTTAAGTATCCCAATCAAGGGCCCAATGCCCTTCTGGGCTTCAAAATTACCTAGATTTCGGTTTTCATTCATATATTTAACCTATATATTTTTATAAATATCTCAGGTTCCCAATACCATTATTCATCCCGCAGGATTATTCCTAACTCAAATCAAACATTTTATTAGCCCTAAGAATACACTGTTCTATGAACCTAAATTTAAAGAAAAGCAGGGACAGAGTTGGTCTTACAATACAGGAATGTAGGGGATCTTCCACCTGCTGAGAACCTCCAAAGTCCATGCAGAAATGAATCCTGGAGAAGATATAGTCAGCTATGAAGGATCTGCGAGAGCAAAAGTCATCTTCCATGGCAATCACCCTGGTCAGGATGAAGGGATGTGTCTGAATCAGCCTCTCTCTTCTTAATGTAGAGGAGATTGACCAAACCAGGCCTGTGTGGATAGCTATTCCCGGGTTCCTAAGGTTGACATACCATTCTAACTTGTGAAATTTTCAAAGGAAGTAGGGGAAGCCTCCATCTAATGGGACACTTGGAAGCAACTATTAGGACAAAATGGTTTACAAGGCAGTGAATTTATTCAGTTCCTGAAGGGAGTGTCCTCACCTCACTTTCTTCGTGATGGATCTCTCTGAACTTGGGATACTGGAAACCAGGCACATAGAGCCAGTCCCAGTCCCAGTCCCAGTCCCAATGGGCTCACTTGTTTGGATTTACCAAGGACAGAGTCAGTCTTTCTTTGTACCTACTGATGTTAGGATGGCAAAAGCAAGGAGAGCTCTGAAGAAGGCCCTTTCCTGAGAAAGCAGGTAGTGGCTAAACACTAGCTTCTGACAACTTAACAGAGTTGGTCAAGGAGAACAGACCTGAGACAGGACAGGACTTTTCAGGGGAAAATTGTATGGCCCACCAGTCAGAGGACACTCCCTAGAGTCACAGACCTACTTGGGGGAAGGAGGTGCCAATATGGGTGTGGTTTTGGGTTTATGATTTTGTCTCATGTTCTGAGAATAGGTAGGAAAGGTGGTTTGTTTTTTTGGGTTGAACTGTTTCTAGTAAGACGTTTGACAAGGCGAGTGTTTCTATGTCTGTGTATCCCACTATGTCCGTGGTTGTAGACATTAGAAAAGAGAATGCATCAATGGATTTGTCCTGTCTTGTAGAAAGCTTCCCAGCATTCATCCTGCCCAATTAATGAATGGATTGCAGCTTTCCTTAAGGATGGACAACACCAACGATCTTAGTAATTTCCAATTTTCTTTCTGAATTCTGGCCAATCTCCAGAATAGGCTCATGGTTTTGTGTCCAAGATATGTACCACCTCCAAGCTCTGTGACATGGCCATGTACTGGATAGATGAAGGGAATGGCGAGCATCTCAGAAAACTCAGATATCAGTGTGACCAGTAAACTCTCAGTGGAGAAACCCTTCTTTGAGCCTTTTGCTTACATAATGTTCTGTTGCCTTGAATGTCAAGAAGTTCTTTGTTTCGGACCACCCCTTTGTGAAGCCTGAAGAAAACAGTTTTCAGATGGAAATGAATGGGCATTACCTGTGGCTCTTTGCTTAATTGCTTTGGAAATGGATGTGTCTGCATCCAACTCTATGCCCTGTGTGAGGCTGTGTCTTAGATTCTCTGCAACTGATAGATCTAAAGAAAGATCCCATGTGTGCATCCAAAACCAAAATGGCCAAAAGAGCAGTCATTGTGGGTGAAGTTTCTCTCCTTCCTCTGTTAGGTTCTTGACGTCCATCAAGTGAGAATTGGGATCCTTTGGGTCAAATGAGTTTTTCAAAGCACTGCAGATGTGGTTGGGTTTTCTTATGACTGAAATTCACATAAAGAATCTACACCTGACAGTCAGTAGGCCTCAAATTGCAGAAGAAGATCAGTATTAATGGCAGGCGTATTTGATCAATCCTGGTTCACTGGAAGGGTTTCCAGGCCCCCCTGACTTTAGGCAAATTAGCGGCAAGGGAGCATGTTTTGGACGCTGTCTTGGGCTATGCCCCTCATGGAAACGTCCAGCCAGAGGTTATGATGAGTGTCTATATGGAAGAAGATGAGGGCCATTGGGGAGTGTTTTGGTTTTAATTGTGGTCATTTGTGTGGCATTTGGAAGAGATGACTGGGTCCACCTGGGCTTGAACTCTGGTGTGATTCCCCTTAGAGACTGAGTTCTGGTACTGTGCTCAGAGAAGTATTGCCATTAATTGTGTTGGGATTTTATGAGACCACGCATAAGAGTCGCCCTTTAAACTGAGATCTAGCATTGAAGTGCTCTGTCCCATAATGAAAGATCCACAAACAGTGAAAGCAACGACACATGAAACAGACAAGACAAGACAATAAAGACAGGCAATGGAGGTCCAACAATGTGATCAGGACTGAGTAGCCGGCAATTACCAATGGGCTGGCAATACCGAATCCAAAACAAAATATCACTGAGTCGAGGAATCTATTATAACTAAATTTCCCAAGTCCTCTGGGGCGTCCTCCAGGAACGTGGCTTGTGGCTCTGTGACACGTCTGTCAGCCACTGTCTGAGAGAGCTCACACTCTTCATCAATAGCCATTTTTCCAAGTCCTAACCTGAAACCTGAAACCAGGAATAGGAGACTTACTTACCCCAAGAGTAGCCCGTTGGGGTCTCTCATCCGCCGCTGCCAGATATCAGTGGAAACTTCATGTGTAAAGGTCGGGCGTGCATTGGAGGAAGAGACCACCAAGAAACTGACTCATGAAACAGCAAAGGGTTTATTGGAGTTCCAGCATGCTGGGGCTCAGAGCTCACTTGAATACAGCAGAGAGCCCTGAGAAGAGCTTGAGCAGAGCTTATATACTTTCCTTGCCGAGGGCAAGGAGGGAAGTTTATTGATGGGTCAGTGGGAGTGGGCAGTTTGCATGCAACCAGGTGAGAGAGTAAATTCTGCAGTTTGAAAACTGGGGACAGCACATTCTGGGAACAAGATTAGCAAACAGTTCTCAAGATTTCAACAGTGTTTTGTTAAGCATAGAGAAAAACAGGAAGTGACAAGTACCTATTTAATTAACCATTCAATAACAACTATACCTTTTTAAATGGATGTTCTCATCTACATTCAATCTTCCAAGGTACAGGGTCCTATGACATTGTATATCAATTTACCTGAGACATCTGTGCAGAACGTAATTCAACGCTAAGTATCCCAATTAAGGGCCCAATGCCATTCTGGGATTCAAATCTTACTTAGATTTCTGTTTTCCTACATATATTTCAACTATATATTCTTATACATATCACAGCTTCTCAATAGAATTATTCATAAACAGAATGATTCCTAACCCAAATCAAACATGTTATTAACCCTAACCCTACAGTGTTCCCTCAATCTAACTTTAAAGAAGAGCACGGACAGAGTTGGTCTTATAATACAGGAATGTAGGGGATCTTTCACCTGCTGAGAACCTCAAAGCTTCATGGAGAAATAAGCCATGGAGAAGATGTAGGCAGCTATGAAGGACCTGAGACAGCAAAAGTCATCTTCCATGGCAAACAACCTGGTCAGGATGAAGGGATGTCTCTGAATCTGCCACTCACACCCTGTGAACTGCGCCACTTCACAGGTGAATAACGAGTTAGAACGACAAAAAATTATCTTGTTAGGATCTTACAGAAAAATGAGTGTGCACTGAAACCTAGAAGAATGATTTCCACCAATGAGGTCCAGTAATTGAGTCTCAAACACGAGCCAAATGTGCGACCGGAGATCTGGGCTGACAAATCTGTGTGGCCTGCCCCGTGGCTAGAGACAGCAGGGCACCACCTAGAAGCGACCAGCTGGCAGGGAGAAACGTTGCTGCAGATTCTGTGGAATCCTGCTGGCTGACCTCCAACTGAGCCCCGGGCTGAGTTTGGGATTTCAGACGGGGAAGGAAGTGCTACAGTTCTATCCCCCCACAATAAAAACTCCACCAAGGAAACCAACGGCCACCATCTTGGAGAGCAGAAGTAACCACCGCCACTCTCCAACAGATTGCAACAATAAAACAGGTTTGTGTTACTCAGCTCATCTCCCATACAGCCGGGAATTCACATAAAATCTCTCTTAGGCTTTCCATTGGAGAGATTATCAGAGAGAGCCTGCATAAAGACGTCGGGAAAACTAGAGGCACCTGACCTTCAACTTCCCCTCCCATCAGCGGCGAAAACGAAACCTGTCTAGCCAGAGCTGGGAGAGGGGCAAGAGGAAAAAATCAAAACAATAGAGTGCCGGGGTTCCCCATAGACACCATCCACACCCAAGAAACGGCAGGCCCAGAGGACAGTATGAGCTGCCGAGAGGCATCACACAGGGGAAATCTGGTCTAGCACGAGAAACCAGGACTAGCAGGAGATAACAGGGGACTAGAGGCCAGGCCCGCGTGACTGGGCGGCTGGAGAACGCCCGCCTACTGGTCACAAACAGCCCGCTGCTGGTGCGACTGGGTGGCTGGTGCCCGCCTGCCTACCAGCGACCAATCGCCCGCTGGCTGCACGTGCAACTGGGTGGCTAGAGATCTCCCGCCCACCAGTGACAGCCCACCCGCTGACTGTGTGACTGGACAGCTGGAGACCGCCCGCCCGCCGGCGACCGGGAGTTGAAAACAAACAGAGACAGATCAGTCCCAGCCCACTCCCATTTGAACACCCTGGCAAGGAGCCTGGGGCCCGCCATAGCAGACAGGTGACATCACTGGAGCTCGGCCATCGCAATTCCTTCCAAGCAGAATTCACTTTAGCAGGCATAGTCTACCAACACAAAGGAGAGACAACAGATACATTAAACCAAAACAAATCTATAGAATAGAGCAGAAAAACAGCAATCAAATAGAGATGGAAAACAACGTGAACATCATGAAAAAACAAAGGAAAAAAATGTGTACAAACAATGCAGGACAACTTAATTCTACAGGAGGACCTAGAATCATCAGAAACAGGGATAGGGAAAAAAACTCAAGGCTTACCTAACTCAGATGGAAAGGGATATTAGAGAATACATGAATCAGCAAGTCCTAGCAATAAAAGTATATTTTGAAAATGAATTAAACAAATTCAAATGGCAAAGAACAAGCTTTACCAGGAGAGAGAGATCTTAAAAAAAATCAAACAGTAATCCTAGAAATGCAGGAAACTATTAATTAAAACTCAAACGAGAATATTACAAATAGACTAGATCAAATAGAAGTCAGAACATCAGATAATGACGACAACGTTTATCAACTTGAAAAGAATATAGTCAACACAGAAAAGATGCTTAAGTCCCAAGAGCAGTCTATTCAAAAGATATGGGATGTCATAAAAAAAACAAATTTCACAGTCATCGGGATAGAAGAAGCCATAGAGATTCAAACCGAAAGAATGGACAACATATTAAATGAAATAATTCTAGAAAACTTCCCAGAGATGAAAGATGGAATGGATTGCCAAATCCTTGAAGCCTACAGGACCCCAAACATTCAAAACCATAATAGACCAACTCCAAGACATGTAATTATGAAGATAGCCAACATAAAGAACAAGGAGAGAATATTAAAAGCTACGAGAGAAAGGAGGCGGATTACATTCAGGGGTAAACCAATTAGATTAACGACTGATTTTTCATCATAAACTTTGAAAGTGAGAAGATCCTGGAACAATGCATTTCAAACACTGAAAAATAATGAATTCCAACAAAGAATACTGTATCCAGCAAAATTAAGCTTCAGATTTGACAATAAAATTAAAGTCTTTCACAATGAATAAAAACTAAAAGAATTCTCACCCATAACACCAGCACTGCAAAGGATTTTGGGCAAAATACTACAAGAAGAAGAATTGAAAAATAGTGTCCCAAACTAACAGTGGGAGGTATCTCAGTAAAGGGGGAGGAAAATAACCAAAAAGTAAAAACTAGCCAAACTAAAATAAATAAATAAATTAACATGAATGGATGTACAAATCATATTTCAATTGTAACCTTAAATGTTAATGGCCTAAACTCACCATTCAAGAGACATAGGGTAGTAACCTGGATCAAAAAAACAAATCCAACAATATGCTGCCTTCAGGAGACTCATATGATAGGTAAAGACATACACAGGCTGAAAGTAAAAGGTTGGGAAAAATCATACCACTCACAGGGCACACGGAAGCAAGCAGGACTGGCCAAACTCATATCAAATACAATCAACTTCAAACCTACGTTAATCAAAAGGGATAAAGAAGGACACTATATAACGTTAAAAGGAACCATCCACCAACATAACATAACAATTACCAATTTGTATGCAGCAAACAAATGAGCTGCCACACTCATAAAACAAACTCTTCTCAAGTTCAAGAGTCAAATAGACTACAACATAATAATTATAGGTGACGTCAACAGACCGCTCTCACCATTAGACACATCCTCTAGACAAAAACTGAATAAAGAAACTATAGAACTCAACAGCACAATCAATAACCTAGACTTAACCGACATATATAGAATATATCAACCATCATCAAGTGGATACACCTTCTTATCAGCAGCAGATGGATCCTACTCAAAGATAGACCATATATTAGGTCATAGGGCAACTCTTAGTAAATATAAAGGCGTGGAGATAATACCATGCACCATATCAGATCATAATGAAATGAAACTGGAAATCAATGATAAAAGAAGGAAGGAAAAATCCTACATCACATGGAAAATGAACAATATTCTACTGAATGATCAATGGGTTACAGAAGACATTAAGGAGGAGACAAAAAAATTCTTAGAGACAAATGACCATACAGACACAACCTACTGTAATCTATGGGACACAATGAAAGCAGTTTTAAGAGGAAAATTCATTTCTTGGAGTTCTTTCCTCAAAAAAATAAAAAAAAACAACAAATAAATGAACTCACACTACACCTCAAAAACCTAGAAAAGGAAGAGCAAAACAACAGCAAATGTAGTAGACGACATTAAAATAAGAGCAGAAATCAACGAAATTGAAACAAAAAATCATTGAAAAAATTGATAAACTAAAAGTTAGTTCTTTGAAAAAATAAATAAGATTGACAGGCCCTTAGCCATGATAACGAAGAGAAGAAGAGAGAGAACTCAAATTATTAACATAGGGGGTGAAAAATGCAATACCACAACAGACACTACAGAAATATAGAAGATAATTAGAAAGTATTTTGAAACCCTATATTCCAATAAAATAGAAGATAGTGAAGATATCAATAAATTTCTTAAGTCATACGATCTGCCCAGATTGAGTCAGGAAGACACACACAATTTAAACAGACCAATGACAAAGGAAGAAATAGAAGAAGCCATCAAAAGATAACCAACGAAAAAAAGCCCTGGACCGGATGGGTAAACAGCGGAGTTCTACAAAACCTTCAAAGAAGAATTAATACTGATTCTTTTCAAGCTCTTTCAAGAAATAGAAAAAGAAGGAGCTCTTTCAAATTCATTCTATGAGGCCAAAATCACCCTGATCTTGAAATCAGACTAAGACACTTCAAAGAAACAAAACTACAGACCAATATCTCTAATGAACTTGGATACAAAAATTCTCAATAAAATCCTGATGAATCGAATACAAAAGCATATCAAAAAAAAATTGTGCACCATGATCAAGTAGGATTCACCCCTGGGATGCAAGGCTGGTTCAATATACGGAAATCAATAAATACTATTCACCACATCAATAGACTTAAAGACAAGAACCATATGATCATCTTGATAGATGCAGAAAAAAACATTTGACAAAGTACAGCATCCCTTTATGTTCAAAACACTAGAAAAACTAGGGATAACAGGAACTTACCTCAACATTGTAAAAGCTATATATGCTAAACCTCAGGCTAGCATCATCCTAAATGGAGAAAAACTGAAGGGATTGCCTCTAAAATCTGGAACAAGACAGGGATGCCCTCTATCACCACTTCTATTCAATTTAGTTCTTGAAATTCTAGCCAGAGCAATTAGACAATAGAAATTAAAGGCATTAAAATAGGAAAACAAGAACTTAAATTATCACTATTTGTGGATGACATGATAATATATATAACAGACCCAAAAGGGTCTACAAAGAAACTGCTAGAGATAATAAATGAATTAAGCAAAGTGGCAGGATATAAAATCAACACGCATAAATCAAAGGCATTTATGTATATCAGGAGCAAAACTTCTGAAATGGAAAGGAGGAAAACCACTCCATTCACAATATCCTCAAAGAAAATAAGATACTTGGAAATCAACCTAACAAAAGAGGTGAAAGATTTATATAATGAAAACTACAGAACCCTAAAGAGAGAGATAGAAGAAGATCTTAGAAGATGGAAAAATGTACCCTGTTCATGGATAGGCAGAACTAACATCATCAAAATGGTGATATTACCCAAAGTTCTCTACAGGTTAAAATGGATGCCAATCAAAATCCCAATGGCATTTCTTGTAGAAATGATAAAGCAATCATGAAATTCATATGGAAAAACAAAAGACCCAGAATAGCAAAAGCAATTCTAAGCAGGAATTTGAATCTGGAGGTATAGCGATACCAGAGTTCAAACTGTACTACAAAGCAATAGTTATAAAAGCAGCGTGGTACTGGTACCAAAACAGGCAGGTGGATCAGTGGTAGAGAATAGAGGACACAGAAATCAATCCACAAAATTACAACATTCTTATATATGATAAAGAGGCTAAAAGCATATTGGGAGATGGATAGCATCTTCAACAAATGGTGCTGGGAAAATTGGAAATCCATATGCACCAAAATGAAACTGAATCCCTTTCTCTCGCCATGCACAAAAGTTAACTCAAAATGGATCAAGGAGCTAGTGATGAAATCAGAGACACTGCATGTGATAGAAGAAAAAGATGGCTATGATCTACATACTGTGGGGTCGGGCTCCAAATTCATTAATAGGACACCCATAGCCCAAGAGTTAATAACAACAATAAACAAATGGGACTTACTTAAACTAAAAAGTTTTTTCTCTGCAAGAGAAACAATAAGAGAGGTAAATAGAGAGTCTACATCCTGGGTACAATTTTTTACCCCTCACAATTCAGATAGAGCCCTAATATCCAGAATACACAAAGAACTCAAAAAATTAAACAATAAGATAACAAATAACCCAATCAACAAATGGGCCAAGGACCTGAACAGACACTTCAGAGAGGAGGACATACAATCAATCAACAAGTACATAAAAAAAATGCTCACCATCTCTATCAGTCAGAGAAATGCAAATCAAAACCACCCTAAGATACCATCTCACTCCAGTAAGATTAGCAGCCATTATGAAGTCAAACAACAATAAGTGTTGGCGAGGATGTGGAGAAAAGGGTACACTTGTACACTACTGGTGGTACTGAAAATTGATAAGGCCAATTTGTAAAGCAGTATGGAGATTTCTTGGAAAGCTGGGAATGAATGCACCATTTGACCCAGCTATCACCCTTCTCGGACTAGAGGGTCTTAACAGAGCGTACTATAGGGATACTGCCACATCAATGATCATAGCGCCACAATTCACAATAGCTAGACTGTGGAACCAACCTAGATGTCCTTCAATAGATGAATGGTTAAAAAACTGTGGCATCTATACACAATGGAGTATTACTCAGCACTAAAAAATGGCAAAATCATAGACTTTGCAAGGAAATGGATGGCATTAGAGCAGATTATGCTAAGCTAAGCTAACCAATCCTTAAAAAAATGCCAAATGTCTTCTTTGATATAAAGAGAGCACCTAAGAACAGAACAGGGAGGAAGAGCATGAGAAAAAGATTAACATTAAACAAAGACGAGTGGGGGGATAGAAAGGGGGAGAGAAGGGAAAGCATATGGAAATGGTAGGAGACCCTCAATGTTACACAAAATTACATATAAGAGGTTGTGAGGGGAAATGGGGGGAAAACAATGGAGAGAATTGAACAACAGCAGATGAGGTAGAGAGGAAAGATGGGAGGGGAGGGGAGGGGGGATAGTAGGGGATAGAAAAGGTAGCAGAATACAACATCACTATTATGCCATTATGTACAAATGTGAATGTGTAACCAATGTGCTTCTACAATTCGTATTTGGGGAAAAATGGGAGTTCATAACCCAATTGAGTCAAATGTATGAAAGATAATATATCATGAGTTTTGTAATGTTTTGAACAATCAATAAAAATAAATAAATAAATAAAGGTTTAAAATTGAGTGGCAAGAAATCAGCTAAAAAAGTGTTGAGATGCATTCATTTTGCTAAGCAGAAACTTTGTTTTGTGTAGTTGTATCTATCACAAATTTATTTTACCAGAAAACTGGCTTTTGAAAATACACTTAATTGAGATTAAAGGATAATCCACCTACCTTCATAAAAAATTCATAGCATTTCCTATATTTTTCATATTTCATTTTTTGGTAAATATTTTGTCATGGACCAGGTCTAGTCTTAGGCTATTCTTTCAGAATACTGGCTCATCTGGTAAGTTGGTACAATGTGTTGGATTGTTCTTTTCATCTTTTATTTAATAGTTTCTAGCTGATAATGTGTATTTTTCATTATCTTTATTTGGACATACATACCCAACGATATCTTTGCATTTTATGTTTTACTGGGAAGAGACTCATCAAAAGCTCTGTATTATATGTATCAACAATCAAACATTTAGAGCATGCAATTATTCTTAATTTTGCATGAAAATATCTTTGTACCATTTACTTATAAAAATTTAGAACTATTAATAATGTCCCTACTGTAATAAGTAACTAATTACCAGAAAAATTAAACAATTCACTTTATATCAATTATGAATATGAAAAGTACTAAAATAAGTATTTGGCAATTAATACATAATTGATAGAAATTGAAATCATAAGAAAGCCATTTAAAATGTCAGTGCATATGGTCCTTAAATAATAGGTTGTTCAAAAAAATTTCTCTAATTCATAAGATATAATATGCCATATTACAGCATAACGTGATAAAAAACATTAAATTATCAATATTGATAATAAAGAATGATACCTTTTTTCTTAAATATGTTTATTTGATTTTCATTGTAAGATGTTAATTCTGGAAGACTTCAGAATTAAGAAAGTCTTGGTGTATATTATTTCTAACAGGCTAATCAAAGTACTTTTAAATATATATGTATATATATATATACATAATATATGTAATGCATATGCATGAATATAGACACATATGTATAATAAATGTATTGTAATATATCTATCAGGTGATTATAATTATTAAATTTTTTTTTAAAAAAGTAGTGACTATAAAAAACAGTCTCAAATTTAAATTTCATAGCATACAACTGTTTGTAATGCCATGAGAGAAAAATAGATATGGAGGAAAAACGAAAAAGGAAGAGAGAGAAGGGGAAAAATGAGGAAGAATGTGAGTAAAGAAGAGGGAGAGGCGTGTTCGATGTTAAGACAAAAGTGGAGCGGCTGGGTTTGTGATTCAGTGTTAACATGTTTGCCTAGTATGTGTGAGGAACTGGGTTCTATTCTCAGCACCACATAAACAAATAAACAAAATGAAGATCCATCAACAACTTAAAAAATAAAAAATAAAAATCTAAAAATATTACTAAAATCCCAAGCATTTATGAATGTTAAATAATAAAATATATGTTACATAGCCTTATGTAATTTCTAGACTCCCCAAAAGAGTCATTAAATGTTAGATTATTAGTGCTATAACTAAAAATCCATTGCTCTTTCCTCTACATTCTGTGGCATTCTAGTGCTAAAATAAATTGTAGTATAACACCAAAAAAAAAAATCCTAATATTTCTACAGTAACTGACCCAGTTTAACATCAATGCAAGTAGATTCCTATGGGACGTGATATGTACTTTGAAGTTTATTTTTATTCAACACTGGTACATTTCTATTTCTTGAGTTTATGCACATTATAGGATATATATTTCATCCACACGTTCACAAATTTATAGGCATTTATTTCACTTTCAATCACTTCCTGCTTCAGAAAACATGTATTCCTCCGTTTCTGACTGGTCTTTTCTTGAAACTTCTTTCCAAACACATTATTTTCGATTTCCATTATCACATTTGAAACAAAACTCACACACCCCTCATAATAAACCATAACCCTAATATTACCATTAGATGTACAACTGGTTGGAATGAATGATTGTATATCAATATAAGATTTCTTACTTAGTTTCAGATATCAATTCAATCCATTATTTAAAGTGGAACCAGTTATATTATTTATTCACAATGTGGTATTTTCATGCATTATCTCTATATTCATAGACACAGGGTACACCTCTTTGTACCCCCAACACTAATTTATACGTCTTCAAAATATTGCTCCCAGAAATGTTGGAAGAAATACCCATGTCACCTGATCTACATATGCATTTTATCACTGAAATATTCTTGACACAAAAAGCAAAGGTCACACTTATGATTGTATCAAAGCTAAATGAAAAGTGAACATGGATTACTAAAAACATCCATGTCCAGGTTGCCTAATGCTCTCAAATGAAAATCCTATTGGTAACTACAAATTAGTTTCTTCCAAAGATTATATATTCAAACTCAACCCTGTTGAAAATGTCTAATCCTCTCACTCACTTTATACTTTGCCTGTTTTTGTAATGTCTCTATTGGTATCTGCTTTTCCACAGTTCATCATTGTGACTAAATCTTCACATGTTCTGAAACTTACATTCACACTCCAATCGAAATCCTATTGCTAAAGAACTTTTGGTCCAAATCCTATATTCACTCTTCTTCTTAAAACCTACCTACTATCTTCCTAATCCTACCAACTATCACTTTTTGACTGGAGGTTCTCTTCGACATTCAATCATCCAGTTACAAGGTCTTATGCCATTGTAAATCGATTTCTCTGAGACATTTTTGCAGAATGTAATTCAACGATAGGTATCCCAATCAAGGGCCCAATGATTTCTGGGCTTCAAATCTTACTTAGATTTCTGTTTATGTACATATATTTCACGTCTGTATTCTAATAAATATCACAGGTTCCAATAACATTATTCATCCAGCAGAATGGTTCCTAACCGAAAATGAAAATGTTATTAAACCTAACCATACACTGTTCCCTCAATCTAACTTTACAGAAGAGCAGTGACAGTGTTGGTCTTACAATACAGGAATGCATGGGATCTTCCACCTGCTGAGAACCTCAAAGGTACATGCAGAAATGATCCCTGGAGAAGATGTAGGCAGCGATGAAGGACCTGAGAGAGCAAAAGTCATCTCAATGGCAAACAACCTGGTAGAATTAAGGAATGTGTCTGAATCAGCCTCATTCTTCTTAATACAGAGAAGATAGACCAAACCATGCCTGTGTGGAGAGCTGTTCCCTGGTCCCTATGTTTGATATACGATTCGAACTTGTGAAAGTGTCACAGGATGTAGGGGCATCCTCCATCTCATGGGAACCTTGGAGGCAAATGTTAGGACAACGTGGTTTCCAAGGCAGTGACCTCATTCAGTTCCTCAAGGAAGTGACTTCACCTCACTTCCTTGGTGATGGAAGTCTCTGAACTTGGGATCCAGGAAGCCAGGCACCCAGAGCCATAACCCGTCCAAGTCCCAGTGGTCTAACTTGTTTGGATTTACGAAGGACAGAGTCAATATTTCTTGGTACCTACTGATTTGAGGATGGCCAAATGCCAGGAAACCTCTGAAGAGGGTCCTATCCTGATAAAGCAGGTAGTGGATCACCGCTGGCTCCTGACTACTTCACAGAGTTGGCAAAGTAGAGCAGATCTGAGACAGGACAGGCCATTTTGGGAGAACATAGTATGGCCCACCAGTCAGAGGACACTCCAGATATGACAGACCTACTTTGGGGAAGGAGGTGCCTTTGCGGGTGTGGGTGTGGGTTTGTGGTTTTGTCTCATGTTCTGAGAATACGAAAGAAAGGTGGTTTGATTGGATTGTAGTGAACTGTTTCTAGTAAGTCGTTTGACAAGGCGAGTCTTTCTATGTCTGTGTATCCCACTGTGTCCGTGGTTGTCGACATTAGAAAAGAGAATGCATCAGTTGATGTGTTCTGTCTAGTAGAAAGCTTCGCAGCATTCATCCTGCCCAATTGATGAATGGACTGCGGCTTGCCTCATGGATGGGCAACACCTACTATCTGCCTAAGTTCCTGTTTTCTTCCTGAATTCTGGCCACTCTCCCGAATAGGCACATAGTTTTGTGTTTAAGATATGTACCACCTCAAGCTCTGTTAAATGGCCATGTACTGGACAGCTGAAGGGAATGGGAGAATCTCAGAAAACTCAGATATCAGTGTGACCAGGAAAGTCTCAGTGGAGAAACCCTGCTATGGGCCATTCTCTTACTATGTATCTGTTTCCCTGAATGTCAGGAAGTTCTTTGCCTCAGGCCACCCTCATGTGAAGCCTGAAAAAAAGAGTTTTCAAATGAAAATGAATGGGCATCACCTGTGGCTCTTTGCTTAATTTCTTTGCAAAGGGATGTGTCTGAATCACCCTTTGGCCCTGTGTGCAGTTGTGGCTTAGATTCTCAGCCCCTGATGGATCTAAAGAAAGATTCGATGTGTGCATCAAAAACCAAAATTTCTAAAAGATCAGTTATGATGGATGAAGTCTCTTGCCTTTCTTTGTTAGGTTCCTGAACTACATCAAGTGAGAATAGGGATCCTTTGGTTCAAATAAATTTTTGAAAGCCCTGAAGAAGTGCTTGGGTTTTCTTATGACTCCAATTCACATAAAGAATCTATACCTGACAGTCAGTAGGCCTCAAATTGGAGAAGCAGATCAGTATTAACTGCGGTCTTATTTTATCACTCCTGGTTCACATGCAGGGTGTCCAGGCCACCATGACTTTAGGCAAATGAGCGGCAAGGGAGCTTATTTTGGACACTAACCCATACCCTACTAGACTCTGACTAGTAATCCTAACATGATGGAGAATAATAACCCCAACAGAATAGAAATACAAGAAGTTTTGAGGATTCATGTTGTATAGTTGTACTTGCCTTTTGCATTATATAGGGTAGGAGTTATAAATTTAGTCAATTTTTAATTGAAACAGTTCTCCATGTGTTTTTAAAGTTCACAACCATGTGAATTCCTCTCTCCCTTTCTCTGTAGCCTATTCAGAACATGTATTTTTATATGCACATTTAGAATCCTACCTGGTATCACATGTACATTCTTGAGAGGTTGCTGACTTAGCAGATACAAAGTGTCAGAAGAGATCACTCCTCTGAATGCTGTTGGAAGTGAAAATTCAAACTATGGGTGACTTCCTAGTTGAACAACATTATACATAAATCCACGTTTAGTAAAATTAATATTTTTGGATCTGTGGATTATATATATTTCATTATATATATATATATATATATATATATATATATATATATATATATATTGCTACATTTTAATGTCTGTTTGAGTGTGTGTGTGTGTGTGTGTGTATAGATAGATAGATAGATAGATAGATATACACTCTCCAGATTTTTGAAAATATGAAACATATGTGTCTTATTATATACTCCCTAAATTCATTCATGTACATGTATGTGGATTTATAATCAACTTTTCACAAGATTATTTTCAAAAATATTCATCCACCTGAAATACATATTTGTTTCCTAGTACTAAAAACAAACTTCAGTGAATGGTGCATACAAATCCAAATATTTCTACAGTAACTGTCCCAGTTTAACATCAATGCTTGTAGATTCCTATGGGACATGATGTGTATTTTGACGTTCATTTTTTAACAAAACTGGTACATTATTATTTCTTCAGTTTATGCACATCATAGGATATATATTTCATTAACAAGTTCACAAATTTATAGGCAATTGTTTCGCTTTCAATAACTTCCTTATTCAAAACTCTTGTATTCCTCCAGGTTTCTTGTCTGGTCTCTTCATGAGACTTCTTTCCAAACTCATTATTTCTGAAATCCATAATCACCTTTGAAACAAAATTCACACACTCTTTATGATAATCCATAAGCCTAATATTAAAATGAGATGGATACCTGGTTGGATTGAATGATTGCATATCAATATAAGATTTCCTGTATATTTTCAGATATCAATTCAATCCATTATTTAAATTTAGAACTTGTTACATTGTTTAATCAAAGTTTTGTCTATTCATGCATTATCTCTATATTCCTAGACACAGGGTACACCCATTTGTAACCCCAGTACTAATTTATATATCTTCAAAATATTGCTCCCAAAAACGGTGGAATAAATACTTATGTCATCTGATCTACATATACATTTTATCACAGTAATTTTCTGGACACAAAAAGCAAAGTTCACACTTATGATTTTACCAAAGCCTTAATGGAAAGTGAGTATGCATTACTAAAAACATCCATGTCCAGGTTGCCTAACGCTCTCAAATGTCAATCCTATTGGTCACTACATATTTGTTTCTTCCTAAGATTATATATTTTACCTCAAGCCTGTTGAAAATGTCTAATCCTATCAATCACTTTATCATTTGCCTGATTTACTAATGTCTCTATTAATATCTGCTTTCCTACATATTTTCCACAGTTTATCATTGTGACTGAGTCTTCACATGTGCTCACATTTTCATTCACTCTCTACACGAAACCCTATTGCTAAAGAACTTTTGGTTTAAATCCTATACTCTCTCTGCTTTCTAAACCTACTGACTATCTTTCAAATAATACCGAGTATCCCTTTTTGACTAGAAGTTCTCTTCGACATTCCATCATCCAAGGTACAAGGTCCTATGCCATTGTACATCGTTTTATCTGAGACATCTCTGCAGAACATAATTCAAAGCTAAGTATCCCAATCATTGGCCCAATACCCTTCTGGGCTTCAAATCTTACCTAGATTTCTGTTTTCATTCTAATATTTCACTTTTACATTCTTGTAAATATTACAGGTTCCCAATACAATTATTCATCCTGCAGAATGATTCTTAACCCAAATCGAACCTTTTATTAACCCTAACCATACACTCTTCCCTCAATCTAAGTTTACAGAAGAGCAGGGACAGAATTGTTTTTACAATACAGGAAAGTAGGTCATCTTAAACCTGCTGAGAACCTCAAAGGTCCATGCAGAAATGATACCTGGAGAAGATGTAGGCAGCTATGAAGGAGTTGAGAGAGCAAAAGTCACCTTGCATGGCAAACCACCTGGTCAGGATGAAGGGTCGTGTCTGAATCAGTCTCTCTATTCTAAATGTAGAGAAGGTGGACCAAACCAGGCCTTTGTTGAGAGATGTTCCTGGGTGCCTATGGTTGATATACCATTCTAACTTGCGAAAGTGTCACAGGAAGTAGGTGCAGCCTCTATCTCATGGGACCCTTGGAAGCAACTGTTAGGACAAAGTGGTTGCCAAGGGAGTGACCTCATTCAGTTCTTGAAGGAAGTGTCCTACCTCACTTCCTTGGTATTGGAACTCTCTGAAATTGGGATCCAAGATGCCAGACACCCAGAGCCAGTCCCAGTCCCACTCCCACTGGGCTCAATTGTTTGGATTTACCAAGGACAGAGTCAGTCTTTCTTGGTACCTACTGCTGAGAGAATGGCCAAATGCCAGGACAGATATGAAGAGGGTCTTTCCTGAGAAAGCAGGTAGTGGCTCACCACTGGATCCTGACAACTTCACAGAGTTGGCCAAGGCAACCAGAACTGAGACAGGACTGGCCATTTCGGGGAACATAGTTTGGCTCAACAGACAGAGGACACACTGGAGAGTCAGAGACTTACTTGTGGGAAGGAGATGCCTTTGTGGGTGTGGGTGTGAGTTTGTGGTTTTGTCTCATGTTCTGAAAATAGGTAGGAAAGGTGGTTTGTTTGGTTTGGAATGGACTGTTTCTAGTAAATCGTTTGACAAGGTGAGTGATTCTAGTTCGGTGTATCCCACTGTGTACGTGGTTTTGGACATTAAAAAACAGAATGCACCAATGGATGTATCCTGTCTAGTAGAAAGCTTCCCAGCATTCATCCTGCTCAACTGATGGATGGACTGCGGTGTGTCTTATGGATGGGGAACACCTACTATCTTCCTAAGTTCCTGTTTTCTTCCTGAATTCTGGCCACTCTCCAGAATAGGCTCATGGTTTTGTGTCCAAGATATATACCACCTCCAAGCTCTGTGCCATGGCCATGTACTGGACAGCTGAATGGAATGGGAGAATCACAGAAAACTCAGATATCAGTGTGACCAGGAAAGTCTCAGTGGAGAAATCCTGCTTTGGCCATTCTCTTACCTATATTTCTGTTGCCCTGAATGTCAGGAAGTTCTTTCCCTCAGCCCACCCCTTTGTTAAGCCTGAAGAAAACAGTTTTCAAATGGAAATGAAAGGGCATCACCTGTGGCTCTTTGCCTAATTTCTTTGGAAAGAACTGTGTCTGAATCAGCCTCTTGGCCCTGTGTGCGGTTGTGGCTTAGATTCTCAGCACCTCATGGATCTAAAGAAAGATCCCATGTGTGCATCCATAACCAAAATGGCAAAAAGATCTGTTATGGTGAATGAAGTCTCTTGCGTTCCTTTGTTAGGTTTCTGACCTACATCAAGTGAGAATAGGAATCCTTTGGTTCAAATGAATTCTTCAATGCCCTGAAGAAGTGGTTGTGTTTTCTCATGACTCCAAATCACATAAAGAATCGTTACCTGACAGTCAGTAGGCCTCAAATTGGAGAAGCAGAGCCGTATTAACTGCAGTCCTATTTTATCACTCCTGGTTCACATGCAGGGTGTCCAGGCCACCATGACTTTAGGCAAATGAGGGGCAAGGGAGCTTATTTTGGACACTAACCCATACCCTACTAGACTCTGACTACTAATCCTAATATGATGGAGATTAATAACCCAAACAAAATAGAAATACAAGCAGTTCAGAGGAGTCATGTTGTATAGTTGGTCTTGCCTTTTGCATTATATAGGGTAGGAGTTATAAATCTAGTCAATTTTTAATTAAAATAGTTCTCCATGTGTTTTTAAAGTTAACAAATATGTGAATTCCTCTCTCCCTTTTTGTGTAGACTATTCAGCACATGTATTTTTATATGCACATATAGAATCCTACCTGGTATCACATGTTCATACTTGAGAGGTTTCTGACTTGGCAGATACTGCCGCGGTCCGGTTGGAGCAAAATGACCGGGGGGTGGGGGTTATGAATAACATGTGTATGTTGATATAGCAGGAGTGGAAGCCATTTATTGTAGGACAATAGAGGTATTTATACATTCCACCCAGCTTATCTAATTAACATAAACTAGATACTGCAGTCAACCAATCAGGAATCTCCACACTTAATGGCTCGCTTTTGTTACATCTCAAACCACTCCCTCTGGCATTTTGCCAGGCATCATCCAGACTTGTTTACACACTCTAACATTCCCCTGGCAAAATGCCAGGTGTTATTTTGACATGTTTACAGACTCTAACATTTCCCCCTTTTATTTAATTTAAATAAAGACCACAGTGGTTTTTACAGAAACACCATAAATAACCTGCTACAAACAGAAAGGGAGGATACAAAATGTTACAATACAAGCCAATTGATGAAGCACTTGGAGAAATAATACGAGCAATGACACTGTTAGCAAAGACACCGAGTTAAAATTTGTTATAGATTACAGTTTGTTGTCTCAGTCCAGGTAAAGCAGTGTCTCAATAGATTAACTCACAGTTCAGGTAAACCACAGTCCAGGTATGTTCTGCAGGCAGCTAGCTTAAATCACAGTCCTGGTAAGTTCTGCAGGCAGCTAGCTTAAATCACAGTCCATGTAAATTCTGCAGGCAGCTAGCTTAAATCACAGCCCAGGAAAGTTCTGAAGGCAGCTAGCTTGATCCAAAGTCTCCTCCGTTTCTCAGCCGAAGTCTCCTCCGGTTTTCAGCAACACTGGAAATTCTTCCACCCTTGTCCTCACCGGCACTGGGATGAAGGCAGGAACTCCTACCACTGGCTAAAGAAAATCCTATAGTATTCCACCAGGTGCTAAGAAAACAACCTTCTGAAAAATTTAGTACATTATCTCAAGGTTTTTTACATTTGAAAAAAGCCTTAATAGTGCTTATTATTTATTATCTTCCGGGTGTGGGAGAACCATTGTAGCTTAGTTATTGGCATTGAAAATGACCAAACATCAGGGAGCCAGTAGCATCTATGGCTGGCTGTAGCATCCTGGGCAGCCACAGATGGCCCTGGGGAGTTTCCAGGACTCAAACTGCCACGGGGCCCCGCTCCCCAGGCTGGGGGCGGGGAATTGCCGGCTGCCACTGCTTGAAAAGCCCTTGCTGCACAGTGACTGGCTTGAGCATGTGGCAGCCGAGGCGCCTATTCACACACACTCCGGAAACGAAAAGTATTCAGTAACAGCCTTTTGCTGAAACTTTTTTCCTGATAATCCTTCTTCTTCTTAACTTTCTTTTTCTTTCTGATTAGACTTCCTGGGCTTCCATCAACACATGCCCTAATTGCTCTTGTTTCCACTGGGGTGCCTCTTTCCATTATCAGTTTACTTCTCACCCCTTCCTTATTTTCATCACAAATACAATACAATACACTGAGATAAAACAAGACACAATCATACTGTATCAATCTTCTCCATTTTTTGAAATGACCGTTTTTCCTCTCCCCCTATCTGCCTAGGGATGAGCAGATTTGCTCCCATCCTATCTATGGATGGGCAGCTTTTATTCGTCACTTACCCCCAAGTGTCCCAGGGCTCCCTGTATGGGCCACCATCTGCAGCAGTCCCACTGAAGCAAAATAACCGGGGCAGGGGGTGATGAATAACTAGTGTATGTTGATACAGTAGGAAAGGCGTGATAGGTAGGAAAGGCTATTTGTTTGGTATTGAGTGGACTGTTTCTAGTAAGTTGTTTGACAAGGCAAGTGTTTCTATATCTGTGTATCCCACTGTATCTCTGGTTGTAGACATTAGAAAAGATAATGCATCAATGGATTTGTCCTCTCCAGGAGAAAGTTTAACAGCATTCATCCTGCCCAATTTATGAAAGGACTGTGGCTTGCCTTATGGATGGGCAACACCTACAATATTCCTAAGTTCCTGTACTCTTCCTGAATTCTGGCCACTCTCCACAACAGGCTCATGGTTTTGAGTCCAAGATATGTACCACCTCCAAGCTCTGTGACATGGCCATGTACTGGATAGCTGAAGGGAATGGCGAGCATCTCAGAAAACTCAGATATCAGTGTGACCAGTAAAATCTCAGTGGAGAAACCCTGCTTTGGGCCTTTTCTTACATAATGTTCTTTTGCCCTGAATGTCAGGAAGGTCTTTGCCTCAGGCCAACCCTTTGTGAAGCATGAAGAAAACAGTTTTCAAATGGAAATGAATGGGCATCACCTGTGGCTCTTTGCTTAATTTCTTCCAAAAGGGATGTGTCTGAATCAGCCTCTTGGCCCTGTGTGAGGCTGTGGCTTAGATTCTCAGCACCTGATGGATCTAAAGAAAGATTCCTTTTGTGCTTCCAAAACCAAAATGGCCAAAAGGGCAGTCATTGTGGTTGAAGTCCCTCACCTTCCTCTGTAAGGTTTCTGACCTACATCAAGTGAGAAGAGGGATCCATTGGGTCAAATGAGTTCTTCAAAACCCTGCAGAGGCTAGCCCGTAATTGCTTGGGTTTTCTCATGACTCCAATTCACATAAAAAATCTATACCAAACAGTCAGTAGGCCTCATATTGGAGAAGCTGGGCAGTACAAATGGCAGGCATATTTGATCACTACTGGTTCACAGGAAGGGTGTTCAGGCCACCCTGATTTTAGGCAAATGAGGGGTAAGGGAGTTTATTTTGGACACTGTCGTGAGCTTTGCCCCTCATGGAAAACCCCAGCCAGAGGTTATGATGAGTGTCTATATGGAAGAAGATGAGGGCCATGTGGGAGTGTTTTGGTTTTAATTGTGGTCATTTGTGTGGTGGTTGAAATAGATGACTGGGTCCACCTGGGCTTGAAGTCTGGTGTGATTCCCCTTACAGACTGAGTTCTGAAACTGACCTCAGAGAAATATTGCCATGAGTTCTCTTGGGATTTTAGGAGGCCACGCATTAGAGTCGCCCTTGGAAACTGAGATCAAGTCCCAGGGTGCCTTTCCACAGAGCATCGGGAATCTCAGCCAGGATATCACATGATTTTATTATGAAAGACTTGGCAGCCATAGATGAGATTCAAAACAAACATGGACCTCACACTCTAGACCTCAATGGGCCTGGGTTCATGTGATCTTTTGGCCACTCTTTGGGAAGCCTTGACTGTGAGAATTCTCCAGAGCTTTCATTGAAATGAGCTTCCATACCATTTAATGGTTCTTGAAAGAATTGAAACCTACAGTGCCTCCAACTTCATCCGTGAAAAATGCTAGATAAATACCAAGAAATTTTTGAAATTCCCATAACCAGGTGTCAGAGGAGAACATTTGGATGTCCTGTTGCTGATCAGGAGTGTTCCAGACAGTGGTTTGATTGACTGGGTTTCATGAAAATGGTGTAGAACTGAAATGCCAGTATGTTGGAGCCTGCTGAGTATTGGGCCCAGAACTGTGGTGTGCAGGTGTGGGATAAAACATTTGTGTTGGGGCCATTTGGTTCTACCATTGACTTCCAAATGGCTTGTGACTGACATGGTGCAGCCAGCAGACCCTTATATGTAAAGGCATCTTGTTATATGGAGAGGTTTCAGGGCAATGTTCCAAATCAGGTTGCTATCTTCAAGTGGGCAAGCTATGTGGGATAGAATCCTGGTTGGTGCATTCTCCTGCAGACTCTGACCGACCACACGTGACAGAACTACCTTCAGCACTGTGTCCCAGTTGAACTTCTTGTATTTCGTAGAGCAAATACCAAACTCCCAGTGCAGCAGCAAGAAACACCATGAATAGTGGAGGATGACTAAATGGTTACACAGTCCACACAGGGAGACACTTAGCCTTCAGTCGCCACAGTTTACCTACAAAGAGAGAATTCAGCACTTTGCCTCATTTTCATTGGAAAATAAGAAACCAATTTCTTCAGGTCACATAGATGCAGAGCCAGCTTTGATGGTCTCACAACAAAGGAAGCTAAAGCTCCTGAAAACAACATATATTTCAAGTGCCCAACCTCAGAGGCAGTTTCTCAAAAAGTCGTTAGGCCAGCAGAGCTCCATGTTTGTGGAGTGTTTACCTGTTAGACAAGGATGCAAGAAAAGACCACTGACTACAATTAAAATCAAATTAAACTAAGCTTATTATTTTCACCAGCCAGGCTAACTTTCCCTCCCAAAACGGCCGGAACAAGACAGCAACCCCAACTTACCTACAGCCCAGCTTTAAAGCCCAGAAAGTTACACAAAAGGGGGGTTAGAGATAACAGAACTCGGACAAGCATCACACTAATGGTAGATTATATATATATATATATATATATATATATATATATATATTTTTTTTTTTTTTTTTTTTTTTTTTTTGCTGGCCCCAACATCAGAATTTGTGAGGACCATTAGACCCTCAGAGATGGTCATTGTCTGTCCAGGGAAGGCCAATATTTATGATTTGTCGCTAATGTTTCACAGAGTGCTGCTATCTGGTCAGAGAGCCAGACATGGATGAGTTCAAGGCATGGGCAGGCATTCCAAGCAGGTTCAGAATTTGCAGTAATTTATAGTAAAGCCAAAATTATCTTATCATGGCTTTGTGGCAAGATGGCTCCCAATTTTAATAAAAGATCAGGTTGGGCCTATCATTCCCCCCTTTTCTTATGTGTTCCTTTCAAATCTTTGATACATTAAGGGAAGTGCACTGAGGAAATTTAAATCCCTCAGGTAACAGTCTCCAAATTTCTAGAACTCACCCAAAACGGGTCTCCCTGATTTTACCTGACTTAATTAATTACGTATATTGATAGTCTATTTATTTTTGGCTCCATTGTTGTAAGAAGGGAGGCCTCACGCATTTTGGATTCTTCTGCGCTGAGAGAGGGTGACGTAAGGGTCATGGCATGAGGGACATGATTTGCCTTTTAGAATTTAGTTGAGGGACATGAGTTGCCTTTTAGATTTCAGCTTGGTTTGAAGTCTGGTTGGGGAAGAACAGGTTGTAAAGTCATCTGGGAATGGGTTCTTCTATGAGAGTAACAAAAACCATGAGTAATGAATAAATGTTGCAGCAGCTGGAACATGTCACCGTATAGAAGTTCCCTCACCATTCTTTAATATCCTCAGTTATCAGGACTGTCAACTTAATATTTAATTTTTTGTTTTACAGTTGTCCCTCCCCATAAGACACAGTTTATTAATTTAATGTCATCTGATCTTGCAAAATCCTTTTTCTAGTATGACCTCTGTGTCTAATAGAGAAACCTTTAATTCTGTTACTCAGGGCTGGATAATCGTACTAGCAAACACCAAGCCTACCTCTGTAGGTTAGGAATATCTGTAGGCCCTAAACTAAATTTTCTGCCTCTAGCAGCTCCTCTTAATAGTCTCTTTTTATAGTTATCAGGCATTCCTGTCTGAGAATCCTTCTTTGTAACCTCCAGTCTTACTTATTTTGGGAGGCTAACATAAAGTGTATACCTTAAAATATTAATATTTGTTTTCTTGGCCGATTCATTTAACTTTAATTTTAAATCCTAATCTTAAACATCCAGCAAATAAATTTTAACAGCCTTATATTGAGAGTACTGGGCTTTAATATCTATTACTTAATTATTATTTATCTTTTCATTAATTGGGATATGTATTATTCTGTCTGTCTTGTAGGTGATGACTTATTATCTTAAATTAACCCATGTTGTGTTATTAAAGCAACACTTCTGTAAAAGACTAACAGGGAATCTTTAGATCACTTATAAGCAAATTAAAAATAAAATTTTTTAACAAGAGTAAAAATACTTAGTTTCTGTAATAGCTACCCTGAATTTTTTGGCTGAGTTATACATTATATGCCCTGTTTGAGATCCTAGTAATCTTCACAGAAAAACAAAAGAACTTTTGAACATAACTTTAAATGAAATAAAATCTGACCTACTCCTTTTGTAGTCATTCTCACATGTAGTAAGATGGGACACAGAGCCTTATCTCAGGTAAGTCAGGCCTCTTTATAAATATTAAGTGTTTTAGTTCTAAAGCTGACATTGTTTTTTAAATATCATTTTACAAAGTTTACATAAATTGTTTGAGGTCACATGAACATTATCTAACATCATATGACATCACATTTAAAACATGGATTAAAGAAAGCTGAAAGATTTTAACCTTTACATATATTAGGCTCTGATTAACTTAAAAATACATTTAAATTGTTCCCCAATGAAAAAAGTAACATAAAACTTTACATATCTTATTGATAACAGGTAAATAAATCCCCAGTACATTTTTTTTACCATACAACTTCAGAATACCAGCTTGATATAATGCTCTTTAAATGTTTCTAACTTACAGACTTGTATACCTGGAAGATATGAGCACATTAATAGCATCAATATTACATTGATATTTCTAGATTAACCAAGTTTAGCTTTTAAAGAAATGGCAGTAGAGTGCTCTAAAATAACAGTTCTTATTTAATCAGTTGTTTAATTTTTATGGTTGCTTGCTCTAGAAAAAATAAAACTTAATAAACACAATGTTATGGGTAAACTTATGTTTTCAGAAATTTTTGTCTCTTTAACACATGACTGATTTTTACAATCTGATACAGACCTTAGTAAATCAATCGGGTATCTAACAAATGTACTCAAGAATGAGAAATTCCACATCAAATTTACTTTACTTATTTATTAAAATATTAGACAAATGTATTGAACAGTGTAAACCATTTTTTTGTTGAAGGAAAAGTCCTAGAATCAAGGCATTTTAGACATTTTGTAGATATTAATATTTTACTAGATTTTTGAACACCTATAAAAACTTGTAAGCTTAAATTTAAAAACATTTATTTTTATCTGTTTATCCAATTTAAATTGAACAATTTTAATCACGTGAATTAAAGATCTTTGGATCCACTTTTTTTAAGTTAATTTTTATTGTAGGTTGTTCAAAACATTACATAGTTCTTGATATATTATATTTCACACTTGATTCAAGTGGGATATGAACTCCCGTTTTTACCCCATATACAGATTGCAGAATCACATCAGTTGCACAACCATTGATTTACATATTGCCATTCTGGTGTCTGTTGTATTCTGCTGCCTTTCCTATCGTCTACTATCCCCACTCCCCCATCCCCTCCCCTCTTCTCTCTCTACCCCCTCTACTGTAATTCATTTCTCCCCCCTCATATTTTTCCTCCTTTCCCCTCACTTCCTCTTGTATGTAATTTTGTATACCCCTGAGGGTCTTCTTCCATTTACAGGAAATTTCCCTTCTCTCTCCCTTTCCCACCCACCTCTCATCCCTGTTTAATGTTAATCTTCTTCTCATGCTCTTCGTCCCTACTCTGTTCTTAGTTACTCTCCTTATATCAAAGAAGACATTTGGCATTTGTTTTTGAGGGATTGGCTAGCTTCACTTAGCATAATCTGCTCTAATGCCATCCATTTCTCTCCAAATTCTATGATTTTGTCATTTCTTAATGCAGAGTAATACTCCATTGTGTAAAAATGCCACATATTTTTTATCCATTCGTCTATTGAATGGCATCTAGGTTGCTTCCACAGTCTTGCTATTGTGAATTGTGCTGCTATGAACATGGATGTAGCAGTGTCCCTATAGTGTGCTCTTTTTAGGTCTTTAGGGAATAGACCGAGTAGGGGAATAGCTGGATCAAATGGTGGTTTTATTCCCAGCTTTCCAAGAAATCTCCATACTGCTTTCCAAATTGGCCGCACCAATTTGCAGTCCCACCAGCAATGTACAAGAGTACCCTTTTCCCCACATCCTCGCCAGCACTTGTTGTTGTTTGACTTCCTAATGGCTGCTAATCTTACTGAATGAGATGGTATCTTAGGGTGGTTTTGATTTGCATTTCTCTGACTGCTAGAGATGGTGAGCATTTTTTCATATACTTGTTGATTGATTGTATGTCCTCCTCTGAGAAATTTCTATTCAGGCCCTTGGCCCATTTGTTGATTGGGTTATTTGTTATCTTATTTTCTAATTTTTTGAGTTCTTTGTATATTCTGGATATTAGGGCTCTGTGTGAAGTGTGAGGAGTAAAGATTTGTTCCCAGGACGTAGGATCCCTATTTACCTCTCTTATTCTTTCTTTTGCTGAGAAAAAACTTTTTAGTTTGAGTAAGTCCCATTTGTTGATTCTAGTTTTTAACACTTGTGCTATGGGTGTCCTATTGAGGAATTTGGAGCCCAACCCCACAGTATGTAGATCATAGCCAACTTTTTCTTCTATCAGACGCCATGTCTCTGATTTGATATCAAGTTCCTTGATCCACTTTGAGTTAACTTTTGTGCATGGCAAGAGAAAGGGATTCAGTTTCATTTTGTTGCATATGGATTTCCAGTTTTCCCAACACCATTTGTTGAAGATGCTATCCTTCTTCAATTGCATGCTTTTAGCCCCTTTATCGAATATAAGATAGTTGTAGTTTTGTGGATTGGTTTCTGTGTCCTCTATTCTGTACCATTGGTCCACCCACCTGTTTTGGTACCATTACCCTGCTGTTTTTGTTACTATTGCTCTGTAGTATAGTTTGAAGTCTGGTATAGCTATCCCGCCTGATTCACACTTCCTGCTTAGCATTGTTTTTGCTATTCTGGGTCTTTTATTTTTCCATATGAATTTCATGATTGCTTTCTCTATTTCTACAAGAAATGCCGTTGGGATTTTGATTGGCATTGCATTAAACCTATAGAGAACTTTTGGTAATATCGCCATTTTGATGATGCTAGTTCTACCTATCCATGAACAGGGTATATTTTTCCATCTTCTAAGATCTTCTTCTATTTCTCTCTTTAGGTTTCTGTAGTTTTCATTGTATAAGTCTTTCACCTCTTTTGTTAGCTTAATTCCTAAGTATTTTATTTTATTTGAGGATATTGTGAATGGGTTGGTTGTCCTCATTTCCATTTCAGAGGATTTGTGGCTGATATACAGGAATGTCTTTGATTTATGTGTGTTGATATTATATCCTGCCACTTTGCTGAATTCATTTATTAGCTCTAGTAGTTTCTTTGTAGACCCTTTTGGGTCTGCTAGGTATAGAATCATGTCATCTGCAAATAGTGATAATTTGAGTTGTTTTCCTATTTTTATGCCTTTAATTTCTTCGTCTGTCTAATTGCTCTGGCCAGTGATTCAAGAACTATGTTGAACCGAAGTGGTGAGAGAGGGCATCCCTTAAAATGTGTTTTTATGAGTGCTTTTTTTATTATGAGCGCTCCTTATATATGTTAATTTCTGTATCATATATATGATTAAGAATATATATATATATATATATATATATATATATATATATATATAGACATACAACAAATAACAAAAGTGTGCACACATAATAATAGTAAAGGCCTTGTAGCTTTTAGCAGGTGAAATCTCCATTGCCATGTTTTAAAAACTCCACAGTTGGTCAAAGATAGAACAGATCAGAAAAACATTAACCTAGGTCTGTAGGATCAAAATTATGAGTTAGAAAAATTAAAGGATCTAAGGAAAAAAATAAGAGTCCTAGAAAAAATAACTGACCAGTAATTAGTAAATACCATACTATTTACTTTTTTTTTCCTTAAGCCTCATATCAGTCTCCTACTGATCTTGCAGGCTTCTTTCATTTGCATTTCAATCTAAGTCCTGGCTGAGGTCTGGAAGGAGCAGGAAAAAACTGCTATTCTGAGCAGACACCTCAGGCCTAACGCATTTTAACCATAATTTTCCAGATAGGATGTTGAAAATTTTGATACAAGTTTAAGACAAAATTTACAAAATTTTATATCTTTACATCTTGTGTTGTCAACAGATACCATACTATGATTTACTATCCTTGTCCAAATTAATGCACTGGTACACACAGTGACATTTTCCCAGGCTACCCAATTAAAAATTGGTGAAAAAAAAAAGACTGAATGATTGGAAAATTTCTTGCCAACTTGGAAGTAGAGTTCTTTAGTTTTCCATCCTAAGTATTTAAGTTCTCTGGCATGAATTATCTGAAATCATAAACTAAACAATTATCTGAATCTGACTTTTAACGGCAAGATTCTGCAATGCTTCAAAAACCCAATAAGCTACCAGATTGTTACAATAAAACATCATCATTTAGACACACATTCAGGTAAAATCATTCCCAAGAAACAATATATAATATCAACACATTATTGCACATGTCTTAAAGTGCCAGAAACAAAGACACACGACAGACAGAAAGGAGCTTCAGACTATGACTGACAGACAGAAGCCTTTAAAACAGAGCAGATAAGAGAAAAATCTCCTACACCAGTTGCACCACAGATGTCCCCACAAGGGGACCAGATGTTTTCACAGAGGAGCATCCTGAAATGTAAAATCAAGGGTCTCTATAGTGACTTTCCTGCATTTAGTGTCCCCTTTTTTTCCCTCTTTTTTAAGATGACAGAGGTGGCATTATCGTTAAATTGCAGGGAAAGACCTAGGGAATTCTCTGAAAAAATAAGGCTTCAGCAGCTGCTGGGAGTCCCTCAGTCCCTCCTTTTACTTACAGGATTTGCTCCTCTGGTTCAGTTCCACCACAAGCATGCTCCATCTCCTAACATTTCTGTAGTCAGCTCTCAAAAAGTTCCAGGGTGCTGGTGGGTTATCAAAATTTGTAACTTAAAGTTGGGTTCCTGAACTTGAAGCCAATTAATGCCAATTTAAAAATGAGGACAGGGTTTTGAGAAAAAGAAAAACGAAGGTTTATTGCTTTGCTAACAAAGATAAACACAGGGACTCTGCCAAAAGGTTGTGACTCTCTTTATCTGGAGGGACAAGGGATTTTAAAGGAGTTTCACTTATTAACCTGGGAGATACTCAGTTCTTAGGTCCCCCGCAGGCACTGCCCTCTGCAGTGAGTGTGCTCCAGGCAGCCAGCTAGGGGCTTCTCTCATACTGCTTAACAAACGGGTGTAAAGTTCATTGCAGTTCCTTTAAACTCAGTCCAAATGGTGTCAGGCTTACTTGCTTTATTTTCATGTCCGATATCCTTAAGTTTTCACCACAGAAATCACACAACAAAATGCACAAAAACAAACAAACAAAAAACATATAGAAGACAGAACAAAACAACAACAACAACAAAAAAAAAAAACAGAAATCCGGCGCCGAAACAGGAAAACAGAGGAGCAATGCAATGTCTTCCTAAAGCTCCCCGTAGGAGCGCATGCGTGCCCGTTGGCACCTCTCTACCCTTCCAGATGAATTCCCTAGAGAACAGAATAGATGACAGAATGATTCTTGTTACTGTCCCAGACAGGAGTATATGTGAGCCTCTTCAGTCCACCTCTCTGTCATCAGAAGAGATCTCCCTTAACCGGATATCAGATGTTATAAAGGCACCAATTACCTATGGATGCCTCCTCCACCAGGTGCTTGCTAATAGTTTTAATGCGGTGGTTCACTGCAGTGCTCCCTGAACTGAAGGCTAACTCCAAGGCCTTGGACCATCTCAAGTTGCACAAACCCTAGAGTTGCTCTCAAGCTTGGAGCCCTGGAAGGAAGGCCAACTTCAGAATTTACAGCAGTCTGGTCTTGTGATCTTGTCCGGCAGGGTCATCTCACTGGGGAACTCCAAAATATTAGACCAGGAACGCATGTAAAGACCACTGACTCCTAGTAAAATCAAATTAAGGCAAGCTAATTATTTCAAAGGGAAAGGCTACCTCTCCCTCCCAAAATGGCGGGAGCAAGACAGCAAACCCACCTTTCCTATAGCCCAGCTATATAGCCCAGAAAGATGCACAAAAAGGGGGTTACAGATAACAGAACTTTAACAAGCATCATACTAACGGTAGTTTACATTTTTTTTTAAGCTCACCCCAACATCAGAAATTATGAGGACCATTAGAGCCTCAGAGACTCGTTGTCTGGCCAGGGAAAGAAAATATTTATGAGGTGTCACTAAAGTTTCAGAGAGGGCTGCAATCTGGTCAGAGAGCCAGGCATGGGTGAGTTTAAGGCATGGGCAAACATTCCAAGCAGGTTCAGAATTTGCAGTAATTTATAATAAAGCCAAAATTATCTTTTCATGGCTTTCTGGCAAGTGGGCTCCCAATTTTAATAAATGATCAGGTTGGGTCTATCAACCCTGTCCCTTACTTTTGGAAACTCCCGTTCCACATCCAAGCTTGTGAAGTCCTGAGCATTTTCCATTCCAGATATGTATTCACAGATTTTTTAACTCTTCTCCTCTAATTGTGTATTACTTGGGGTGAATGTAATGTCAAGGCATTGTTCTGGATGAGAATGGGAAGATTTTTTGCATACACATTGGATTCATTATCTAATTTTTCATTCGAAATACTTAATCCCTGACACTAAAACCTACCCTACTGGACTCTGACTACTAATGCAAATATGATGGAGATAAATTACCCCAACAAAATAGAAATACAAGCAGTTCAGAGGAGGCATGGTGCATAGTTGGACTTGCCTTTTGCATTATGCAGTGTAGGAGTTATAAATCTAGCAAATTTTCAATTTAAATAGTTCTCCATGTGTTTTGAAAGTTAACAAATATTTGAATTCCTGTCTCCCTTTCTCTGTAGCCTATTCAGCACATGTATTTTTATATGCACATATCAAATCCTACCTGGTACCACACGTACATTCTTGTGAGGTGGATGAATTGGCAGATACAATTTGTGAGAATAGATCACTCATTCTAAACGCTGTTGGAACTGAAAATTCAACCTATGGGTGAGCTTCCTAGTTGAACAACATTATACATAAACCCATGTTCAGTAAAATGAATATTTTTGAATCTGTGGATGATATAAATTTCATGATTAATTTAGATTGCCATATATATTGCTACTTTTTAATGTCTGTGTGTGTGTGTGTTTTATATATATATATATATATATATATATATATTCTCCAGATTTTTCAAAATATGAAATATATGTGTCTTATTATACACTCCCTAAATTCATTCATATTCATATATGTGGATTTATGATCAACTTTTCACAAGATTATTATCAGAAATATTCATCCACCTGAAATACATATTTGTTTCCTAGTACTGAAAACAAACTTCAATGAATGGTGCACACAAATCCTAATATTTCTACAGTAACTCACCCAGTTTAACATCAATGCGTATAGATTCCTATGGGACATGAAGTGTATTTTGACGTTCATTTTTATTCAACTCTGGTACATTACTATTTCTTCAGTTAATGCACATCATAGGATAAATACTTCATCCACAATTTATCAAATTGATAGGCATTTGTTTCACTTTCAATCACTTCCTGATTCAGAACACATGTATTCCTTAATGTTTCTTGACTGCTCGTTTCATGAGACTTCTTTCCAAACACATTATTTTCAATTTCCATTATCTCTTTGAAGCAAATCTCACACACCCGTCTTGATAAACCATTAAAGTAATATTACCATTATATGTAAATTGGTTGGAATTAATGATTGTATATCAATATAAGATTTTCTGCATATTTTCAGATATAAATTCAATCGGTTATTTAAAGTGTAATCAGTTATATTATTTATTCACAGTATGGTCTCTTCATGCATTATCTCTACATACATAGACACAGGGTACACCTCTTTGTACCCCCAATATTAATTTATATGTCTTCAAAATATTGCTCCCAGAAATGGTGGAAGAAATACTCTGTCAACTGATCTACATATACATTTTATCACAGTAATATTCTGGACACAAAATGCAAAGTTCACACTTATGATTGTACCAAAGACTAAATGGAATGTAAACATGGATTACTAAAAAAATCCATGTCCAATTTGGCTAATGCTCTCAAATGTCAATCCTATTAATGATTACATATTTGTTTCTTCCTAAGATTATATATTCAAATTCAACCCTGTTGAAAATATCTAATACTATCACTCACTTTATACTTTGTCTGATTTCATAATGTCTCTATAGATATCTGCTTTCCTACATATTTTCCCCAGTTCATCATTGTGACTCATTCTTCACATGTGCTGACATTGACATTCACTCACTAACCGAAACCCTGTTGCTAAAGAACTTTTGGTCCAATTCCTATACTCACTCTTTTTTCTAAACTTACTTACTATCTTCCTAATCCACCTACTGTCCCCTTTTGACTGGATATTCTCTTCGACATTCAATCATCCAAGGTACAAGGTCCTATGCCATTTTATATCGATTTATCTGAGACATCTGTGCAGAACATAATTCAAAGCTAAGTGTCACAATCAAAGGCCCAATTCCCTTCTGGGCTTCAAATCTTACCTAGATTTCTGTTTTCATACTTACATTTCACCTATTTATTCTTGTAAATATCGCAGATTCCCAATACCATTATTCATCCTGCAGAATGATTCCTAACTCAAATCGAATATGTTATTAATCCTAACCATACACTCTTCCATCAATCTAACTTTACAAAAGAGTAGGGACACAGTTTGTCTTACAATACAGGAATGTAGGGGATCTTCCACCTGCTGAGAACCTCAAAGGTCCTTACAGAAATGATCCCTGGAGAAGATGTTGACAGCTATGGAGGACCTGAGAGAGAAAAATTCATTTTCCATGGAAAACAACAAGGTCAAAATGAAGGGATGTGTCTGAATCAGCCTCTCTCTTCTTAATGTAGAGTAGTTGGACCAAATCAGGCATGTGTGGAGAGCTTTTCCCGGGTGCCTATTTTTGATATACAATTCTTAGCTTGAAGTGTCACAGTAAGTAGGGGCAGGCTCCATCTCATGGGAACCTAGGAATCAACTTTTAGGACAAAGTGTTTGCCAAGGCAGTGACCTCATTCAGTTTCTGAATGAAGTGACCTACCTCACTTCTTTGGTGATGGAACTCTCTGAACTGGGGATCCAAGAAGCCAGGCACCCAGAGTCAGTCCCAGTCCCAGTCCCAGTGGGCTCACATGTTTGTATTTACCAAGGACAGAGTCAGACTTTCTTGGTACCTACTGATGTGAAGATGGCCAAATGCCAGGAGAGCTCTGAAGAGGGCCAGTTCATGAGAAAGCAGGCAGTGTCTCACCACTGGCTCCTGAAAACTTCACTGAGTTGGCCAAGGAGACCAGATCTGAGAGAGTTTCCCAATACTATTATTCATCCCAAAGAATGATTCCTAACCCAAATTGAACATGTTATTAACCCTAACATACACTGTTCCCTCAATCTAACTTTACAGAAGAGCGGGGACAGTGTTGGTCTTACAATACAGGAATGTAGGGGATCTTCCACCTGCTTAGAAACTCAAAGGTCCATGCAGAAATCATTCCTGGAGAAGATGTAGGCAGCAATGAAGGACTTGAGAGAGCAAAAGTCATCTTCCATGGCATACAACCTGGTCAGGATAAAGGATTGTATCTGAATCAGCCTCTCTCTTATTAATGTAGAGAAGATGGATCAAACCAGGCCTGTGTGGAGAGCTATTCCTGAGTGCCTATGGTTTATATACCATTCTAACTTGTGAAAGTGTCACAGGAAGTAGGGGCATCCTCCATCTCAAGAGACCATAGGAAGCAACTGTTAGGACAAAGTGGTTGCCAAGGGAGTGACCTCTTTCAGTTTCTGAAGGAAGTGACCTCACGTCATTTCCTTGGTGTTGGAACTCTCTGAACTTGGGATCCAGGAAGCCAGGCACCCATTGCCAGTCCCAGTCCTACTCCTAGTGGGCTCACTTCTTTGGATTTACCATGGACAGAGTCAGTCTTTCATGGTACCTACTGATGTGGGGATGGCCAAATGCCAGAAGAGCTCTGAAGAGGGGCCTTTCCTGAGAAAGCAGGTAGTGGCTCATGCTGGCTCCTGAAATCTTCACAGAGTTGGCCACGAAGACCAGATCTGAGACAAGACAGGCTATTTTTGGGGAACATAGTATGACCCACCAGTCAGAGAATACTCCAGATAGTCACAGATGTACTTGGGGGAAGCAGGTGCCTTTGTGGGTGTGGGTGTGGGATTCTGGTTTTGTCTCATGTTCTGAGAATAGGTTAACCAGTACCCTGGTTATTAATTGGTAGTTACATTATGCTTTAAACCCCAGAACTCAGGACAGGTAGAAAAAATAAATAGAACCATTAAATAGACCTTTATGAAATTAATCTTAGAGACCTGCATAAAAGATTGGACTATGCTCCTGCCTTATGCACTGTTTCATGCAAGAAATACTCCCTCTGTTTCTTTGTGTAACCTCACCACCTGTGAAATTCTCTATGGTGCCCTTCCTCCAGTAAGGGACCTAACCCCAACTCTAAGACCTAAGGATCCCTTCCACACCCCCTAGCTTGACAGACTTAAAGCTCTTGAAAGAACTCATTGATATCTGTTCAAACAGCTGGCCACGGCCTACCAAACTGGGGACAAGGGGACTCCACTTCAATATAATGTAAGAGACTTCATCTACATTAGAAGACATCAGGTTTCATTCCTGGAACCCCGATGGAAAGGAACATACCAGGTACTACTTATGACACCTACATCAGTAAATGTATACGGAATCAATTTCTGGATCCATGCCTCTCATCTCAAGCCTGCGCTCTGTCTAGACTCTTGCTGGAAACTGGAAATGACTAGTAACCCTTTCAAATTGTGTATTCACCATATGAATAAGGCTATAGACTCTCCCCTTGGCCACCAGTAGTCCTAAACCTCATCAGGTGGTTCATCAGCGATGGCTGATCACAAATCCTACTAGAGAAGAAGTATGGTCTATCTTGCTTACAGCCCCCATAGGGACCTGGTGGCCATCTCTCCACCCAGACATTTGTCAGCTGGCTATAGGTTTTTCCTATTGGGATATATCTGATAAAGTGGATCCCACTAAAATTCTATTAAATACCTTCTGTATCATCGATAATGGAAACAAACATTATGGATGTAGGGACACGCGAGCAAGATGCAGGTTGGCTAGCCCAGATTACTATGTTTCCATGGCAGACTATCAAAGCCACAAAGAGCCACGGCTGTGAGGGGAAAAAGCCAACTTCTTCTGTAAGTCATGGGGATGTTAGCATACAGGGACTGCCTGGTGGAACCCAAACTCCCCATCAAATTCAGTACACAGCATTGGCCATATTACCAATTAGACAACCAAAACTGATGGACCCCAGAAGGCTCTCTAGATCCTCAAATTATGCATGACATTTTTAACTTCTACAAGTGATCAAAAGGGTGGAAGGAGATTCCCCTATGTGAAGACCTTTTCCCTCCTTCACTCACGTCCTGAACTATGCTTCTCCAATAGATCCTAACCCTCAGCCTTCTGCTCCAGACTCTCTGCTTTCACTCCCACCTCAGCAACCTGATTTCTCCCCTCCGTTTACTAGATCAAAAAACCAAACCTCGGCCGGTTCTCAGACCATTGCGCCCTTGCTGAGTTATCAGGTACTGAGGTACCCCTCCACCCACTCAGTCCTCTTTTCTCCAGTAAGTGCCCAGAGCAGGTCCCATCAGGTCCTCTTACCAGCTAACCCAAAGCTCAAACCACCTGAGGAGATCCCTCAGACCACTATCCAAGATGTAATGAAAGTGACCTTTAAAGTTGCCTTGTCATCACTGAAAACAGGTGACTAAGAATTTAAAGTCCCTCACAGGCTTTTTGGGATACTCACTCCTGTCGTCCCCTCTGCTCTACCTGTTCTACTGCTCAAGTTTTTGTTGCCAGGAAACTCACAAACCCCTTTCCCAATATTCTTTTACATCTCTCCTTCCTAATTCTCAGATAAATGGAGCTGCTCTCGGCCTTGCTTTCCACGTCTTGCCCCTCTTTACCAGGCCCACAGAAAAGTCTTATATGACCTTCTCCAGAAGTCTTCACCATTGCTGACTTTAGGACTTTCAGCAAAAGAGTCCCTATAAAAGAATTCAATGTAGATAAACTCCATGTTTTCATGTCGCCCTGTTCTACTTGGCCAGTGGCTGGAAAAATCAGCACTCCTAAGCTAGACACCCCCTTACAAGTTTTTCACAAAATAAGTGAACAAGGCCTCTGGCCTTGAGCTGGGGATTCACAGAGATGGCTACAATTCTAAGTAAAGAAGTTACCAACTAGGCTCCATGGTAACAGCTGGCAGGGAGAAAAAAAAGAGAAAAAAAAAAAGCTCTCCCTGTCCCAAGTGTCCTTGAAAAGTTAACTTGCCGAGAACAGATGAAAAAATAACAGAAACAAAAACTGCTTTTTGTGAACTTCTGCAGACTGTGAACTTCTGAGCCCCTTCCCTTACATGTTGGGTACAAATTCTGAAACTACCTAAACTTGGGGTTCAGAAGATTAATTGATTACAACAGAAGCAATACCCTCTAAATCCGTTTGCAACCAAATAGGGCTGTTTCCCTGTCTTCGGTGCTATCTTAGATTCCTTTCCATTTCCGTACCTACAACAGTATAATTCTATATACTTAAACATTGTTTATGTTTTCATGAAATGGTCAACAGATGTGATTAATTATGTAATGGTGCAGATGTTTCCCAGAGTGTTCTAGGATGATGCATGTTCATTTAAAGATCAAATCGGAGGGCATACAACCTGTTTCCACCGGGAACCTGTATCTCTCACTTTAGCCATCCTATTAGGAATAGGAGTTGCTGCAGGAGTGAGCACAGGAACCCTAGTCCATGGGACACAACAAATGACCCAATTAGAAGCAGCAATAGACCAAAAATTAAAGATAATAAAACCTCCATCACAGCTTTACAGGAATGTTTAACCTCTCTCTCTGAAGTTGTTTTACAGAGCAGGCGAGGGTTAAACCTTCTCTTCATGAGAGAAGGGGGACTTTGTGCTGCATTGAGGGAAGAAGGTTGTTTTTATGCCGACCATACTGGAGTTGTATAAAAACCTATGAGTATATTAAGAAAATGCCTTTAAGAGTGTCAACGAGAGAGAGAGGCCCAAAAAGGGTGGTTTGAGTCTTGGTTCACACAGTCCCTCTGGTAAACTATGCTTTCATCAGCCCAGGCCTGTCCATTAATAATCCTCATATTATTGCTAACTGTAGGACCCTGTTGGCTCAACCATGTAGTTTCCTTTCTTGAAGCTCAAATTGGACAATTTAAACTTATGGTAATCAGACAACAATATACCCCACTAGGAGACATAAAATGTGACACCCTTCAATGATCACTTTCATGATTAAAAGTAACCAGAAGAAGAATTGGGGAATAAAAAGTTAATAAAATAGGTACTTGTCACTTCCTATTTTTCTGTATGCTTAATAAAACACTGTTGAAATCTTGAGAACTGTTTGCTAATCTTGTTCCCAGAATGTGCTGTCCCCAACTGCCAAACTGCAGAATGTACTCCATCATCCCGTTGAAAGCAAACTGCCCACTCTCCCTGACGCATCAATAAATTTCCCTCCCTGCCCTCTCCAAGGAAAGTATATAAGCTCTGTTTAAGCTGTTCTCGGGACTCTCTGCTCTATTCAAGTGAGCTCTGAGCCCCAGCATGCTGGACCCTCAATAAACCCTTTGTTGTTGCATGAGACAGTCTCTTGGTGGTCTCTTCCTCCTATGCCTGCCCGACCATTACAATATTCCAACTCTATATTCTTATAAATATCTCAGGTTCCCAATACCATTATTCATCCAGCAGAATAATTCCTAACCCATATCAAACATGTTATTAAACATAACCATACACTCTTCCCTCAATCTAACTTTACAGAAGAGCAGGCACAGAGTTGGTATTACAATACAGGAATGTAGGGGATTGTTCATCTGCTGAGAACCTCAAAGATCCATGCAGATATGATCACTGGAGAAGATGTAGGCAGCTATGAAGGACCTGAGAGAGCAAAAGTCATCTTCCATGGAAAACAACCTGGTCAGTATGAAGGGTTGTGTCTGAATCAGGCTCTCAAATTTTAATATAGAGAAGATGGACCAAACCAGGCCTGTTTGGAGAGTTGTTCCCGGGTGCCTATGGTTGATATACCATTCTAACTTGTGAAACTGTCACAGGTAGTAGGGGCAGCCTGCATCTCATGGGACCCTTGGATGCAAATGTTAGGACAAAGTGGTTGCCAAGGTAGTGACCTCATTCAGTTCCTGAAGGAATTGACCTCACCTCACTTCCTTGTTGATGGAACTATCTGAACTTGGGATCCAGGAAGCCAGGCACACAGAGCCAGTCCCAGTCCCAGTCCCAGTGGTCTCACTTGTTTGGATTTACCAAAGACAGAGTCAGTCTTTCTTGGTACCTACTGATGTGAGGATGGCAAAATGCCAAGAGAGCTCTGAAGAGGGGCCTATCCTGAGAAAAAGGTAGTTGCTCAATGCTGGCTCCTGACAACTTTACAGAGTTGGCTAAGGAGTACAGATCTGAGAGAGAACATGCCATTTAAAGGGAACATACTGTGGCCCACTAGTCAGAGGACACTCCAAATAGTCTCAGAATTACTTAGGGAAAGGAGGTGCCTTTATGGGTGTAGGTGTAGGTTTGTGGTTTTCACTTGTTCTGAGAATAGGTATCAAAGGCGGTTTGTTTGGATTGAGTGAACTCTTTCTGGTAAGTACTTTGACAAGGCGAGTGTTTTTATGTCTGTATATAAAACGGTGTTCGTGGTTGTAGACATAAGAAGAGAGAATGCATCAATGGATGTGTCCTGTCTAGTAGAAAGCTTGCCAGCCTTCATACTGCCCAATTTATGAATGGACTGCTGCTTGACTTATGGATGGGCAACATCTGCTATCCTCCAAAGTTCCTGTTTTCTTCCTGAATTCTGGCCTCTCTAAAGAATAGGCTCATGCTTTGGTGTCCAAGATATGTACCACCTCCAAGCTCTGTGACATGGACATGTACTGGATACCTGAAGGGAATGACGAGCTTCTTAGAAAACTCAGATATCAGTATGACCAGTAAAGTCTCAGTGGAGAAAGCCTGCTTTGTGCCTTTTGCTTACCTATTGTTTTATTGCCCTGAATGTCAGGAAGGTCTCTGCCTCAGGCCTCCCCTTTGTGAAGCCTGAAGAAAAGAGTTCTCAAATTGAAATGAATGGGCATCACCTGTGGCTCTGTGCTTAATTGCTTTGGAAAGGGATGTGTCTGAATCAGCCTCTTGGCACTGTGTGAGGCTGTGGCTTAGATTCTCAGCACTAGATGGATCCAAAGAAATATCTCATGTGTGCATCCAATACAAAAATGGCTAAAAGAGCAGATATTGTAGATGAAGTCTCTCGCCTTCCTATGTAAAGTTCCTGACCTCCATTAAGTGAGAATAGTGATACTTTGGGTCAAATGAGATATTTAAAGTCCTGTAGAGGCTAGCCTATAGGTGCATGTGTTTTCTCATGATTCCAATTCACATAAAGAATCTAAACCGCACAGTAATTAGGCCTCAAATTGGAGAAGCAAAGCAGCATTAACGGCATGCCTATTTGATCACTCTTGGTTAACAGGAAGGGTGTCTAGGCCACACAGACTTTAGGAAAATGAGGGAAAAAGGGAGCTTATTTTGGACACTGTTGTGGGCTGCGCCCCTCATGGAAACCTGCTACCAGAGGTAATGATTAGTGTCTATATGGAAGAAGATGAGGGCCATGTGGGAGTGTTTTGGTTTTAATTGTGGACATTTGTATCGTGGTTGGAAGAGATGACTGGGTCCACCTGGGCTTGAACTCTGGTGTGACTCCCATTAGAGACTGAGTTCTGGAACTGACCTCAGAGCAGTATTGCCATGAATTTTGTCGGGATTTTATTAGGCCACGCATGAGAGTGACCGTTGGAAACTGAGATCTAAGGCCAGTGTGGATTTCCACAGAGCACTGGGAGTCTCAGCCAGGATATAACATGATTTTATTTTTAAAGACTTGGCAGCCATAGTTGAGAGTCAAAACACACATGGAACTCACATTGTAGACCTCAATGGGTCTGGCTTCATGTGACCTTTTGGCCACTCTTTGGGAAGACTTACCTGTGAGAGTTCTTCAGAGCATTCATTGAAATGAGCTTCCTCACCATTTAATGGTTCCTGAATTAATTGAAACCCATAGTGCCTCCAACTTCATCCTTGAAAAATGGCTAGATAAATACCATGAAATTTTTGAAATTCCCATGACCAGGTGGCACTGGAGAAACTTTGGATGTCCTGTTGCTGATCATGAGTATACCAGACGGTGCCTTGATTGACTGGGTATCATGAAAATGGTGTAGATCAGATATGCCAGTAAGTTGGAGCCTGCTGAGCAGTCGGCCTAGAGCAATGTTGGGCAGGTGTGTGACACAAAATATGCGCTGGGGCCATTTCGATCTGCCATTGGCTTCCAAATGCCTTGTGACTGACAGGATGCAGTCAGCAGACCCTTATTTGTAAAGGCATCTTGTTATATGGAGAGTTTTGACCCTGTCCCTTACTTTTGGAAACTCCTCTACCACCTCCAAGTTTGTGAACTCCTGATCATATTCCATTCCAGATTTGTATTCTCAGAATTCCTAACTCTTTTTCCCTAATTGTGTCTTACTTGGGGTGAAAGTATTGTCAAGGCATTGTTCTGGATGAGAGTGGGAAAAATTTTGTGTAGCACATATTTGCATACACATTGGATTCATTTTCCAATTTTCCATTCAGAATACTAAATCCCTGACACTAACATATACCCTATTAGACTCTGACTACTAATCCTAATATGGTGGAGTAAAATAACCCAAACGGAATAGAAATACAAGCAGTTCAGAGAAGGCATGGTGTGTAGTTGGAATTGTCTTTTGCATTATATTGGGTAGAAGGTATAAACTAGTTAATTTTTTTATTGAAAGAGTTCTCCATGTGTTTTTAAAGTAAACAAATGTATGAATTCGTGTCTCCCTTTCTCCGTAGCATATTCAGCACATGTATTTTTATATGCACATACAGAATCCTACCTGGTACCACTCGTACAATCTTGTGAGGTGGCTTACTTGGCAGATACAAATTGCGAGAAGACATCACAGCTCCTAAACACTGTTGGAACAGAAAATTAAACCTATGGGTGAGCTTCCTAGATGAACAACATATACATAAATCCATGTTCAGTAAAATGAATATTTTTGCATCTGTGGATGATTTATATTTCATGGTGAATTTCGATTGGCATATATATTGCTACTTTTTAATGTCTGTGTGTATACATATATATATATATATATATATATATATATATATATATATATACAGTCTCCAGATTTTTCAAAATATGAAATATATGTGTCTTATTACACACTTCCTAAATTCATTCATATTCATGTATGTGGATTTATAATCAAATTTTCACATGATTATTCTCAGAAATATTCATCCACCTGAAATACATATTTTTTCCTACTAGTGAAAACTAACTTCAGTGAATGTTGCATACAAATCCTAATATTTCTACAGTAACTGACCCAGTTTAACATCAATGCGAGTAGATTCCAATGGGACATGCTGTGTGTTTTGACGTTCATTTTTATTCAACACTGGTACATTATGATTTCTTCAGTTTATGCACATCATAGGATATATTTTTCATCCACAGTTTCGCAAATTTATAGGCATTTGTTTCACTTTCAATCAATTCCTTCTTCAGAACACATGTATTCATCCATGTTTCTTGACTGGTCTTTTCATGAGACTTCTTTACAAAACACATTATTTTCAATTTTCATAATCATTTTTGAAGCGAAACTCAGACACCGTTCATGATAAACAATAACACTAATATTAACAATAGATGTATAACTGGTTGGAATGAATGATTTTATATCAATATAAGATATCTTAAGTATTTTCAGATATCAATTCCATCCATTATTTAAAGTGGAATCAGCTATATTATTTATTCACAGTGTGGTCAATTCATGCATTATCTCTATATTCATAGACACAGGGCACACCTCTTTGTACAACCAATACTTATGTATATGTCTTCTAAATATTACTGCCAGAAATGGTGTAAGAAATACTCATGTCACCAGATCTACATACACATTTTATCACAGTAATATTCGGGACACAAAAAGTAAATGTCACACTTATGATTGTACCGGAGTCTGAATGGAAAGTGAACATGGATTACTAAAAACATTCCTGTAAATGTTGCCTAATCCTCTCAATTATCAATCCTGTTGGTGACTACATATTTGTTTCTTCCAAAGATTATATATTCAAACTCTACCCTGTTGAAAATGCCTAATCATATCACTCACTTTATACTTTGCCTGATTTCATTATGTCTCTATTGATATGTGGTTTCCTACATATTTTCCCCAGTTCATCATTGTGACTAACCCTTCACATGAAGTTATGTTTACTTTCACTCTCTAACCAAAACACTATTGCGATAGAACATATATTCCAAATCCTATATTGACACTTCTTCCTAAACCTACTATCTACCTAATCCTACCGACTATCCGTTTTTGACTGGATGTTCTCTTCGACATTCAATCATCCAAGGTACAAGGTTCTATGCCATTATATATCTATTTTTCTGACACATCTGTGCACAATGTAAATCAAAGTTAAGTATCCCAATCAAGGGCCCAATGCCCTCTAGGCTTCAAAATTACCTAGATTTCTGTTTTTATTCATATATTTAACCTCTATATTTTTATTAATATCGCAGGTTCCCAATACCATTATTCATCCCGCAGAATGATTCCTAACCCAATTCAAACATTTTATTAACCCTAAGAATACACTGTTCCCTCAATCTAAATTTAATGAAAAGCAGGGACAGAGTTGGTCTTACAATACAGGAATGTAGGGGATCTTCCACCTGCTGAGAACTTCAAAGATCCATGTAGAAATGAACCCTGGAGAAGATATAGTCATCTATGAAGGACCTGAGAGAGCAAAAGTCATCTTCCATGTCAAACACCCTGGTCAGGATGAAGGGATGTGTCTGAATCAGCCTCTCTCTTCTTAATGTAGAGGAGAAGGACCAAACCAGGCCTGTGTGGATAGCTATTCCCGGGTTCCTAAGGTTGACATACCTTTCTAACTTGTGAACATTTCAGAGGAAGTAGGGGAACCCTCCATCTAATGGGACCCTTGGAAGCAACTATTAGGACAAAATGGTTTACAAGACAGTGAATTCATTCAGTTCCTGAAGGAAGTGACCTCACCTCACTTCCTTGGTGATGGATCTCTCTGAACATGGGATCCTGGAAGCCAGGCACACAGAGCCAGTCCCAGTCTCAGTCCTAGTGGGCTCACTTGCTTGGATTTACCAAAGACAGAGTCAGTCTTTCTTTGTTCCTACTGATATTATGATGCCAAAAGCAAGGAGAGCTCTGAAGAAGGGCCTTTCCTGAGAAAGCAGGTAGTGGCTCAAAATTCCCTTCTGACAACTTAAAAGAGTTGGACAAGTAGACCAGATCTGAGACAGGACAGGACAGTCAGAGGACACTCCGTAGAGTCACAGACCTACTTGGGGGAAGGAGGTGACTTTGTGGGTGTGGTTGTGGGTTTATGATTTTGTCTCATCTTCTGAGAATAGGTAGGAAAGGCGGTTAGTTTTTTTTTTTTTTGGAGTGTACTGTTTCTAGTAAGTCGTTTGACAAGGCAAGTGTTTCTATGTCTGTGTATTCCACTGTGTCCGTGGTTGTATACATTAGAAACGAGAATGCATCAATGTATTTGTCCTGTCTAGTAGAAAGCTTCCCAGCATTCAACCTGCCCAATTTATGAATGGGTTGCGGCTTTCCTTAAGAATGGGCAACACCTACTATCTTCCTAATTACCAATTTTCTTCCTGAATTCTTTCCAATCTCCAGAATTGGCTCATGTTTTTTTGTCCAAGATATGTACCACCTCCAAGCTCTGTGACATGGCCATGTACTGGATATCTGCAGGGAATGGCGAGCATCTCAGAAAACTCAGATATCAGTGTGACCAGTAAAGTATCAGTGGAGAAACCCTGCTTTGGGCCTTTTGCTTACATAATGTTCTGTTGCCCTTAATTTCAAGAAGTTCTTTGCCTCAGGCCACCCCTTTGTGAAGCCTGAGGAAAACAGTTTTCAAATGGAAATGAATGGGCATCACCTGTGGCCCTTTGCTTTATTGCTTTGGAAAGGGATGTGTGTGATTTAGCCTCTTGGCCCTGTGTGAGGCTGTGGCTTAGATTCTCAGCACCTGATGGATCTAAAGAAAGATCCCATGTGTGCATCCAAAACCAAAATGGCCAAAAGAGCAGTCCTTGTGGATGACGTCTCACCTTCCTCTGTGAGGTTCCTGACTTCCATCAATAGGGATCCTTTGGGTCAGAGGAGTTCTCCAAAGCCCTGCAGAGGTGCTTGGGTTTTCTCATGACTCCAATTCACATAAAGAATCTTAACCTCTGAGTCAGTTGGCCTCAAAGTAGAGAAGCGGTGTAGTCTTCACTGCATGCCTATTTCATCACGCCTGGTTCACAGAAAGTATGTCCAGGCCACCCTGACTTTAGCAAATGAGTGGCAAGGGAGCTTATTTTGGACACTGTCTTGGACTGCGCTCCTCATGAAAACCTCCAGCCAGAGGTTATGATGAGTGTCTATATGGAAGAAAATGAGGGCCATGTCGAAGTGTTTTGGTTTTAATTGTGGTCATTTGTGTGTCAGTTGGAAGAGATAACTGTGTTCACCTGGGCTTGAACTCTTGTGTGATTCCACTTAGAGACTGCTTTCTGGAACTGACCTCAGTGAAGTATTGCCATGAATTGTTTTGAGATTTTAGGAGGCCACGCATGAGATTCGCTCTTGGTATCTGTGATCTAGGCCCAGGGTGGCTTTGCACAGAAAACTGGGAATCTTTGCAAGGATATCACATGATTTTATTCTGAAAGACTTGGCAGCCATCGTTGAGAGTCAAAACACACATGGACCTAACATTGTAGACCTCAATGGGCCTTGCTTATGTTACCATTTGGCCTCTGTTTCTGTAGCCTTGCCTATGAGAGTTCTCTAGAGCTTTCATTGAAATGAGCTTCCTCACCATTTAATGGTTCCTGAATTAATTGAAACCCAGAGTGTCTCAAATTCATTTTTGAAAAATGGCTAGATAAATACAATGCAAGTTTTGAAATTCCCATGACCAGGTGGCACTGGAGAACCTTTGGATATCTGGTTCCTGATCATGAGGGTACCAGACAATGCCTTGATTGACTGGGTTTCATGAAAATGGAGTAGAACAGAGATGCCTGTAAGTTGGAGCCTGCTGAGTAGTGGGCCTAGAGCTGTGGTGTGAAGGTGTGTGATAAACATCTGTGGTGGGGCCATGTGAATATGTCTTTGACTTCCAAATGGCTTGTGACTGACATGCTGCTGCCAGCAGACCCTTATATGTAAAGGCATCTTATTATATAGAGGGGTTTCAGGGCAATGTTCAGAATCAGGTTGCTCTTGTCAAGGGGGCAAGCTATGTGGGATAGAAGCCTGGTTGGTGCATTCTCCTGTAAACCCTGACCCACCACACCTGACAGAACTCCCTCCAGCACTGTGTCCCTGATGAACTCCTTGTATTTTTTGAAGCAACACCAAACTACGAGTGCAGCAGCCAGAAACACCACGAAAAATGGAGGATGACCAAATGACTTCACAGTCCACGCGGGCAGACACTTAGACCCAGGTGGCCAAAGTTTGCCGACAAAGATAGAATTCATCACTGCTGCCTAATGTTCATTGGAAAACAAGAAACCATGTCCTCCAGGTCACATAGATGCCATTCCAGATTTGATGGTCTCACTACAAAGGAAGCTAAATCTCCTGACAAAAACATATACTTTAAGTGCCCAAACTCAGAGGCAGTTTGTCAAGAAGTCTTTAGGCCAAAAGAACTTCATGTTTGTGGAGTGTTTACCCTATCCCTTACTTTTGGATACTCCTCTCCCAACTCCAAGGTTGTGAACTCCTGAGCATTTTCCATTCCGGATATGTATTCACAAATTTTCTAACTCTTCTCCTCTAATTGTGTCTTACTTGTGGTGAAGGAAATGTCAAGGCATTGTTCTGGATCAGAGTGGGGAGATTTTTGTGTAGCACATATTTGAATACACATGAGATTAATTTTCCTATTTTCCATTCGAAATTCTGAATCCCTGACACTTACCCATACCCTACTAGACTCTCACTACTAATCCTAATATGATGGAGAAAAATAACCCAAACAAAATAGAAATACAACCAGTTCAGAGGAGGCCTGTTGTATAGTTGGACTTGCCTTTTGCATGATAAAGGGTAGGTGTTACAAATCTAGTCAATTTTTAAATGAAAAAGTTCTCCATGTGTTTTTAAAGTTAACAAATATGTGAATTCTTGTTTCCCTTTCTCTGAAGCCTATTCAGAACATGTATTTTTAATGCACATATTGAATCCTACCTGGTATCACACTTATATTTTTGTAAGGTGGATGACATGGCAGATACAAATTGTGAGAAGAGATCACTCCTCCTAAACACTGTTGGAACTGAAAATTCAACCTATGGGTGAGCTTCCTAGTTGAACAACATTTTACTTAAATCCATGTTTAGTAAAATAAATATTTTTGCTTCAATGGATGATATATATTTCATGATGAATTTATATTGGCATATATATTGCCAGTTTTTAATGTCTCTGTGTGTGTTTTTTGTATATATATATATATATATATATATATATATATATATATTCAAAACATGAAATATATGTGTCTTTTATACACTCCATAAATTTATTCATGTTCATGTACTTGGATTTATAATCAACTTTTCAGAAGATTATTCCAGAAATATTCATCCACCTGAAATTCATATTTGTTACCTAGTACTGAAAGCTAACTTCAGTGAACGGTACACACAAATCCTAATATTTTTATAGTAACTGACCCAGTTTAATATCAAAGCAAGTTGATTCCTATGGGACATGTTATGTATTTTGACGTTTATTTCTATTCAACACTGGTAAATTACTATTTCTTCTTTTTTTGCACATCATAGGATATATATTTAATCCAAAAGTTATCAAATTTACAGGTATTTGTTTCACTTTCAATCACTTCCTGCTTCAGAACACACGTATTCCTGCAGGTTACTTGACTGGTCTTATCATGAAACTTCTTTCCAAACACATTATTTTTGATTTTCATAATGATTTTTGAAGCAAAATATACACAATATTCATGATTATCCATAACCCTAATATTTCCATTAGATGTATAAATGGTTGTAATGAATGTATGTGTATCAATATATGATTTCATGTATATTTTCAGATATCAATTCATTCCATTATTTAAAGTTGGAACCAGTTATATTTTTAATTCTCAGTATGGTCTCTTCATGCATTATCTCAATATTCATAAACACATGGTACACCCATTTGTACCCCCAATACTAATTTATGCATCTTCAAAATATTGCTCCCAGAAACAGTGGAAGAAATACTCCACCTGATCTACATATACATTTTATCACTGTAATAATCTGGACACAAAATGCAAAGTTCACCTTTATGATTGTACCAAAGCCTAAATGGAAATTGACCATCGATTACTAAAACATCTATGTCTAAATTGCCTAATGCTCTCAAATGTCAATCTATTTGTGACTCCATATTTATTTTTCCCTAAGATTATACAGTCAAGTTCAACCCTGTTGAAAATGTCTAATATTATCACTCACTTTGTACTATACCTGATTTCCTAATGTCTCTATTGATATCTGCTTTGCTACATATTTTCCCCAGTTCATCATTGTGAGTGACCCTACACATGTGCTGATATTGACATTCACTCTCTAACCGAAACCCTATTGTTAAAGAACTTTTGGTCCAAAGTCTATACTCACCCTCATTTCAACACCTACCGACTATCTTCCTGATCCTACAGACTATCCCTGTTTGATTGGATGTTCTCTTCTACATTCAATCATCCAAGGTACAAGGTCCTATTTCATTGTATATCGATTTATCTGAGACATCTGTGCATAACATAATTCAATGCTAAGTATCCCAATCAAAGGCCCAATGCCCTTCTGGGCTTCAAATCTTACCTAGATTTCTGTTTTCATACTTATATTTCACCTATATATTCTTAAAAATGTCACAGGTTCCCAATACCATTATTAATTGAGCGGAATGATTCCTAACCCAAATCAAACATGTTATTAACCTTAACCATACACTGATCCCTCAATCTAACTTTTCAGAAGAGCAGGGACAGAGTTGGTCTCAAAATACAGGCATGTAGGGGACTCTCCACCTGCTGAGAACCTAAAAGGCCCATGCAGAAATGATCCATGGAGAAGATGTAGGCAGCTTTGAAGGACCTGAGAGAGCAAAAGACATCTTCCATGGTGAATAACCTGGTCAGGATAAAGGGTTGTGTCTGAATCAGACTCTCTTTTTTTCATATAGGTAAGATGGACCAAAACAGGCCTATGTGGAGAGCTGTCCCTAGGTGCCTATGGTTGATATATCATTCTAACCTGTGAAAGTATCACAGGAAGTAGGGGCAGCCTCCATATCATGGGACCTTTGGAAGCAACTGTGAAGGCAAAGAGGTTGCCAAGATAGTGACCTCATTCAGTTACTGAAGGAAGTGACCTCATCACACTTCTTTGGTGATGGAACTGTCTGAACTTGGTATCCAGGAAGCCAGGCACTCAGAGCCAGTCACAGTCCCAGTCCCAGGGGTCTCAATTTTTTTGATTTACCAAGGAGAGAGTCAGAGTTTCTTGGTAACTACTGATGTGTGGATGGCCAAATGCCAGGAAAGCTCTGAAGAGGGGCCTTTTCTGAGAAAGCAGGTAGTGGCTCACCACTGGCTCCTGACAACTTCACAGAGTTGGACAAGGAGACCAGATCTGAGAAAGGACAGGCCATTTCAGTGGAACATAGTATGACCCACCAGTCATAGGACACTCTGGATAGTCACAGTCCTACTTGGGGGAAGGAGGTGCCTTTGTATGTGTGTGTGTGTTTGTGGTTTTGTCTCATGTTCTGAGAATAGGTAGTAGCAGCGGTTTGTTTGGTTTTGAGTGAACTGTTTCTAGTAAGTCATTTGACAAGGCGAGTGTTTCTATGTCTCTGAATCTCACTGTGTCCGTGGTTGTAGACAGTTGAAAAGAGAATGGATCAATGGATTTGTGTTGTCTAGTAGAACGCATCCCAGCATGTATCCTGCCAAATTTATTAATGGTCTGAGGCTTTCCTTATCGATGGGCAACACCTGCTATCTTTCTAAGTTCCTGTTTTCTTCCTGAATTCTGGCCAATATCCAGAATAGGCTCATGGTTTTCTCTCCAAGATATGTACCACCTCCAAGCTCTGTGACATGGCCATGTACTGGATAGCTGAAGGGAATGGAGAGCATCTCAGAATACTCAGATATCAGAGTGACCATTTAAGTCTCATTGGAGAAACCCTGCTTTGGGCCTTTTGCTTACCTATTGTTCTGTTGACCTGAATGTCAGCAAGGTCTTTGCCTCAGGCCATCTCTTTTTGAAACCTGAAGAAAACAGTTTTCAAATGGAAATGAATGGACATCCCCTGTGGCTCTTTTCTTAATTTCTTTGGAAGGAGATGTGTCTGATTCAGCTTTTTGGCCCTTTGTGAGTCTGTGGCTTAGATTATGAGCACCTGATGGATCTAAAGAATGATCCCATGTGTGCATTCAAACCAAACTGGCCAAAAGAGCAGTCATTATGGATAAAGTCTCTCACCTTCCTTTGTAAGGTTCCTGACCTCGATCAAGTGAGAATAGGGATCCTTTGGGTCAATTGAGTTCTTAAAAGCCCTGCAGAGGCTAGCCCATAGTTGCTTGGTTTTTCTGATTACTCCAATTCACATAAAGAATCTAAACCCCACAGTCAGTAGGCCTCAAATTGGTGAACCGAAGTAGTATTAATGACAGGCCTATTTGACCACTCCTGGTTCACAGGAAGGTTGTCCAGGCCACCCTGACTTTAGGCAAACCAGAGGCAAGGGAGCTTATTTTGGACACTGTCTTGGGCTGCGCCCCTCATGGAAACCTTTAGCCAGAGGATATGATGAGTGTCTATATGGAAGAATATGAGGGCCATTTGGGAGTGTTTTGGTTTTAATTGTGGTCATTTGTGTGGCAGTTGGAAGAGATGACTTGTAAGATTCCAGCAGACGTCGGAGGAAGAGACTACCAAGAGACTGGCTCATGCAACAGCAATGGGGATTTATTGAGGATCCAATTCAGTTCGCTGGGGCTCTGTGCTCACTCAACAAGCAACAGCGGCCCAGATCCCCAAGAAGAGGTTAAGCAGTGCTTCAGTACACTTTTTGGGTAGGCAGAGGCTTTATATATATCAGAGGAAATCATCTTGATCAGCCGGAAAATCGAACAACAACTCTCAAACTTGATTAGCACATTCATTGGTGGAATCAGGTCGGGCGGTGGTGATAGGTCGATCCTAAGGAGGGGGGTACATTCAAACTGATTGGTTTGGGCCCTGATATGCTTAGGTGCCAAGCTGCACAGGGTCCTAGATTATTAAACAACTGGATGGTCAGGGGGAATATTTAATGGGCAGTGAAAGAAATTGTCCTAACAGCTACAGGAATTTCAGGTTTTAGGTTTAGCATGGGAACTTAACAATACCTGGTCCTTTACATTTTAACTCAGGCTTTGCAGCTTAGAAACTTTACAACACCCGCTATTTTACACTTTAACTTCAATTTCTTTTACCCTAACAGACTGGGTCCACCTGGGTGTGAACTCTGGTGTGATTCCCCTTAGACACTGAGTTCTGGAACTGAACTCAGAGAAGAGGTGTCATGAATTGTGTTGGGCTTATAAGAGGCCACACATGAGAGTTGCCCTTGGAAACTGAGATCTAGGCCCAGGGTGGCTTTCCACAGAGCATTGGAAATTTCAGCCAGGATATCACATGATTTTATTCTGAATGACTTGGCAGCCATAGTAGAGAGTCAAAACACACATGAACCTCACACTGTAGACCTCAATGGGCCTGGTTTCATGTGACCTTTTGGCCACTCTTTGAGAAGCCTTGTCTGTGAGAGTTCTATAGAGATTTCATTGAAATCAGCTTTCTCAAAATTTAAAGGTTCCTGAATGAATTGAAACCCACAGTGCCTCCAACTTCATCCTTGAAAAATGGCTAGATAAATACCATGAAATTTTTGAAATTCCCAGGACCAGGTACCACTGGAGAAAGTTTGGATGTCCGGTTTCTGATCATGAGTATAACAGACAGTGCCTTGATTCACTGGGTTTCATGCAAATGGTGTAGAACAGAGATGCCAGTAAGTTCGAGCCTTCTGAGTAGTGGGCCTAGAGCAGTGGAGGGCAGGTGTGTGATAAAACATCTGTGGTGGGGCCATGGGGATCTTCCATTGTCTTCCAAATGGCTTGTGACTGACATGGTGCAGCCAGTAGACCCTTATATGTAAAGGCATCTTGTTATTTGGAGAGGTTTCAGGGCAATGTTCAGAATCAGGATGCTATGGTCAAGGGAAAAGCTATGTGGGATAGAAGCATGGTTGGTGCATTCTCTTGCAGACCCTTACCCACCACAGGTGACAGAACTCCCTCCAGCACTGTACCAGGTGAACTACTTGTATTTCGTGAAGCAAATAACAAACTCCCAGTGCAGCAGTAAGAAATACCACGAAAAGTGGAGGATGACCAAATGGCTTCACAGTCCAAACAGAGAGAAACTTAGCCCCCATTGGACACTGTTAACCTACATAGAGAGAAATCAGCACTGCTGCCTCATGTTCAGTGGAAAATAAGAAACTATGTCCTCCAGGTCACATACATGCACACCCAGCTTTGATGGTCTCACTACAAAGGAAGCTCCTGACAAATACTTATATTTCAAGTGCGCAACCTCAGAGGCAGTTTCTCAAGAAGTCTTTAGGCCAGCAGAGCTCCATGTTTGTTGAGTGTTTACCCTGTCCCTTACTTTTGGAAACTCCTCTAACACCTCCAAGGTTGTGAACTCCTGAGCGTATTCCATTCCAGATATGTATTCACAGAATTTTTAACTCTTCTCCTCTAATTGTGTCTTACTTCAGGCGAGGGTAATGTCAAGGCATTTTTCTGTATGAGAGTGCAAAAATTTGTGTACAGCATTTATTTGAAATACTGAATCCCTGACATTAACCCATATCCTAATAGACTCTGACTACTAATCCTAATATGATGGAGAAAAATAACTCAAACAAAATAGAAATACAAGCATTTCATAGGAGGCATGGTGTATAGTTCGACTTGCCTTTTGCATTATATAGGGTAGGAGTAATAAATCTAGTCAATTTTTAATTGAAATAGTTTTCCATGTGTTTTTAAAGTTAACAAATATGTAAATTACTGTCTCCCATTCTCTCTAGCTTATTCAGAACATGTGTTTTTATATGCACATATAGAATCCTACCTGGTTATCACACATACAGTCTCATGAAGTGGCTGATTGGCAGATACAAATTGTGAGAAATGACCACTCCTCGTAAACGCTGTTGGAACTGAAAATACAACCCATGGGTGAGCTTCCTATTTGAACAACCTTATACAAAAATCCATGTTCAGTGAAATTAATATTTTTGGATCTGATGATGATATATATTTCACGATAAATTTTGATTGGCATATATATTGCAATTTTTAATGTCTCTCTCTGTGTGTGTGTATATATATAAATGTATATATATATGTATATATATATATATATATATATATACATATATATATATGCACTCTGTCTAGATTTTTCAAAATATGAAACATGTGTCTTATTGTAGACTCCTTAAATTCATTTATATTCATGTATGTGGATTTATAATCAACTTTTCACAAGATTATTCTCAGAAATATTCATCCACCTAAAATACATACTTGTTTCCTAGTACTGAAAACTAACTTCGTTGAATGGTGCATACATATCCTAACATTTCTACAGTAACTGACCCTGTTTAACATCAATTCAAGTAGATTACTATGGGACATGATGTGTATTTTGAAGTTCATTTTTATTCAACACTGGTACATTGCTATTTCTTCAGTTTATGCACATCATAGGATACATATTTCATCCACAAGTTAGCAAATTGATAGGCATTTGTTTCACTTTCAGTCACTTCCTGCTTCAGAACACATGTATTTCTCCATGTTTCGTGACTGATATTTTCATGAGACTTCTTTCCAAACACATTATTTTCGATTTCCGTAATCACTTTTGAAGCAAAACCCACACACCTTTCATGATAACCCATAACCCTAATATTACCATTAGATGTATAACTCGTTGGAATGAATGACTGTATATCAATATTAGATTTCTTATATATTTTCAGATATCAATTCAATCCATTATTTAAAGTGGAACCAGTTATATTATTTATTCACATGATGGTCAATTGATGCATTATCAATATATTCTATGACACAGGGTATACCCTTTGTACCCCCAATACTAATTTATATTTCTTCAAAATAGTGCTCCCAGAAATGGTGGAAGAAATACCCATGTCACCTGATCTACATATACATTTTATCACAGTAATATTCTGGACACATAAAACAAAGGTCACTCCTATGATTGTACCAAAGCCTAAATGGAAAATGAGCATGGATTACTAAATGCACCCATGTCCAGGTTGCCTAATGCTCTCAAATGTCAATCCTATTGGTGACTACATATTTGTTTCTTTCTAACATTATATATCCAAACTCAACCCTGTTGAAAATGTCTAGTCCTATGACTCAGTTTATACTTTGCCTGATTTCCTAATGTCTCTATTAATATCTGATTTCCTCCATATTTTCCCCAGTTCATCATCGTGACTGACTCTTCACATGTGCTAACATTTACATTCACTCTCAACTGAAACCATATTGCTAAAGAACTTTTGGTCCAGATCCTATACTCACTCTTCTTCCTAAAACTACTATCTCCTGTTCCTACCGAGTATTCCTTTTTGACTTGATGTTCTCTTCTACATTCAATCATTCAAGGTACATGGTCCTATGCCATTGTATATCGATTTATCTGAGACATCTGTTCAGAACGTAATTCAACGCTAAGTATCCCAATCAAGTTCCCATGCCATTCTCGGCTTCAAATCTTAACTAGATTTCTGTTTTCATACTTATATTTCACCTATATATTCTTGTAAATATCGCAGGTTCCCAATACTGTTATTCAACCCTCAGAATGATTCCTCACCCAAATCGAACCTGTTATTCACCCTAATCATACACTCTTCCCTCAATCTAACTTTACAGAAGAGCAGGGAAGGAGTTGGTATTTCAATACAGGAATGTAGGCGATCTTCCACCTGTTGAGAACCTCAAATGTCCTACATAAATGACACCTGCATAAGTTGTAGGCAGGTATGAAAGACCTGAGAGAGCAAAAGTCATCTTCCATGGAAAACAACCTGGTCAGGATGTAGGGATATGTATGAATCAGCCTCTCTCTTATTAATGTAGAGAAGATGGACCAAACCAGGCCTGTGTGGAGAGCTGTTCCTGTGTGCCTATGGTTGATATACCATTCTAACTTGTGAAAGTGTCACAGGAAGCAGGGGCAGCCTCCATCTCATGGGACCCTTGGAGTCAACTCTTAGGACAAAGTGGTTGCCAAGGCAGTGAACTCATTCAATTCCTGAAGGAAGTGACTTACCTCACTTCCGTGGTGATCAAACTCTCTGAACTTAGATCCAGTAAGCCAGGCACCCAGAGCCAGTCCAAGTCCCAGTCTCAGTGGTCTCACTTGTTTTGATTTTCCAAGGATAGAGTCAATCTTTCTTGATACCTACTGATGTGGGAATGGCCAAATAACAGGAAAGCTCTCAAGAGGGGCCTTTTCTGAGCAAGCAGGTAGGGGCTCACCCCTGGCTTCTGACAAGTTCACAGAGTTGACCAAGGAGACCTAATCTCATACAGGACAGGCCATCTCAGGGGAACATAGTGTGGCCCACCAGTCAGAGGACACTCCGGATAGTCACAGACCCATTTGAGGGAAGGAGGTGCCTTTGTTGTGTGGGTGTGGTTTTTTGGTTTGTCTCATATTCTGAGAATATGTAGGAAAGGTGGTTTGTTTGGTTTGTAGTGAACTGTTTTTAATAAGTCATTTGACAAGGCGACTGTTTCTATGTCTGTGTATCGCGGTTGTAGACATTAGAAAAGAGAATGATTCAATGGATGTGTCCTGTCTGGTAGAAAGCTTCCCAGCATTCATCCTCCCCGATTTATGTATGGACTTTGGCTTGCCTTATCGATGGGCAACACCTGCTAATTTCCTAAGTTGCTGTTTTCTTCCTGAATTCTGGCCACTCTCCAGAAGAGGCTCATGGTTTTGTGTCCAAGATATGAATCACTTCCAAGCTCTGTGACATGGCTATGTTCTGGATAGCTGAAGTGAATGGCGAGAATCTCAGAAAACTCAGATCACTGTGACCAGAAAAGTCTCAGTGGATAAACCCTGCTTTGGGACTTTTGCTTACATATTGTTCTGTTACCCTGAATGTCAGGAAGTTCTTTGCCTCAGGCCACCCCTTTGTGAAACCTGAAGAAAACAGTTTTCAAATGGAAATGAATGGAAATCACCTGTGGCTCTTTGCTTAATTGCTTTGGAAAGGGATGTGTCTGAATCAGCCTCTTAGCTCTGTGTGAGGCTGTTGATTAAATTCTCAGCCCCTTATGGATCTAAAGAAAGATCCCATGTGTGCATCCAAAACCAAAATTGCCGAAAGTACTCTCATTGCAGATGAAGTCTTTTGCCTTCCTCTGTAAGGTTCCTGACCTCTATAAAGTGAGAATAGGGAAGATACACCAAGCCAATTGATGTCTCCTTTTGGAAAAATTGTTCCACCAATGAGAGCATCAGCAAAATTACCCCAACACTACCACAAGTCGCTGCACCAACAGATAGTTCACAATGCATACATGTTAGTTCACAATGCATACAAGTGATAAATATTCCAGGCAAGTTCTGCAAGCAGTTCCGTGATGGCTATTGCAGAAGCTGTAGATTGGTTTTATCTTTGTCTTCACCAGCACTGGGTTGAAGATTGGAATTCTGGCAATAATGGCTAAAGAAAAAATTACTTACCATTCCAGAAGGCACTAAAAAACCCAATTATCTTAACAATTTACATTATCTTGAAGAGAATTATTAAATATAATGAAAAGGAAAGGTGAAAGTCAACAAACAGTTCTGCTAAACTCCTTTTTTTGTTCACATATTAAAACAATCCTCAACAGTTGTTTACCCAATTTAAATTAAACTATTTAAATCACGTGAATAAAAAAAAATTGGATCCATTTTTTCATGAGCGCACATCATATATGATATATGGATATATGTACATTCAAACATAAAACACAAAACACAAGTGTGCACAAATAATATAATATATACAACACATAACATAATAGTAAAGGCCTTATAACTTTTTACAGGTGAAATCACCATTGGAATGTCTAAAAACTCTATAGTCAAAAAATAGAACTGATCAGCAAAACATTAACCTAGGTCTGTATGAGCTCAAAAAAAAAATAAAAAATAGAACTTCATGATGTGGGAAAGGGCAATAATAAAATAGATATTGAAAAAAGCATCCTGGTTCTGTCGCAGATGTAAGGATAGCCAAACTGGAGTTTTGGATATCGGCTGTTATGAATTTGAGCCAAATCATCTTCTTTTTGGTCTATAGAAATCACTTTAGTTAATTTCTCTGGAATCCATATTGCCTGCTGTTCTTCCTGTGGAAACACACAAACAGACCCCTGACTAAAGACAATCACTGGGTCAGGACTTTAGTTAATCTCTCCAAAATCCAAATCAGCTGCTGTTCTTCCTGTGGAAACACACAAACAGACGCCCGACTCCAGACAATTACTGGGTCAACACTTTTCCATTGTCCTATTAGAATATCCTTCCAAAGTACCTTGGGCTTATGCACATTTTTTGGAAACATATGCCTTTCCACAACACTAAGTCCTGATGAATCCAAGTTTAAAAAGTTTAGAGTAAAAAGCGTTAATTTAAGTTTATCTTTGGGGAATATATACCCCTTCTCAATTCCGTCTTTGTGCTTTAATAAGTACATTTTTATTGTTTGATGTGCTCTTTCAACTATGCCTTGTCCCTGTGGATTGTATGGGATTCCTGTTATATGAGTAATGCCAAATGATGAGCAAAATTGTTTAAAAGAGTTAGAAGTGTAACCGGGGGCATTATCTGTTTTTAACTGTTTTGGAATGCCCACAGTGGCAAAATTTTGTAAGCAATGAGCTATAACATCTTTAGTTTTTTTCTCCAGCATGAAGGGAGCCCATTAAAAATCCAGAACAAATATCAACTGTAACATGCAAATATTTTAATTTTCCAAATTCTGGCAAGTGTGTGACGTCTATCTGCCAAATATGGTTAGGTATCAATCCTCTAGAATTGACTCCAAGATTAACTTGTGGTAAAAAGGTCACACAATTTTGACATTGTTTTATAATTTGTCTAGATGTTCCTTAGTTTTTTTGAAATGCTTTTGTAAAGTATAAGCATTGACATGGAACTTTTTAAGAAAATTTATTGCTTCTTCTAGTGTAAAGAAAATATGTATGTATGTCAATTGTAGTTTTATCTGCTAAATCATTTCCCAAACTAAGGGCTTTAGGCAATCCTGTATGTGCCCTGATATGTCCGATAAAGAATGGATCTTTTCTGTCCCAGATTAGACTTTGTATAGTGGAAAGCAAAGAGAATACAGTAGAGAAAGGGGAAATCCTACCAGCATCTTCAAGGGATACTATAGCATTAACTATATACTGACTATCGGAAAATAAATTAAATACAGAATCTTTAAAAATCACAAAAGCTTGTAATACTGTACTAAGCTCTACCTTGTGAGCTGATTGTTTTGGTAATAAAAATATAAAAGTTGGATCAGGTGTAACTATTGCTGTTGTCCCATTATTTAATCCATCGGTGAATATATTTGGAGCATTCATGATAGGTGTTTTCTTGTCATTTTTGGAAAAATTACAGGATGCGATGACCAAAAAGACAATAAAAGATAAGATGGTAAGTGGTTATCAAATGAAACATTAGATTTACACACGATTATTGCCCAAGTATTTAACTAATTAGCTAATTCATCAATTTGATTCATAGTATATGGAGTAACAATTTTATTGGGTGAAATTCCACACACACTCTTTTTGCTGCTTTTATTCCTATGAGTATTAATTCTCCCTCAGCCTCAGGATAGCAAGTAATAATAGTGTTAGAAGAATAAGATAAATGTATCCATAATAATGGACCTTCTTCCCAAAATACTCCTGTAGAAATATTTTTTTTTGTTGTTAGTACAATAAATAATAAATGCAAAATTATATCAACTCTATCCAAAAGCATATTTCCCATATATGTTTCAATGATTTTTATTGCTTTTCTTGCTTCAGGCGTTAACATTCTGAGTGAATTTGGATCTCATGGTCCTTTTAGGATATCAAATAAAGGTCCCAACTCTCCTGTTGGTATACCTAGATGAGGCCTTATCCAATTTAAGTCTCCTAATAACTCTTGAAAGTCATTAATTGATTTGAGTTGATCTACTCGTATTTGAATTTTTGGTTGACTGACCATGGTTGAGGATAATAGAGCTACTAAATAATTAATTGGAAAATTTAATTGTATTTTACCTATTGCTATCTCTAGGTTATAATTTTTTAATACGTTTGTAAGTGTGGCATACCATTCTAGCAATGGGTTTTTAACTTTGTGTGCTAATAATACATCATCCATATAGTGAAAAATTTGTATTTCAGGAATTTGATTTCTAAGTGGCTGAATTACTTTGTTAACATAAATTTGACGCATAGTTGGGCTGTTAGCCATCCCTTGAGGGAGTACTTTCCACTCATATCTCTTGTCAGGACCTTCATGATTCAGTGCAGGTATAGTAAATGCAAAACTTGGAATATCCTCAGGATAAATTGGAATTGAAAATAAAACGATCTTTAATATCTACAACGAAAACATACCAAGTTTTTGGCAAAGCACACAATTGAGGAATCTCTGATTGAGCAGGTCCCATAATAACCATCCCATTATTAATGGCTCTTAAATCTTGCAATAATCTCCATTTACCAGATTTCTTTTTAAGGACAAAAATGAGAGAATTATGGAGAGACACAGAAGGTTGTATATGTCCTTCCGCTAATTGTTGTTTGACCAGGTCATGGGCTACTTGTATCTTTTCTTTAGTCAGGGGCCACTGAGGAACCCATACTGGTCTTTCTGATTTCCAAGTAATATTTATTGTCTCAGTGGCCCTTTCTGAAAATCCAACCCATATCTATCTGTTCCTTGATCTTTTTGTATTGGTGCTGCTATACCTTGTTCTTGCTTTTCTAATCTTTTTCCTTTCCTAAAATCTTGTCTAGCCATAATAGTGGGTGAATTTTGATTGATGTTATTTGTTAATGTCAAACCTAATTGATCTAGGACATCTCATCCCCAAAAATTTACGGGAAGATGTTCCAATACATATGGCTGTATAGTTCCTTCACATCCTTCAGGATCCTTCCAATCTAATACCGTTGCACTTTTATGGGGATTAGTCGCCACTCCTAGGCCTCGAAGCATTTGAGTGGCTTTTTGTAATGGCCAATGTTTTGGCCATTCTTGACGACAGATGATGCTAAGGTCTGCACCTGTATCCAGTAGCCCATTGAATTCATGTCCTTGAATATTTAGTTTTAGCATGGGGCGAGAATATAAATTTAAAGAAAGCATAGCCCAATCTACACCTGTGGAGCCTAATCCCTTGGAACCTCTTTCTACAGCATAACTGTAAAATTTATCATGTGGGCTGGGTATTATTAGTAATTGTGCTATTCTATCTCCTGGAGAAATTACTGATATACCCTTTGGAGAACTGGCTATAATTTTTATTTCACCTTCATAATCGGGATCAATTACCCCAGGACTCATCATAAGTCCTTTTAGAGTAGAAGAGCTGCATCCCAATAATAAGCCTACTGTTCTTTTGGCAAGAGGTCGTTTCACCCCTGTGGGAATGATTTGAACTCCCATCTCTGGAGTTAGTATTGATCTGGCGGAGGCACAGATGTCCAACCCTGCGCTCCCTCTGGTTTGTCTGATGAGGGATCTGATGAACAATATGTCGTGGGCACTACACTGATGGGGTTGCTGGTTTCCTCCAGTGCTCCATATATTTGCGGTTTCGGGCCCCAGAGCATTGGGCCCCCCTCTCCATTTTTTGGCAATGGAGCCGGATGCCTTTCTTCATGATATCGTGGATAAACACCTGGTGCTTGTTTGTTTTTTGATAATGAAGTACCCTCTATGGTGGTTTGAGAATGGTATTCATTAGCCCAATGTCTCCCTCTACGTCATCGTGGCCAAATACCCGGTATTCTAGTCCTTTGATACCTAGTTTTGTTAAACCCTCCTCCTATGGGGCAATTCCTTTTAAAAAGTCCTGTTTGTTCACAATTGTAGCATGTTCTTGGCCTGTCTTCTAAAGCCTGTTTTACTAAAGCTGCCACAATTTGCCCTTTTTCATTAATGTCTCTGGCATCTAAAGCCTGTTTTATTGCAGCTGCCACGACTTGCTCTTGTTCATTAATGTCTCTACCAAATTTAATAAATGTGTTTAAATCTTCATGTTTCCATGGTCTAATGATACCTCTGCAGCAATGATTCGCTTGGTCATAAGCCAGTTGTTTTAATAATGGCATTGCTTGTTCTGTATTTCCAAAAACTCTGTAGCTGTTTCAATAAGCCTATCTACAAATCCAGCGTAAGATTCATTATCTCCTTGTATTACCTTAGATAATTGACCTTGTAAACCTCCATGTCCTTGTAAAGTCTTCCATGCCCTAACTGCCTCTACAGCAATTTGTGCGTATATGCCAGGATCATATGGAATTTGTTGTTGCTGATCCTCATAAGGTCTCTTTTCTAACAACAAATCTAGATTTCTCTGAGGATAACCAGCTGCTGCATTTCGCCTAGACATCTCTTTGCAAAATTCCTCATTGGCAACCTTCCATAATAGGTATTGACCTCCATTTAGCACAGCTTTACACATATTAGCCCAATCTGCTGGCGTCATGTTCAAGGTGTTAATGGATTCGACCAAGCTTACAATGAAGTGTGCTTGAGGACCATATGTTGTTACAGCCTCTTTTAGCTGCTTCACTATTTTGAAATTTAAAGCATGGTGAATTCGCTGCCCTCCTACCTCAAATACAGGGCATGTTAATACTTGAGATCCTGTCTCAGGATCCGAACTATCAACTGTTGGGGTTGGGGGCCTCCCAGCACATGGAGGTGGCCTTGTTAGTTGGACATTTACATCCTCTGGTGACAGAAAGGTATTAGTAGCAGTCTCCTTTTTTAACTTTGCCCCTGATTGCTTTTTATGCTCTAAACTTGGTTCCTCTATCTTTGTCTGAACTGAAGGCTTTGGACTAAGCAAACCAGATATGAACGTCCACAATGGCAATGTGCCAACTGGCATAGTCCCTCGGCTGCTCTTTTCTAATCCTTTTAAATCTTCACCATGATGGTTCCATTGTGATATATTTGATGACTCCTCCTTCAAAAGCCATGGGCTACATTTTTGTATTGTATTAACAAATGCCCTGATTGTCCTTGATATTTCTGAGATGCCTCCTTTCTCTAACAATTTATTTAACACTCTTTCAGTTTGTTTTTTACTAATTTCTGATCCCGTATTTCTATTATAATACAACCCAACAAGATGACGCCAAACAAAACTGAGACAGAATGAATTAAAAAGGGAACAACAAAAAGTCATTATAGCCTTTCTATCCTCCTGACATGTGCATCCATCCTTTATACCTATCTGTTCCTCAGACGTAAATAGTTTTTTCTCAGATGTGAGTGGTTTTTCTTCCGTCCCACTCATCTCCAGGAACAGGCAACTTAAAACAAAAGTGAAGCAAAACAAAGGAGTCATCTTAAAATGGCTACCCATCCTTTCACCTTGCCCACAGGGGCAAGCAGTTTACCTTATCACTTACCCTCAGTCGTTCCCCATGTGAGCCACCAAATGCTGCAGTCTGGCTGGGCATGATTCAGGAGCCACTTGTCAAAAAAAAAAAAAAAAAAAAAAAAACTAACTTTATTTTTAGAACCACACACGGCAAACAAAACAACTCCTCAGGAAAAACCCTCAGAGCCCAACTGCCACTACTGGCTTCCTTGTGAAGTCTCTCTCACACACACAAGCCTCTCCACCTGCCACAATCCTACTGCTCTTGAGGCCGATTGGCTGGGTGGAGCCAAAAAAGTTCCCCAAGGAGCAGCTCCATGGTCTGAAAGGGCAGGGAAACAGCCCAATGAGCATCACCACAGAGGAGCCAATCAGCTAGATGATGCTGAGGTCGCTGTGAGCCAATAATCAGCCGGCAGCTGGAAATTTGCTGGCAGCTGGAAGTTTGCTGGGGCCCCTTCAGCTGTGGCTCTCAACAAATTCCTGTCTCATTTCTCTGTAGCCTATTCAGCACATGTATTTTTATATGCACATATAGTATCCTATCTGTTATCACATGTACATTTTTGTGAGGTGGCTGACTTGGCAGATACAAATTATGAGAAGAGATCACTCCTCCTAAACATTGTTGGAACTGAAAATTCAAAATATGGGTGAGCTTCCTAGTAGAACAACATTATACATAAATCCATTTTCAGTGAAATAAATATTTTTGCATCTGTGGATGACATATATATTTCATGATGAATTTTGATTGGAATACACACTCTACAAATTTTTCAAAATATGAAATATATGAGTCTTATTATACACTCCTTAAAATCATTCATATTCATGTATGTGGATTTATGATCAACTTTTCACAAGATAATTCTCAGAAATATTCATCAACCTGAAATACATATTTGTTACCTAGTACTGAAAGATAACTTCAGTGGATGATGCATACAAATCCTAATATTTCTACAGTAATACCCAGTTTAATATCAATGCAAGTAGTTTCCTATGGGACATGATGTGTATTTTCCGGTTCATTTTTATTCAACAGTGGTACATTACTATTTTCTCAGTTTATGCACATCATAGGATATATATTTCATCCACAAGTTCACAAATTTATAGGCATTTGTTTCAATTTCAATCACTTCCTGCTTCAGAACACATATATTCCTCCAGATTTTTTGACTGGTCTTTTCATGAGACTTCTTTTCAAACACATTATTTTCGATTTCCATAATCACTTTTGAAGCAAAACTCACACATTCTTCTTGATAAACCATAACCCTAATATTACTGTTAGATTTATGACTGGTTATAATGAATGTATGTATATCAATTTAAGATTTCCTTTACATTTTCAGATATTAATTAAATCAATTATTTAAAGTTGGAACCGGTTACATTATTTGTTCACAGTATGGTCTATTCATGCATTATTTCTATATTCATAGACACATGGTACACCTCTTTGTTCCCCCAATACGAATTTATACGTCTTCAAAATATTGCTCCCAGTAATGGTGGAAGAAATACTCATGTCACCTAATCTACATATACATTTTATCACAGTAACATTCTGGACAAAGAAAACAAAGGTCACTCTTATGATTGTACCAAAGCCTAAAAGGAAAGTGAGCATGCATTACTAAAAACATCCATGTCCAGGTTGCCTAATGCTCTCAAATGTAAATCCTATTGTTGACTATATATTTGTTTCTTCCTAAGATTATATATTCAATCTCAAGCCTGTTGAAAATATCTCATCCTATCCCTCACTTTGAACTTTGCCTGATTTCTTAAAGTCTCTATTGACATCTGCTTTCCTACATATTTTCCCCAGTTCTCATTGTGACTGACTCTTCACATGTGCTGATATTTACATTCACTCTCTACTTGAAAACCTATTGCTAGAGAACTTTTTGTCCAAATCCTATACCCACTCTTGTATCTAAACCTAGCAACTATCTTCCTAATCCTACGGACTTTCTTTTTTTAATTGGATGTTCTCTTCAACATTCAATCATTCAAGGTACAAGGTCCTATGCCATTGAATATCGATTTATCTGAGACATCTGGACAGGACATAACTCAAAGCTAAGTAACCCACTCAAGGGCCCAATGCCCTTCTGGGCTTCAAATTGTACCTAGATTTCTGTTTTCATACTTGTATTTCACCTATATATTCTTGTAAATATCCCAGTCTCCCAATACCATTATTCATCCTTCAGAATGATTCCTAACCAAAATCGAATATGTTATTAACCCTAACCATAGACTTTTCCCTCAATCTAACTTTACACGTGAGCTGGGAGAGTGTGATCAGGAAAGTCTCAGTGGAGAAACCCTGCTTTGGGCCATTTGCTTACCTATTGTTCTGTTGCCCAGAATATCAGGAAGTTCTTTGCCTCAGGTCACCCCTTTGTGAAGCCTGAAGAAAGCTGTTTTCAAACGGAAATGAATGAGCATCACTTGTGGCTCTTTGGGTCAAATGAGTTCTTCAAGCCATGAAGAGGTGCTTGGGTTTTCTCATGACGCCAAATCACATAAAGAATCTATACCTATCAGTCAGTAGTAGTCAGTCAATATTGCTCCTAAAAATGGTGGAGAAATACTCATGTCAAATGATCTACATATATATATATTTAATCACAGAAATATTCTGGGCACAGAATTCAAAGTTCACATTTATGATTGTACCAAAGCCTAAATGGAAAGTGAACATGGATTACTAAAAATATCATGTCCAGGTTGCCTAATGCTCTCAAATGTAAATCCCATTGGTGACTACATATTTGTTTCTTCCTAAGATAATATATTCAACCTCAACCCTGTTGAAAATGTCTAATCCTATCACTCACTATATACTTTGCCTGATTACCTAATGTCTCTATTTATATCTGCTTTCCTACATATTTTCCCAATTTCATCATTGTGACTGACTCTTCACATGTGCTGACATTTAAATTCATTCTCTAACCGAAAACCTATTGCTAAAGAACTTTTGTTGCAAATTCTACATGCACTCTTCTTCCTAATCCTAACTACTATCTTTCTAATCCTACTGACTATCCCTTTTTGACTGGATGTTCTTTTCTACATTCAATCATCCAAGGTACAAGGTCATATGCCATTGTATATCGATTTATCTGAGACATCTGTTCAGAAGTTAATTCAATGCTAAGTATCCCAAGCAAGGGCCCAATGCCCTTCTGGGCTTCAAATCATACTTAGATTTCTGTTTTCATGCATACATTTCACCTCTATATTGTTATAAATATCGCAGGTTCCCAATACCATTATTCACCCAGCAAAATGATTCCTAACCCAAATCGAACCTGTTATTAACGGTAACCATACAGTATTCCCTCAATCTTACTTTACAGAAAAGCAGGGAAAGAGTTGGTCTTATAATACTGGAATGTAATGGATCTTCCACCTGGTGATAACCTCAAATGTCCATGGCGAAATGATCCCTGGAGAATATGTAGGCAGCTATGAAGGACCTGAGAGAGCAAAAGGCATCTTCCATGGCAAACGGCTTGGTCAGGATAAAGGGTTGTGTCTGAATCAGCTTCTATTCTTAAAGCAGAGAACATGAGCCAACCCAGGCCTGTGTGTAGATCTGTTCCTGGGAGATTATGGTTGATATACAATTCAAACTTGTTAAAGTGTCACAGGAATTAGGGCCAGCCTCCATCTCATGGGAACCTTGGAAGCAACGTTTGGACAAAGTGGTTGCCAAGAGAGTGACCTCATTCAGTTCCTGAAGGAGGAACTAAAAACAGTTCCATCACACTTCAGTGGTGATGGAACTCTCTGAACTTGGGATCCAGGATGCCAGGCACCCATAGCCAGTCCCAGTCCCAGTCCCAGTGGTCTCACTTGTTTGGATTTACAGAGACAGAGTCAGTCTTTCTTGGTACCTACAGATGTGAGGAAGGCCAAATGCAAGAAAGCTCTGAAGCAGAGCTTTTCCTGAGAAAGCAAGTAGAGGCTCCGCTGGCTCCTGACAACTTCACGGAGTTGGCCAAGGAGACCAGATCTAAGACAGGACAGGCCATTTCGGGGGAACATTATTGGCCCACAAGTCAGAGGACACTCCGGATAGTCACAGACCTACCTGGGCGAAGGAGGTGCCTTTTTGTTTGTGGTTATGAGTTTGTGGTCTTGTGTCATGTTCTTAGAATAGGTAGAAAAGTAGGTTTGTTTAGTTTGGAGTGGACTGTTTCTAGTAAGTCATTTGACAAGGCGAGTGTTTCTATGTCTGTGTATCACATTGTGTCCGGGGTTGTAGACATTAAAAAAAATGCATCAATGGATGTGTCCTATCTAGTAGAAAGCTTCACAGCATTTATCCAGCCAAATTGATGAATGGACTGTAGCTTGCCTTATGGATGGGCAACACCTACTATCTTACTAAGTTCCTGTTTTCTTCCTGAATTCTGGCCACTCTCCAGAATAAGCCCATGGTTT